>NC_132856.1:58825658-59136309 GCF_048164855.1 Canis lupus baileyi | reverse complement strand
CCCCGCTTCCTTTGAGATTTCCTGTTCCCTCCAGGCCAGCCCCAGCTCCCCACAAAGCCAAACCCCACCCAGCAAACTGGCCTGAGGCCAGGAGGGGGCTGGAGGCCCGGGGCTGCCGTTCCCACGGAGACCAGCCCGGTCAGCTGGGTGGGGCAGAGGCACCCACCTCACTCCTACCCCGCCCGCCCGCCCCGTGTTCAGTGCTGTGACCCTTACCCTCGGGGTTAGCACCGCCACTTCACCTTGTTCTCTGCGTGCGTGCGGCTGGTTCTTGTTTCTATGCTTCTGTTGTTTTTGCTTTACGTGAGAATTTTCTAGTGTAGCATTTTAATTCTTTTAATGATTATTTTTTTCATATCTTTTGAGTCATTTTCTTAGAGGCTGCTCTAGCTTAAGATGCACCATCGTGGGACGCCTGAGTGGCTCAGCAGTTGAGCGTCTGCCTTTGGCTCAGGGTGTGATCGAGTCCCCATCAGGGTCCCCGCAGGGAGCCTGCTTCTCCCTCTGCCTGTCTCTCTGCCTCTCTGGGTGTCTCATGAACAAATAAAATCTTAAAAAAAAAGATTCATCGTACTAACCCTCTGTAAACACCTCAGGGCACAGAGCACACTCACCCTGCCGCGCACCCACCCCCACCACCATCTCCAGAACCTTCCCCATCCCCAGGAAGCACTGACCCCCGCCCCCTGCCCCACCCCTGGCTCCCACCACCTCCTCTCTGTCTCTGTGGACGGGCCTCCTCTGGGGACCTCCTGGGAGTGGGGTCCTGCAGGAGGCGTCCTTCTGGGTCTGGGTCCCCTCCCTGAGCCCGGTGTCCTCGGGGTCCATCCACGTGGGGCAGGTGTCGGGGTCCCTTCCTTCCCGGGGCTGGACCGTATCCCGGGTGTGGTCGTATCCCCTGGATGGACACCGGGGTGCTTCCCCCTCCTGCCCCCCCTGAGGCTGCTGCGCACCTGCGCCCGTTGGAGCCCCAGCCTTGGCTCCCGGGTCACAGCTCCATCACAGCTCCAGCCCGTCCCTTGTGCCCAGTCGCGGTTACACGTCACCTGCACACCTGTTAGGGAACGGAGCGGTGCCCGGCGGTTCCGGGGCTCCGCGTGCTGAAGCCTGGCGGGTCCCCACCCGGGGCGCCTTCTCGCCCCGCCCCCGCCCCGGCTCCTCCTCCGCGCTCGGGACTCACGGCCGCCCCCCCTGGAGCTCCCATCCCGCGCGGCGCTGAGCCCGACCCCGCACTCGGCACCCGGGCCCGGGGAGGGCTGCAGGAGGAGGCGGATGCGCAGGGCCCAGCGAGGGTCCCAGGTGCCCCGCCCCGCCTGCGCTGCGCCCTCCCGCCAGCAGGGGGCGCGCTCCCCCGCCCGGAAAGCGGAAGCGCGTTCGCGGACGGCGAGGGGGCGGGGCGCGCGGGGCGCACGTGATAACCGCGCAGGCGCGGAGCGGCGGCCTTTCCCGCAGAGGAGCTGGCAAGATGGTGAGTACCCTGGGCTTCCGCGGCGGTTCCCGGCCCATCCGACGCCATCCGCGGCCTGGCCGCCCCGTGAGCGCCCGGGTCCGGCCGCCCGGCTGCGGCAGCCGCCTCCAGGCCCGCGGGAGCCCCGGACGTGAGGGCGCGGGGCGGGCCCGGTCCGTGCCGGGAGGACGCGGGGCGAGGCCGGTCCCCGCCGGACCCCAGCCGCCCGCAGCCGCGTGTGCGCTCCCGGGCCGGGCGCGTCGTGGCCCCGTGGGCTGCGGGGCGCGGGCCGGGTGGGCGCGGCGGCCGTGGGGCCGGCTCCCACCCGCGCTGCCCCCCTGACCTCGCTGCCCCCGCGCCCGGCCCGCGCAGGCGGAGGTGGAGCAGAAGAAGAAGCGCACGTTCCGCAAGTTCACCTACCGCGGCGTGGACCTGGACCAGCTGCTCGACATGTCCTAGTAAGCGCGGCCGGGCGGGCGGGCGGGGCGGGGGCGGGGACGGGGGCGGGGGGCGCCCCTGCTCAGGCCCCCGCCTGTCCCCGCGTCCCAGCGAGCAGCTCATGCAGCTGTACAGCGCGCGGCAGCGGCGCCGGCTGAACCGGGGTCTGCGGCGGAAGCAGCACTCGCTGCTCAAGCGCCTGCGCAAGGCCAAGAAGGAGGCGCCCCCGATGGAGAAGCCCGAGGTGGTGAAGACGCACCTGCGGGACATGATCATCCTGCCCGAGATGGTGGGCAGCATGGTGGGCGTCTACAACGGCAAGACCTTCAACCAGGTGGAGATCAAGGTTCGCGGGGCTGCCGGGCCACTGGGGGGTGGGTGGGGGGCGACCTGGCGGCCTGCGCCCCGTGACGCCCTGCCCTGCTCGCCCTCCGCAGCCCGAGATGATCGGCCACTACCTGGGCGAGTTCTCCATCACCTACAAGCCCGTGAAGCACGGCAGGCCCGGCATCGGGGCCACGCACTCCTCCCGCTTCATCCCCCTCAAGTAGCCGGTCGGCCAATAAAGGCACCGACTCCCGGACTCGTGTGGTCCAGCGTCTGAGCTTGCTTCCTCCCGTCGGCGCGCGCCTGGTTTCCCGCCGCGGGCGCCGGCTTGGCCCCACCTAGCTGCGGTCGGTCGTTGGCAGCCTCCTGGCATCCCCTAGGCCGAGGGAGGCGTCTGCCCTGGGGCCGTGCCCTTCTGGGGCCGCGGCTCCCCACCTCTCCCTCCCCGGGGTGGGTCCACAGCTGGAGCGGATGACTGCGGGTATTTCTGCTCAGGTGCATCCCCCTTGTCGGCACAGGGCACCCCGAGGTGGTGGATGGCCCAGACTGGGTGCTAACTGTCCGGGCAGTGGGGGCTGTAACTCGCTGACGGATCACAGGTGGGGAGACGGGAGGCGGTGCTCTGGGTTTGCCCCGAGGGAGCTGACCTGGGGACAGCAGGGAGGTGGGAAGCGAGGTGCCTTCTGTGCGCCCAACAGTGGTAAGGTGTGCGCACCCCTGGGAGCGGAGGGATGGCCAGGTGCTGAGCTGGGGCCCGGAGGCAAGGAGGGGAAGGACTCGGGATGGCATGCAAAGGAGCCTGCCTCACCCGGGGGTGACTGCTGTCCCCTCCAGCTGCTTTTTTCCTGGACTTTATCTCTAAGTAGCAGAATAATTCACTCACACTGTTACCTCTTGAGTTGGAGTTGGTTAAATTGGGGCTGTTTATGGTAGTAGAAGATGGTAAAAGCAGCAGCAGGATGGCACAGGCTCCTCCAGTTCCAGCAAAGGAACCGCAGTGTGGAGTCCCGGAAGGGAGTGCAGCCTGTCTCCTACTACCCCTGGGACCCCGAGCTCCTAGGGAGCCCGAAGGCAGAGAACAGCCCTGCGGGAACTGGGGCCGAGTAGCTCAACAGGCGGAATCAAAACTTCCGCTCAAGAGTTTCTAAGGTGCCCAACGGCGCCGTGCCCAAGGGATTGGGTCGAGGCCTGGCAGGAAAGGGCCAGGGAAGGCTGTGCAGCCTGATAAGGGGCACCCGAGGCACGGCAAAGGTGAGGGACTGGGGGCCCTTGTGGACAGTTACCTGACACTGGCTGGCCCGCGGAGAGACCAACTAGAAACTTTGAGTCCACGCCTCGAGGTGTTGGGAGTTCGGCCGAGGCAGGCCAGGCCAGCGCTTTGTGGTTTCAAGACCATCGTCCCAGCTGCTGGCTGCAAAGCCTGGTGGATACCGGCCCTACTGCCCTTTGTGTGACCTTGACTCCAGTGAAGGGCCCACTTTGCCCAGCCAGGAAGGTGAGGGCTCACTGTGGTCTCAGTTGCCAATTTTTGAAGTTTTTACTCGTTTCAGGGGTAGAATTTCACTTGGGTACAACACTCTGCTCGTTCCATCACGTGCTCTCCTTAGTGTCCATCACCTGGTGACCCCATCCCCCCACTTTTCCCCCTCCCAGCAACCCTATGTCTCCCGGGTTTTTTTTTTGTTTTTTGTTTTTTTATGGATTTTATTTATTTGAGGGAGAGGAGAAGCGGACTACCTGCTGAGCAGGGAGCCTGACCCAGAGCTCCATCCCAGAACCCTGGGATCATGACCTGAGCTGAAGGCAGAGGCTTCACCAACTGACCGCCCCAGATCCCCATTTGCCCCTTCCTATTTTTATCTATATTTTTTCTTATTTTTAGAATTTCCATAACTAAAAAATGAAATTGAGTAGAATAAACGTTTTCTTTTTTTTTTTAAGACTTTATTTTTATTTTTTTAAGATTTTTGTTTATTTATCAGAGAGAGGCAGAGACACAGGAGGAGGGAGAAGCAAGCTCCATGCCGGGAGCTTGACGTGTGGGACTCGATCCCGGGACTCCAGGATTGCGCCCTGGGCCAAAGGCAGGGGTAAACTGCTGAGCCACCGAGGGATCCCCCTAGACTTTATTTTTTTAAAAGATTTTATTTATTCATAAGAGAGAGGCACAGACACGGGATCCCTGGGTGGCGCAGCGGTTTAGCGCCTGCCTTTGGCCCAGGGCGCGATCCTGGAGACCCGGGATCGGATCCCACGACGGGCTCCTGGTGTATGGAGCCTGCTTCTCCCTCTGCCTATGTCTCTGCCTCTCTCGCTCTCTCTGTGTGTGACTATCATAAATAAATAAAAATTAAAAAAAAAAAAAAAAAGGCACAGACACAGGCAGAGGGAGAAGCAGGCTTCTCACAGGGAGCCCCATGTGGGACTCGATCTCAGGTCCCCAGGATCACGCCCAGGCCGAAGGTGGCACTAAACAGCTGAGCCACCTGGGCTTGCCCAAATAAATGTTTTCTACACAAGATTGGCAAGGAGGACAAAAATCCCAGGGTGAACATGCGCCTTCTCTGGAAAGTTTTTTGCTCCAAGCGTGAAAAGCCATGCACAGGAGACCGTTTTGAGCCACCAGGTCCGTGTGCAGGACTAGAGACCGGTGCAGGCAGGTGTCTGAGGCTCTCCCCCTTGGGGGGCGTGGGAGTGGCGGGGTGCCAACCCAACAGGGTCGGTGCTGGGTGTGTTCGCAAATAAAGCTTTCGTAGCACAACCCAAGTCCACGGGAGCTTCATTTAGCCAGTTTCTGGTGTTGAATGAAGCGTTGGTGTCGCCGTCTTTGGGGGCCTCCCTGGAAGCTTCCAGCATGGCCAACACAGGCCACCTTGGCCTCAAGGTGGGAGAGGTCAGTGGTTACTGTTCTTAATTTTCTGCAGTTTGAATTTATATTATGTGTGTTTGGGGACAACCCATATTAGTGTTCCCAGCAAAAGGAATGTGTCCTCAGAGGGAGGTGCACAGCCAGCGGGCACAGGCCCTCTAGGCGGGCTGTGGGGCAGGGTCCCCGGGAACCTCCCTTCGGGCCTCCCGGCCACACCACTGCCTTTGTGCCCCTCTGAATGGCCCTCAGGGCCGGTTCCACCGGGCTGCAGCCCCCTCCGTTCCCAGAGCGGAGGCTCCCACCCTGCTGGCCATCCCCACCTCGGAGGCCGCGCCCAGTGGGCCAGCCGCCTTCGAGCCTGCCCCGGCTCTGACCACTCTGTTTCTCACCCGTCCCTTAATTTGAAGTAAGTAGGTGTTCACCCCCTCAAGGCGGGGGCCCCAGAATACTGCCTGGAGTCCCCGAGTGTCCCACCAGGCCCGGCCCGCCGCGCCCCCCGCGCGCCCTCCGCCCGCGTCCCCAGCCCCGGTTCGTCTACCTGCTCGCGGGGCCAAGGCCGCGCCCCCTCCTCTTGCGGCTCGAGCTTTGCTGTCGCAGGAGCGGTTCTCGCGCCCCCTTCCCTCCGCGACCAGCGCGGCGCCCCCCGCCCCGTCCTGCCCGCTGCCGCCGGGGGGCGCCGGGAGCGCCGAGCCCTCCAGGTCCGCGGGAGCCCGCGCACGGCGCCCCAGCCTCCCGCCCTCCCTGCGCGCTGGCTTCCTCGTGCCCGGGCGCTGGCGGTCGGGTCGGGTCCGTTGAGCCCCCCCCCCCCCCCCCGCTGATTCCGGGGCCGGCCTGGCCTTCCCCTCCCCCGAGTCCGTCTCCCACGAGCGGGGCTTCGGCGGCTCTCGCACGGGGCCCGGCACAGGCGCGGCTTGGTCGGCGTTGGTGCGGGGGCGGCCGGCGGGTGGCTGTGCGGCCCTACGAGCCCTCCGGCCCCGCGCCGGCCCCGCCCCACAGCCGCAGCCTCCTCGGGACCCCGCGCTCCGCGTTCCCAGCCCGGCTGAGCGCCCCCGGCCCCGGGCCCCGCCCGCCCCGCGGAGCCAGCCCGCCCCGCAGGCCCTCGGCGCAGGCGCACGGCGTCCCGGCCGTGCCTCCCCCTCCCCGGCGGCCGAGGGCGGGGCGCGGCGGGTCGGGGCGGCCGCGGCTCCATGGGGCTCTGGGGGCTGCTGAGCCTGCTGCACTCGGCCTTCTTCGGGGACCAGGTAGGGCGTGGGGGGCGCTCCGCACGCGCACGGGGCGCCATGGGTCTGGGGGCTCGCGCAGTCGCCGTGGAGACCGTCGCCAGGGAGACTGCCCCCGGCTGCCAGGGGCTGGGCGCCCCTCCCCCGCGCCGCAGCGAACCCCCACCCCGGCGTGCGCACGCGCGGCCTCGCGGGCCCGGCTCCCGGCTCCGGGGTCCCCCGAACCCCTCCCCATTGCGCCGACACCCAGAGCAGCTGGGGCGGTGGGACTGCGACGGGGACCGCCCCGCACGCGCGGCCAGGGTCGGGCCACGCCCTGCACCTCTTCTGGCCTCAGTTTCCCCCCTGGGCTCCAGCGGCGGGCCGACCCCGACGTTCGCCGAGGCTGAGGTTGCGAATCCGCGTCCCACCGGCTGGGCGCCCCGCCGGCCTCCGCAGGCGTTCCGAAGCCGGCGGCCCGACAGAGGAAACTGAGGCCGGGGCGCCGCGCGGAGGCCAAGGTCACGCGTCCAGCGGGGCAGGAGCCGGGGCGGCCGGACGCGCCCCCGGAGGCCCGGCCTGGAGGCCGGCGGGGAGCTGTCCGCGGTGCTGACGGCACGCTCGCTCCCCCGCCCCGCCCCGCCCCGCCCGGGGAAACTGAGGCCCAGAACCCAATCAGGCGGCCCACCGCCCGTCGGGTTTCGGGGACACGGCCCCGCCGCTCCCCCGTCTCCAGGGCCAGTCCTTCCCCGCCTGCCTGGGCCCTGCTCCGTCACGCAGCCTGCGCCCCACCTCTGATGCCTGACAGCCCGCAGCCTTCCTGCCTCCTTCCGCCCCACCCCAGCCCCGAGGGGGACGCCCCGCGTTCTACCCCAGCCCCTAGCACAGCCCAGGGTCAGCAGGAAGGGCGGGGCGTCACGTGGGAATTGACGCTGAGGTCAGGCTCTGAAGACTCCAGGGCCTCAGAGAGCGACCCTGGGGCCAGAGGCTGGGATGGGGGTGGGGGCAGGGGCGGCCTCAGGGTGACGAAGGGGACCGAGGCCCCATGATTCACCTTTGCCCTTGAGAGCCCAGCCGCGGCAGGGGGTGCAGAGGATCCCAGGCTGGGCCCCTGGGAAGGCCCCCCCACTAGGCCTGGGAATTGCACGTGGGATGGGCCGTGTCTTCCACCACCACCACCACCGCCCAGAGCCTGGGGCTGGGGTCCGGGGCTGCCGCGGGGTTTCCCAGGCTTCTCTGGTGCTCGAATTCCCCGTGATGCCTGAGTCTGTGGCTCAAGAATTGCAGGGTCAGGGACTCTCGAGGAGGAGGAGGGGCAGGGGCGTCAGAGATAGGACGTTCCAGAGGCATCTTGTCTGGGGTCCCAGCGCCGCAGGCCCCACAGAGGGGGAAGCCCAGAGCACTGGGCAGGGTGGCCCCTGGCTCCGGCCGAGCGTGTGAGGACGAGGCCGGCCACTGGACTACCCTGAGACTCGGGCCAAGAGGGGCCTGGGGACGAGTGGCGTCTGACCCCGGGGAGGGGAGGACAGACTCAGTTCCATGCGGGCAAGGATTCTCCTGCCCGCCTCCCAGCCACCAAAACAGGAAACTGAGGCCAGAGAGAGAGATGGCCAAGGTCACGTAGGCGCGTCCAGGTAGAGCTGAAGCTGGGGCCCAGGGCTCTGCCCTTTCCCCACCCCCACTCCAGCTGGCCAGCTCCGCCCAGGACCCCTCCAGGGGACGGCCGCTGCTCTAAACCCCGGCAGGACCTGAAGCAGCCCCACCGGACACCCGCAGCCCCCGAGGGCATTGGTCTCACGTCCCGAAGTGCACATGCTGTTCCCCGAGCCTGCAGTGCCTTTCCCCTCCTCGCTTCCCGGGCCAACTCGTATTCGTCCTCAAGAGGGCCAAGTGCTCGTGTCCGTCTCTCTGTCCGGCCTTGCCAGCTTCCAGAAGGAGCCCCCTTGCCCGTTGCACCCCGTCCTCAAGTCCCACAGGCTGGGGGCTGCCGGGCCTGGCTCCGGAGGCCCAGGACGGCCAGGCCTGTGTGCAGTTGGGGCCCCCAGCATCACCAGCCCCCGGCGGGCACCCGGGACCCCCTGCAGTGAACCCCGCCGCAAGCAGTGTGGCCCCCGTGCCCTCGGCGCCCTTGGTGGCCCGTCCTGGGCTTCCTTGCACCAGCCCTCCCGTGCTAAGGCTGCAGCCCCGTCCCCGGTGGGGGGACATGGGCTCCTGGGGCAGACAGTGTGCCCAGGCCTCCCTGCCAGGAAAGGCAGAGGCAGGGCCCCTAACCTACGCCCTCCGGGCACGCGTGGGCCTGAGGCAGTAAGGTCTGGTCGCGGCTGCAGAATTCTGGCTCTGGGGATCCTTGGAGGACCGGAGACTGCCCGGACCCCAGGACCCCAGGCCCCTCCGTCCTCTGCCTCACCTGCTGGGAGGATGAGAGAGGGGTGTGATGAGAGAAACAGGGACACAGAGACTGAAAGAGACCAAGCGACCGGGGGGGGGGGGGGGGGGTGGCCAGGCGTCCCGGCAGGTGCCCACGGAGAAGCCCTGCCAGGGGGACAGCGAGGACGGCCGGGGTCCCAGGTGCCCCTCAGCAGGGCCGCCCTTCCCCCAGGGGACTCCGTGGAGCCGGCAGTGCCCCTCCCTGGTGGCGGGGGTGGGGGGTGGGGTCCAGCCGCCATCCTCAGCCCTGCCCGCCCTCCCCCGTCTGCCCCAGGCCCCGCTGATCTGTGGGGAGGGGCTGGACTGCCCCCCCAATTCTGATGTAACATCCCGGACGATGTCCGCTCTCAGAGGCTCCGGATCCAGCCTCCGGGGCTCCCACGACCGCTCTGCTCCGGAGTGGGTGGGGGCCCCCTTCCCGGGAGGGGGGTCACCTCCCCCTCCCCCTCCCCGGCACACGCAGTCCCTGAACCCGCCCGAGGCCCGACGTCCCGCTGCCGCCGCCGGTCCCCGCCCCGGGCCCCCATTGGCTGTTGCCATGGCACCAGCCCGTCTTCCCGCGCCGCCATTGGCCGCCGCGCCCGCATCCCGCATCCCGCATCCTCCCCCGCTCGCGGTGGTCTCGCCCAGCTCGGGAGCGGCGGCGCCGCCTGGCCAGGCCGGGACCGGGCTTTGTCCGCCCCGCAGCCCTCCGCCCGCGCCGCCGGCCCCGCCAGCGCAGCCCAGGGAGGTACAGTAAGCCGCGCTTCGGCGGGGCGGGGCGGGGCGGGGGCGGGGGACGGGGCGGGGGCGCGTCCTCGCTCCGCTGGGGGTCTCCGTCCCCCTCGGGCGCACCCTCCCGAGCCTCCGTGTCTCCAGGGTGGAGCCAGGAGGGAAACTGAGGACCAGGGAGGTGAGCGCCTGCATGGCCGCTCGCGGACCCACGCGCACACCCACTCAGGGTTCAACACTGGGATGTCCCACGGTCCGCAGGCAGGCCTGCTGCGTGCTTGGGGGTAGTCCTACACCTACACCTCCCTCCCTGGACCTCAGTTTCCCTCTCTGTAAAGGGTGTGGGTTGAAGGAGGGGCCCCTTTGGGCCACATCTGTGCCAACCCGCCCTGGAATGTGGCCACTCACGCCTCAATCAGACCAGCCCCCAGCTATGGATGCTTTCCTTTCTGCAATGGAAATCTCTCAGGGAGGCTCCCCAGAGTCCCCCGGTGCAATCAGGGGGTGAGGGGTAGGCCGGAGGGCTGCCTGGAGGAAGCTGGGAATGGGATGGCAGGAGTAGGGAAAGGTGGTCCGGGTGCAAGCCCGCACTTGCAGAGGCCTGGTGGAAGAGCGCTGCTGTGTGGCCACCAGGTGGTCTTGAGGGCACTGGGGAGCCATGGGAAGTATGGGAGCAGGGGTCGGAGGGAGTCTACCAGTGACTTTCAGAGGTTCCTTCTGACCATGCATGGGGGAGGGGAGCTGGGGGAGGGAGGGGCCGGTGGGAGCGTGGAGGTGGGGACTGGGGCCGGGATGACCGGCGCCTGGTGGGTAGGCCTGCTGCCGAGCTCGGGCTGATGACGATGCAGGAGTGACCACCAGATGCAGGTGGAGTGAAGGTATCCCAAGCCCAGCCCGGAACCCCTAAGAAGGCATAAGGGAACGGGGTGCCCTTATGGTGGTGGGGTGCCCAGCCCCGGGTGGGGCTCAGGCCCGGGGCAGGGGGCAGGGATCGGCAGGCCTCGTTGGCTTCAGCCAGGACCCAGGGGTCCTGCTGCAGGCACCCCCAGTTCCAGCCCGGGGACCCCCGACTGAGCCTTGGGGCGGGAGGCAAAGGCTGCGGCCGAGGCAGCTGGCCTCCCCTACCTGACACCCTCCCACCCCTTCTGCCTGTCCCGGCTGCCCGGCTGCTGCGTGGCCACTCCCATGCGTGACCCTCTGTCCGCCTGGAGGGGCCGCGCAGCGAGTCTTTCTCGCCTCCAATGGCGATGGCGAACGAGGCCCCGCAGAGGCCAGGAAGCGCCGCCGGGACTCCTGGGTCCCTGTCATGCCTCGTCTGGCACCCTGGCCTCAGTTTCTTCCTCTGAGTGCGGCCTTGCGGAGGTCCCCAGGTGCCAGGACGTCAGGGTCAGGCGTACAGTAGGTCCTCCCGATGGTGCAGATGGCCCGACCCCAGCCCCGCACCCCTACTGCAGGCCCCGCGCCCTTGCTGACCCCGGGGGGGGGGGGGGGGGGGCGGGGCGGGTGCTGTGGGGCGTGGCCGAGGCCGAGGAGGACAGTGAAGGAGCAAGTGGATGCAGGTGGCCAGGTGGCAGGGGGCGGGGAGCCAGCACCTCGGCGGCCGACGTGGGGAGGGGGCTCGGGGAAGGACGGGAGGATGGGCTGCCATTGGTGCGCCTCAGACAAAGGCGGAGGGAGGGGGCGAGTGCTGCTGGGAAGGGAACAAAGAGGGAAGGGGGCGGGGAGGAGGGGGCAGCTCTGGGCAGGGCCTCGCGGGGGAGGAGCCGCCAGCCCGCTGGACACGCGGGGGGCAGGGCCCGAGCGAGAAAGGACAGCCACACACAAAGCGGCGGCGGCGCTGGCGGTGCCCGGGGATGGGGGCCGAGGCCAGGGCAGCCGGGCCAGGCGGGTAGCCGCTCGGCTCCAGCTGCTGGTGGACGGGGTGGGGCAGGGCCTCCAGGTTTTGGGGCCCCGGGGGACGGCGGTGGGCCTGTCCGCCCAGCCGTGGGGGTCCCACCAGCGGCCGGGCCACCGCTCTCTGATGCGTTGTCAGCCGTCGCAGCATTTTTCTTGCCCGTTGGTGGGGCGAGCTGGTGGTCTGTCGCCTACCCTCCGGCAGCTGCGCTGGGGGGGGGCTCGCTGTCAGCCCGGGTCGGGAGCCCACAGTGCGGACGCTCACGTGCGTGTGCCGGTCAGCTGCGCGTCTGGGCCGCGTCTGGACCTCCGTCCCACGGCTCTGCCCGCCTCTCGCCCCGTTGGCCTCGTGGCGTGTCTGCTGGGCCACCCCGGCCGCGGTCCGCTACGCGTTCCTGCCGGGATCCGCCCCCAGCCCCCAGGACTGGCCGGAGGGCTGGCACCCCTCGGGTGAGTCTTCTGACCTGTGGCCGCAGGCGCTGCAGGAGCTGAGGATGGCGAGCTCCGTGGCACCCTACGAGCAGCTGGTGCGGCAGGTGGAGGCCTTGAAGGCAGAGAACAGTCACCTGAGGCAGGAGCTGCGGGACAATTCCAGCCACCTGTCCAAGCTGGAGACGGAGACATCCGGCATGAAGGTGCGGGCGGGGCGGCGGGAGGACACGGGTTCCGGGGACAGGGCCGGAGGCCAGCAGGCCAGGCCGCGGCATCCCAGGGTGGCGGCGCCCGGGGCGGCCGGCTGATGCTGGGGCCGCTGTTTGCCCCCCGCTTCAGGAGGTCCTCAAGCACCTACAAGGCAAGCTGGAGCAGGAGGCCGGAGTGCTGGTGTCCCTGGGGCAGACCGAGGTGCTGGAGCAGCTGAAAGGTGAGCAGCCCCGCTGGGGGCCCCGTCACACGCTGGGGCGCTCCCCAGCCTGCCCCCCAGGGAGCTGGGGGGAGGAGGGGCAGGGGGCCACTGACCTTGCCCTCTCCCCGCCACGCCCCTGCAGCCCTGCAGATGGACATCACCAGCCTGTACAACCTCAAGTTCCACACCCCGGCCCTGGACCCGGAGCCCACCGCCCGGACTCCTGAAGGAAGTCCCGTCCACGGCTCGGGGCCCTCCAAGGACAGCTTCGGGGAGCTGGGCCGGGCTACCATCCGACTGCTGGAGGAGCTGGACCGCGAACGGTGAGAGTCGGCAGGTGGCAGGTGGCCCGGAGCTGGCCGAGCGCCTCCCCGCGCGGCCCCGCCCCCAGCCGTCTCTGAGCCCCGATTGGCCCACGGCTTGGCCCACGGCGTGTGGCCCGCCCGATTGAGTCGCTGCCTGTGCGGTGCCCGCGGTCCAGTGGCCCTCCCGAGGACAAAGGGGAGGGGGCGTTCCTGGCAAAGAGGGAAGCTCCCGGGAGATGTCCCCAAGGGTCCCCAGTATGCCGGCCTCTGCAGGGACAGGGCTGTGCCCGTTGCCAGGGTCAGGACTGGGGCCAGGAGGACTCAAGGCAGCCTTTGTGGGGTGAGGGGCCCGTGGCCAGCCGAGGAGAGCAGGGTCTGGGCGCCCCGCGCAGCCTAGCAGGTCTCATGGGGTAGGATGCGGCGGCTCAGCAGCAGCGCGGGGTCAGGTCCGCGCTGGGCTGTGGGACCTCGGGCCAGTGTCCTAACCCCTCCCAGCCTCACACTTCCGCCCTGTCATTATAGGTACCAGGCAAACGTCTTTAAAGTCAATAAGTTTTAATTTAAAGAGAAAAGAGAAAAAAAATAAAAATAAAAATAAAGAGAAAAGAGCGTAATGGTGGGGCTGCGTAAAACGGGACTAGCGGTGTCTCCCACGGGGCTAAGGGGGCCACCGCTGGGCCTGGAGCAGCCTTGGTCTGCAGGCTAGAGGGGCCTGAGCAGGTGCGGGATGGGGAGAGGCGCACGGCCGCCCCCGCGGGTCCTGTGCCCGCCCCAGTCCTGGAGCCAGGGCCGCGGCTGCCGGGCGGCGACCCCACCATCCCGAGGACCGCACGCCCCGCGGCCCCCCTTCTGCGAGCCTGCGCCCACCGACCTGCCCCCCCAGGTGTTTCCTGCTGAACGAGATCGAGAAGGAGGAGAAGGAGAAGCTGTGGTATTACTCGCAGCTGCAGGGCCTGTCCAAGCGCCTGGACGAGCTCCCGCACGTGGAGACGGTGAGCGGGGGGCGGGGGATGGGGGGCAGAGGGGGGATGGAGGGGGGCGGGGGGCCGGGCCCGGCGCACCCTCACCGCGGCCCGTGCCCCCTCCCAGCAGTTCTCGATGCAGATGGACCTGATCCGGCAGCAGCTGGAGTTCGAGGCCCAGCACATCCGCTCGCTGATGGAGGAGCGCTTCGGCACCTCAGACGAGATGGTGCAGCGCGCGCAGGTGAGGCGGTGGGCGGGCCGGGCAGGTGCGCGCGGGCATTACGCCGCGGGTGCCGTGGGGCGGGCGGGCTCGGGGCACAGCTAGAGCGGGGGCCCTTCGCAGGAGGGGCTGGAGGGCAGAGGCCGAGACCGGGGCCAGGCCGGGTGGGTTGGGGTTGGACCACGGGTGGGTCCGGGCTGTGGGCAGAGGCGGAACGCGGCGGGGTTGAGCGCGGGTGGGGGCGGGCGCGCGGGGGTCGGACGTGGCGGGCTGCCAGCCCGACGTGCACCTTTCTCTGGGCTCAGATACGAGCTTCGCGCCTGGAGCAGATCGATCAGGAGCTGCTGTCGGCGCAGGACCGGGTGCAGCAGACCGAGCCCCAGGTACTGGGGGGGGTGGCCACGGGGCTTGGCAGTGGGGAGGCCCCCAGGGCCCCGGCCAGGGTGCCAGGGTGGGCCCGCAGCCCCCACCCACATCGTCATGGGCGCTCAGTGGGGTGCACCCCAGCTGAACCCTCACACCTGGCGCTGTCCGCACAGGCCCTGCTGGCGGCGAAGTCAGTGCCGGTGGACGAGGACCCAGACACTGAGGTCCCCACGCACCCTGAGGATGGTGTCCCTCAGCCGGGCAACAGCAAGGTGAGGGGGCATCCCGGTTTGTGGGGGCCAGGCGGGTGGGCTGAGAGGTGTGGGGGGGCAAGCGGGGTTGAGGTGCATGGGGAATGGGTCCTGCGTGTCTGTCGGATGCGGGGCCCCTCTCTCCTCCATCTCCCTAGTGTCCCCAGGGGTGGAAGGGTCGGCAGGGCCAGCATGTGGTCTGGGGCCCTGTAAGGTGGGTGGGGAGAGCTGTGCTGTGTGATGGGTGGACACGCCAGCCTTAGACTAGGAGGTCACCAGCAAGGGACCACAAGGTGGGCATTCGGCCCTCCTGACCTGGGGGCACATCCCCAGGGGGCTGCAGGGCGAAGGGGGCGGGGGTGAGCGGGTGAGCCTCCTGGGCTGGGGCCACCAGCCTCGCTGTGCTTGGGCGCCCCCCACCCCGGGGTCCGGGGCTGCCCCTGGCCCACCCCGAGAGCCCGGCGGGGTTCCCCACCTTCGCTCCATGCCCCGCCCCGCAGGTGGAGGTGGTCTTCTGGCTGCTGTCCATGCTGGCGACGCGGGACCAGGAGGACACGGCGCGCACCCTGCTGGCGATGTCCAGCTCCCCGGAGAGCTGCGTGGCTATGCGCCGCTCGGGGTGCCTGCCGCTGCTGCTGCAGATCCTGCACGGCGCCGAGGCTGGCGCGGGGGGTCGCAACGGAGCCCCCGGGGCGCCGGGGGCCAAGGACGCGCGCATGCGGGCCAACGCGGCGCTGCACAACATCGTCTTCTCGCAGCCGGACCAGGGCCTGGCGCGCAAGGAGATGCGCGTCCTGCACGTGCTGGAGCAGATCCGCGCCTACTGTGAGACCTGCTGGGACTGGCTGCAGGCCCGGGACGCCGCGGACGGGGGCGCGGGTGGCGGTGAGCAGGGGCGTGCCGGGCCTTCTGGGGACCGTCCCTGCGGGCTGCAGAGTTGGGGCGCCTGGCTTCTGCGGCCAGTGGCAGAGTTAACACGACAAAAGCGCGGCCCAGGGTACTGAGCCGCAGGTGCTGCCTCCCCTCCCTTCTCCCTTTGCGGCGGGCGCAGCAGCCCTGCTCTGGGGCCCGGCAGGCGTGGGTGGGGCAGGGTGGGGAAGGGTGGGGGGCCCCCACTCCCCCCGGAGCCGCAGGGCCCTGACCTGCGCCCTGGCCCACAGCCCCCGTCCCCATCGAGCCTCAGATCTGCCAGGCCACCTGCGCCGTGATGAAGCTGTCCTTCGACGAGGAGTACCGCCGTGCCATGAACGAGCTGGGTGAGTGCCCGTGCCGCCCCGAGGGCTGGCCTCTCCTCCCGCCAGCTCTTAGCCACCGGGCTGCCGGGGCACAGACGCCGGGGACGAGGCTTTGCCCAGGAAGCCGAGAGCAAAGGTGAAAGATCCAGCTTAATTCTTGGAACCGGAGCCACCGGGTCGTGCGGCGGTGGGGGCTCCACCGTGTGAAATCTGGGGTTGGGGGCACTGCAGGCACTATACCCCCTTCCGTAGGGAAGTAACCCAAACGGAGGACGGCAGCAGCAGAGGTCAAAGCTCACTATGCTCAGCTTCACTCTGGTGATGACAGGACGAGGGCTCTGCTCACCCGGCAGGTGGTCAGGGCAGCGGAGGGCAGGCGGCCCCCCCCGCCCCCCCCGGGGAGAGCACCCCGCTGCAGCGCTTCTGGAGGGCACTTGGCTCCTGCGGGCACTTCGGGTGTGCACACTGTTGAACCCCCACCCCGCCCTCGCCCCCAGCTAGGAATCTGCCCTCTGGCTGGGTTTACAAAGGAAGACACAGAAAACAAGGAAGCAAGCAATGCAGATAAAACCCAAACCTGGAAGCCGCGGGTGCGGTAGTAAGGCGGCGGGCACAGGCGGCGGGCACAGGCGGCGGGCACAGGCGGCGGCATATTATCCGCCCTTTTAAGTCCTCCTGTCGTCGGGCGCGGGGGGGAGGAGGTCCGTCTGCTCCCTGCACGCCGCGCCCCAGAAGGCAGTCCAGACGCGGAGCGTCGCATGCCCCGGGCCGCACGTCCCCAGGCAGGAGAGGAGGACCTCGGTGTGCACTGAGCTTGAACATTTGTGGCAGGAACAGATACGACTTCGTATGACGCTGGTTCTCAAAGTGGGGCCCCAGGGCCCTGGGGCCCCCGAGAGTCCTGAGACCCTCCTCCGAGGTCCCCACAGCCCCAACTGTTTTGATAAGGACACGAGATGTCATGTGCCTTTCCCACTCCCTCCTCCGGGCCGTGGGCTCCGCGGGCTCTCCCAGACACTCCTGCCCGGGGGCCGCTGGGCTGCACGATCTGGGGTCAAGGGCTTCTTCCTGCGCATGACCAGCGGGGTGCCTACGGACGGCCGTCACCCACAGGAACAGAATCTCTCTGGGGGCCTCAGAAACGTGCGGAGCATACGGCGGCCTCGCGGGGGTCCCTTAGCCCAGCGAGAGCCCCGCGGCCGAGTTCACAGCACGGCCCCCGCCCTTGTCTGGGTCCTTCCTGTGGGTCTCCAGCAGCGGGGCTTCCACGTTCGGGAGCATTAAAGACCTTGGAAACATCCCCCAAAATAACTTAAACTTTTACATTAAGGATTTTTCGGGGCGCTTGACAGGCACCTGGCCAGCTCAGTCACTAGAGTGTGTGACCCTTGATCTGAAGGTCGTGCGTTCAAGCCTCACGCTAGGTGTGGAGCCTCCTTTTTTTTTTTTTTTAAAGATTTTATTTATTTATTCATGAGATACACAGAGAGAGGGAGAGAGAGGCAGAGACACAGGCAGAGGGAGAAGCAGGCTCCATGCAGGGAGCCTGACGTGGGACTCGATCCCGGGACTCCAAGATCACGCCCCGGGCTGAAGGCAGGTGCTTAAACCGCTGAGCCACCCAGGGATCCCTGGAGCCTCCTTTTTAAAAAAAATTTTATTGTGGTAGAATAAAGTGAAAGATTTGGCATCTTGACCGTCTCTAGGCGCACAGCTCGGGGCACGGAGCACCCTCACCCTGCCGCGCACCCACCCCCCCATCTCCAGAACCTTCCATCTACCCACACGGAGCCCCCGCACCCCACTCTGCCCCCAGCTCCCACCACCTCCTCTCTGTCTCTGTGGACGGGCCTCCTCTGGGGACCTCCTGGGAGTGGGGTCCTGCAGGAGGCGTCCTTCTGGGTCTGGGTCACCTCCCTGAGCCCGGCGTCCTCGGGGTCTGTCCGCGTGGGGCAGGTGTCCGGGCTTCCCGCCTTTCTGTGGCTGAGGAATGTTGCACGTGGACGGACCCATCGTGTCCCCCTCTCCGTCCATGTCCCCCCAGTGGACGTTTGGGTTGTTTCTGGCTGCTGTGAACCGTGCTGCCCGGACATGTGGCAGGTTTACTTTGGAAGCTTCCAGGCCGCGTGCTGCTAACCTCTTCCCCAGAGGGTGCTGGACATCAGCCCTGCCGTGGGGACGCTGGAATGGGCTCCGTCATCTTTGCTCTGGGAAGACGGAGGCAGGGCTTCTCGTGCTCGCGTTGCCCCTTCCCTTCCCTTCCCTTCCCTCCCCTCCCCTCCCCTCCCTCCCCTCCCTCCCCTCCCCTTCCCTTCCCTTCCCGCTGCCTACCTCCCCGGATTCCTTTCCCTGTGGCCAACAATCCCCCACGTAGCTGCGGAGCATGAGCCAGCCCGACCCTGCCTGGGGGCCGTGGTCTCAGGGCCTGCAGGGGACCCTGTGTGGGACTCGGGGGGCTTCCCTGACCAAGCGACTGGAGCTGGGAGGAGCCCAGCACCCGGGCAAGTAGCAGGGGGAGCGTTCCAGGCAGAGGTAACAGCCCCCCCCCCATGTCACCCCGCAGGTGGGCTGCAGGCCGTGGCCGAGCTGCTGCAAGTGGATTACGAGATGCACAAGATGACGCGGGACCCGCTCAACCTCGCCCTGCGCCGATACGCCGGCATGACCCTCACCAACCTCACCTTCGGCGACGTGGCCAACAAGGTGCGTGGGGCGGGCAGGTCGCGCTCCCCGGGTCTGAGCCTCCCTCCACCTCTGCCTGCACCTCCGCCGGCCTTGAAGCAGCGCTGAGGTGGAGACAGTTGTCCCGGACTTGTGGGCGGGTAGACTGAGGCCCAGGAGGGCTGGTGGCACCCAGGGGGCTGCCGTCTGTCCGGATGCCGTCCGCCAGCCCACCACCCGTTGGCTGCCCTGGGGCCCACCCTGCAGAGAAGGGGCCTCTGGGCCCCTCTGGGCCGGGGGGTGGGTGTCCGTGCTGGTCTGGGCCTTGGTTTCCCCACCCCGTAGCACGCGGCAGGGAGGGCGGGCCAGGCTCAAGCCCTGGCAGGGTAGATGCTCAGTTAGCAAAGTGGGGACCCTGGGGTGCAGGTGGCCTCCCTCACGGCCCCGCCCCACCCCGCCCGGCGTGACACTCTGCTGTGACACCAACAGGCCACCCTGTGTGCCCGCCGGGGCTGCATGGAGGCCATCGTGGCCCAGCTGGCTTCCGAGAGCGAGGAGCTGCACCAGGTACCGGGTGGGTGGGCCCGGCACGGGGAGAGCGGCGGGGAGTCCCGCTGCCTGAGCCTCCCTGCCCGCGACGGCCCCCTCCCCTGGCTGCGGCGGGCCTCCCGGACGGGCGTCCCCTCCAGCGTCTCCGCTGCCCCGCCTGGGGCAGGGCTTGAGGAGGGGGTGCGGGCCCCAGGCCCACCTTGCCTCTTGTGCGCCCCGCCCAGGTGGTGTCCAGCATCCTGCGCAACCTGTCCTGGCGGGCGGACATCAACAGCAAGAAGGTGCTGAGGGAGGTCGGGAGCATGACCGCCCTGATGCAGTGCGTCCTGCGAGCCTCCAAGGTGGGTGCCGGCTGGGGACGGGGACAGGGATGGGGATGGGGATGGGGGCGGGGGCACTCAGCCCAGGCCCGGGAAGAGGCAGCGGCCGGGCCGCCCAGTGCTGACCGCGGGGCAGGGAGGTGCGGCAGGGGCGAGCGGCCCATCTCGGGGGTCAAGCCCGGCGGCGCGCTGCGCACCGGTGCCCGCACCCGGGACTCCAGCCCTACGCCCCTAAGGCCCCGCGCCGGCCGCCGGCTTATGTTTTACTTTCACCGAAAACGTCTTGGGTGCCTGTCCCGGCGGCTCCTTGTCCACACCTGGGCGGGGCCGGCCGCCCCCCCCCACCCGGTGACCCCTCCCGCCCTCTGTGCCCAGGAGTCCACCCTGAAGAGCGTGCTCAGCGCCCTGTGGAACCTGTCAGCACACAGCACGGAGAACAAGGCGGCCATCTGCCAGGTGGACGGCGCGCTGGGCTTCCTGGTGAGCACGCTGACCTACAAGTGCCAGAGCAACTCCCTGGCCATCATCGAGAGCGGCGGCGGCATCCTGCGCAACGTGTCCAGCCTCATCGCCACGCGGGAGGACTACAGGTCGGCCCGTCCCGCCCCACGGCCATGAAGTGCGGGGGGGCGGGGCGGGGGCGCCCCTGGGGGAAGGTGGACGCCCGGGCGCAGTGTGGGGCTGTGGACGGCAGGGCCCACTCGGCTGTGAACCCAGGACAAGCCTTGGTGTGTGCTGTGATTGGATGCTCCCGATCGGTCCCGAAGGACTAAATTATTTTAGTGTGAGTATATCCCAGATTTTGTGTGGGGTTATACTTATACTAAATCAGAAACTAAATTATTAAAATAAAAATATGTATTGGTATTTCTAAATACCATTCATAATACTCTTTTATTATACTTTTTACTAAATGGTATTAAAAAGTACTCATTCTTTATCAAAATCAAGTACTACTTATTAGATAACAGTAATGCTTTTGATGTAGGAAAATACATTAACGTTTATTTTTAGTGTAAGTATATTTCAAATATTGCAAGGGGTATACTTGTGCTAAAGATTTTTTTTTTAATATTTTATTTATTTAAGAGAGACAAAGAGAGAGAGACAGGCGGAGAAGCAGGCTCTGTGCAGGGAGCCCGATGTGGGACACGGTCCCGGGTCCCCAGGATCATGCCCTGGGCTGAAGGTGGCGCTAAACCGCTGAGCCACCCGGGCTGCCCAAGATTTTTTTTAATTAAAATCAATGAAACACTTACTTGCTAAATAATCCTAATTAGCAATACTCAGCCTTTTTTAAAAAACAGATAGTAAAACTTACTTTTAATATAAGTATATCCCAAATTATCACAACACATGTAGGTCAATTCTGCATTAAGAGAAAGCATTACTAATTCATTATTTTAATATACATATTTTACTCAATATTTACTCATCTTCTGAAAATCAGAGTTACCTTAGCACCTTTTAAAAAAAATTTTTTTTAAGATTTTATTTATTTATTCTTTTTTTTTTTTTTTTTTTTTAAATTTTATTTATTTATGATAGTCACAGAGAGAGAGAGAGAGGCAGAGACACAGGAAGAGGGAGAAGCAGGCTCCATGCACCGGGAGCCTGACGTGGGATTCAATCCCGGGTCTCCAGGATCGCGCCCTGGGCCAAAGGCAGGCGCCAAACCGCTGCGCCACCCAGGGATCCAGATTTTATTTATTTATTCATTCATGAGAGACACAGAGAGAGAGGCAGAGACACAGGCAGAGGGAGAAGCAGGCTCCACGCAGGGATCCCGATGCGGGACTTGATCCCGGGTCCCCAGGATCAGGCCCTGGGCTGAAGGCGGTGCTAAACCACTGGGCCACCCAGGCTGCCCACCTTAGCACCTTCTTTGTGTTTGCTAAGTCTGGCCCCGTCCCAGCAGGCACGGAGGGGCAGTGCCCTGGCACGGCCTGATACCCCTCGCCCCCCACCCCTACGCCCGCAGACAGGTGCTCCGGGACCATAACTGCCTACAGACGCTGCTCCAGCACCTGACGTCCCACAGCCTGACCATCGTGAGCAACGCCTGCGGCACGCTCTGGAACCTGTCCGCCCGCAGCCCGCGCGATCAGGAGCTGCTGTGGGACCTGGGGGCCGTGGGCATGCTGCGCAACCTGGTGCACTCCAAGCACAAGATGATCGCCATGGGCAGCGCCGCCGCACTGCGCAACCTGCTGGCCCACCGGCCTGCCAAGTACCAGACCACCACCACGGCCGTGTCCCCCGGTGCCTGCGCTCCCAGCCTGTACGTGAGGAAGCAGCGGGCGCTGGAGGCCGAGCTGGACACGCGGCGCCTGGCACAGGCGCTCGACCACCTGGAGAAGCAGGGCCTGCCCGAGGCCGAGGCCGAGGCCGACGCTGAGGCCGCCTCCAAGAAGCCCCTGCCGCCCCTGCGGCACCTGGACGGGCTGGCCCGGGACTACGCCTCAGACTCGGGCTGCTTCGACGACGACGAGGCGCCCTCCCTGGCCACCGCCGCCGCCACCGCGGAGCCTGCCAGCCCCGCCGTGCTGTCCCTCTTCCTGGGGAGCCCCTTCCTGCAGGGGCAGGCGCTGGCCCGCGCCCCTCCGGCCCGCCGTGGTGGCCCGGAGGCAGAGAAGGAGACCGGCGGGGAGGTGGCAGTGGCGGCCAGGGCCAAGGCCAAGCTGGCGCTGGCAGTGGCACGGATCGACCGGCTGGTGGAGGACATCTCAGCCCTGCACACCTCGTCTGATGACAGCTTCAGCCTCAGCTCTGGGGACCCCGGGCAGGAGGCACCACGCGAGGGCCGTGCCCAGTCCTGCTCCCCTTGCCGGCGGCCCGAGGGCAGGCGGCAGGAGGCCAGCGGCCGTGCCCACCCGCTGCTGCGGCTCAAGGCCGCCCAGGCCAGCCTCTCCAACGACAGTCTCAACAGCGGCAGCACCGGTGACGGACGCTGTCCCCGTGAGCACACTCGGCCCTGCCCGCTGGCCGTGCTGGCGGAGCACCGGGAGGGGTCCCCGTGCAGCCAGGCGCGGCCCAGCCGGCTCGACCTCCATCTGCCAGGCGGCAAGGAGCCAGCGTCCCGGGACAGCTCTGCTGCCGACGCCTGTGTGCGCACCATCAAGCTGTCGCCCACCTACCAGCACGTCCCGCTCTTCGAGGGCAACCCCAGGGCCGCCATGGGGTCCATGGCCCCCGGAGCCCGGAAGGAGGCCTGGCTGCCCGCAGAGGGTCTGAGCAAGGTGCCGGAGAAGCTGGCGGCAGAGGCGGTGCCACTCTGCCTGTCCCGCTGCAGCTCCCTGTCCTCGCTGTCCTCGGCCGGCCGCCCAGGCCCTAGCGAGGCCGGGGACCTGGACAGTGACTCCTCCCTGGAGGGGCTAGAGGAGGCGGGACCCAGCAAGGCAGACCTGGACGGGGCCTGGCTTGGGCCTGGGGCCACCTCCCTGCCCGTGGCCATCCCCACCCCCCAGCGGGGCCGCGGCCTGGGCGT
This sequence comes from Canis lupus baileyi, assembly GCF_048164855.1. Taxonomy (NCBI): domain Eukaryota; kingdom Metazoa; phylum Chordata; class Mammalia; order Carnivora; family Canidae; genus Canis; species Canis lupus. The sequence continues at coordinate 59,113,795 of NC_132856.1, read as the reverse complement.
TGAGGACACCACGCCGTCCAGCTCCTCGGAGAACTGCGTGCAGGAAACGCCGCTGGTGCTGAGCCGCTGCAGCTCGGTGAGCTCCCTGAGCAGTTTCGAGAGCCCGTCCATCGCCAGCTCTGTGGCCAGCGACCCGTGCAGTGGGCTGGGCAGCGGCACGGTCAGCCCCAGCGAGCTGCCCGACAGCCCCGGGCAGACCATGCCACCCAGCCGTAGCAAGACGCCGCCGCTGGCCCCGGTGCCCCCCGGCGAGCGCGAGAGCACCCAGTTCAGCTTGCAGTGGGAGAGCTACGTGAAGCGCTTCCTGGACATCGCGGACCGCCGCGAGCGCTGCCGGCTTCCGTCGGAGCTGGACGCCGGGAGCGTGCGCTTCACGGTGGAGAAGCCGGACGAGAACTTCTCGTGCGCTTCCAGCCTCAGCGCGCTGGCCCTGCACGAGCACTACGTGCAGAAGGACGTGGAACTGCGGCTGCTGCCCCCCGCCTGCCCTGAGCGCGGGGGCGGCGGCGGCGGCGGCGGCGGCCCCGGCCTGCACTTTGCTGGGCACCGGCGGCGGGACGAGGCCGGCGGCTGCCTTGAGGGGCCGGCGGCCGGCGACCAGGAGCTGGAGCTGCTGCGTGAGTGCCTGGGGGCGGCGGTGCCCGCCCGGCTCCGCAAGGTGGCCTCGGCGCTGGTGCCCGGCCGCCGCGCGCTGCCCGTGCCTGTCTACATGCTGGTGCCCGCCCCCGCCCGGGTGGACGACTCCGCCGAGGGCACGCCCGTCACTTTCTCCAGTGCCACCTCACTTAGCGACGAGACGCTGCAGGCGCCTCCCCAGGAGCCGGACAGACATAAGCCCGCCGGCCGGGAGGCCCCCCCCAGGCAGGCCACCGGGCACAGGCACAGGGCGTGGGGCACGGGCCGCAGCCGGGTGGGGCTGGAGCTGCCCCTTCGCCGGCCGGCGAGCGCCTGCACTGAGCAGTACAGCGGCCGCCCCAGCCCGGCGCGAGGGGACCGAGGGGACCGAGGGGACGGGGCGCTGCAGTCTCTGTGCCTCACGACGCCCACCGAGGAGGCCGTGTACTGCTTCTACGACGACTCCGACGAGGATCCACCCGTGGCCGTGGCACCCCCGCGGCGACCGTCCGCCATCCCCCGGGCCGTGAAGAGAGAGCCCCCGGCTGGCAGGAAGGGGGTGCAGGCCGCGCCCCAGCCCGCGGAGGCCCCCCGCGTGCAGCCCAGCCTCATCGCCGACGAGACCCCGCCCTGCTACTCCCTGAGCTCCTCCGCCAGTTCCCTCAGCGAGCCCGACCCCCCTGCGCACCCGCCCGCCCGGGCCCGAGCTCCCAAGGCCGCTGTCACCAAGGCCCCCGGCGCTGCGGGCGCGAGCGACGGCCTCCGGAGCCCGCGGGCCGAGTCGGGGCCGCTGCGCCGCTGCGTCGGTTCCGCGGTGCCCCGGCGCCGGCTCCAGGCGTCAGCCCCGCGGCGCCGCAAGCCCCAGGCCGCCCAGCCAGACAGGCGGCCGGCGGAGGGGCCCCGCGAGCGGGACGAGGCCGCGGGCTCGGACCACGCCTCCGACCTCGACAGCGTCGAGTGGCGCGCCATCCAGGAGGGCGCCAACTCCATCGTCACGTGGCTGCACCAGGCGGCCGCGGCGGCCACCCCCGAGGCCTCGTCCGGGTCTGACTCCGGCCCGTCCGAGTCGGGGCTGTCGGGGGCCTCCACCCTGCCCAGGAAGGGCCGGCGGCTGCAGGCGGGGGGCCAGGCGGGCCAGGCGGCGAGGCCGGAGAAGCGGGACCCTGCGGTGGCGCAGCGCGGCACGAGCGGCCCCGAGAAGCTGCGGGGCGCGCAGAAGCCCGCGTGCAGGGTGCCGGCCGTGCTCCGGGGCCGGACCGTGATCTATATGCCCAGCGCGGCCCCCCGGGCCCAGCCCAAAGGCGCCCCCGGCACCCGCGCGGCCCTGAGGAAGATGGGCCCCCCGAGTCCCGCGCAGCCCGCAGCGCCTGCCAACACCCCGAGCCCCGGGCAGCAGCGGTCCCGGAGCCTGCACCGGCCGGGCAAGATCTCGGAGCTGGCGGCGCTGAGCCCTCCGCAGAGGAGCACCACGCCGCCCGCCCGCCTGGCCAAGGCCCCCTCCTCCGGCTCCTCCCCCGCCTCCCCGGCCTCCCAGCCGCCCACGAGGAGGCCGCCCCCGGGCCCCCAGGCCCTGGGACCCCTGCCCGGCCCGGGGGCATCCCTGGTGCCCCAGACGCCCACGCGGGCCCTGCTGTCCAAGCAGCACAAGACGCAGAAGTCACCGGTGCGGATCCCCTTCATGCAGAGGCCGGCCCGGCGGGGGCCACCGCCGCTGGCCAGGGCAGCCCCGGAGCCGGGCCCCAGGGGCCGGGCGGGAGCCGAGGGAAGCCCCGGCGCGCGGGGGGCCCGTCTGGGCCTGGTGCGCGTGGCGTCCGCGCGCTCCAGCGGCAGCGAGTCCTCCGACCGCTCGGGCTTCCGGCGGCAGCTGACCTTTATCAAGGAGTCACCGGGCCTGCTGCGCCGCCGCCGGTCCGAACTGTCCACGCCCGAGGCTGCGACCCCCGCCGCCCAGGGCGGCTCCCCGCGGCGCGGTCGCCCTGCGCTGCCTGCCGTCTTCCTCTGCTCCTCGCGCTGCGACGAGCTGCGGGCAGCCCCCCGGCAGGTGCCCGTCCCCGAGCCGACCCCCGCGGCCAGGCCCGCTCCCGGCGAGCGGCCCGCCCGGCGCCCCAGCTCCGAGAGCCCGTCCCGCCTGCCCGTGCGCACGCCGGCCGCGCGGCCCGAGACGGTCAAGCGGTACGCCTCCCTGCCGCACATCAGCGTGGCCCGCAGGCCGGACGCCGCCCCCCCAGGGCCCGCGGCCGACGCCGCCCGCCGCAGCAGCGATGGGGAGGCGCGGCCACTGCCAAGGGTGGCGGCGCCGGGCACCACGTGGCGTCGCATCCGGGACGAGGACGTCCCACACATCCTGCGGAGCACGCTGCCCGCCACCGCCCTGCCACTGATGGGCGCCCCGCCCGAGGAGGGCCCCGGCGGCCCCCCGCAGCGCAAGACCAGCGACGCGGTGGTCCAGACAGAGGACTTCGCTGCCACGAAGACCAACTCCAGCACGTCCCCGAGCCTGGAAAGCAGGGGGCCCCCCCAGGCCCCGGTCAGCGGCCCCACCGCCCTCCTGGGCAGTGATGTGGACGGGCCTGGTCCCACCAAGGCGCCCACCTCTGTTCCCTTCATCCACGAAGGCCTGGGGGTGGCTGCGGGGGGCTTTCCCGCCAGCCGGCACGGCTCCCCCAGCCGCTCGGCCCGTGTGCCCCCCTTCAACTACGTGCCCAGCCCCATGGTGTCAGCCACCACTGACTTGGCTGCAGAGAAAGCCCCCACCGCTGCCCCTGCCAGCCTCCTGGAATAGTGGCCGGGGCCGGCCTTCTAGAACATCCTCTCCAGGCCAAGGGCTGGTCTGGCTGCCGGGAGGGGGGTGCCCAGGGTCCATCCACCCAGCAGAGCTCCTGCTCCCGGAGCCCCACTGCAGCCTGAATTGGCCTCACATCTCACGCACAGACGCTTGCTTCCATGCTGCGGGGGCTCAGGAGGGAGGGGGCTGCCGACTGCACCTCGGGTCCCAGCCCGGAGCACACGGCGACCCCTACGCAGAGACCACCCTCCCAGCCTGGGCCGCGCCAGCAGCGCTCCAGGGGCCCAGCCTCAGCAGGCCCCTCCCCTCTCAGGAGCGGCGGGGAGGGGACAGCCTGCCCCGGGTGGGGGACAGGGCTGCGGAAGGTGGCCCGGGGAGCGCGCGCCTGCAGCTGGGGGCCTCGCATCTGTCCCGGCCTACGCGGGGACGAGGCCTGTAATTTGGGAGGCCCGGTAATTGGTTAATGATGGCTTTGCCAGTTTGTTTGCCTTGCCAGCCCCAGCTGGGAGCGTGGGGGCGGGGAGCGGCTGAGCCCCACGGCAGCCCCTGCCCCACGCAGCGCAGCGCCGCCCAGCGGGTGCAGAGCGCACGGAGCGGGCTGTCCCAGCGGCCCGAAGAGCAGGGAGGCCGGTGCGCGGACACGGAGCCACTGTGGTGTAGACGGAGGCCCTGCCAGGGGGACAGGACAGCTGCCCACCGGGGAGGGCGCCCTGGAGGCGGGCGGGGACCACGGGAAGGAGGCCCTGGCACTTCACAGGGAGACCCTCTGGGAGGGCGTGGGGGTGCGGGACCCAGAGCTGTGAGCGTGCCCAGGGGTTGGGGGGAGCCTGTGGGGGGCCCCGAAGGCTACTGCACCACCTTTCGATTCCATCCTCATTCCAACGCAGGAAGCAATGGGCTCTGCGCCAGGTCAGAGCCGGCCTCGGGGGTCGCTGGCCACTGGGTGCTGGTGGTGCTGCCCCGGGGGGGCGGACAGACGGAGGGACGGTGAGCCCCGAGCCTCCCCGCCAGCCTGCTGGGGGACCGCGGGTGTGCGTGCGTCCAGCCTCAGCCCCAAGGGCGCCTCCTGCAGAAAGAGCCGACGACCTCTTTCCTGTGGAGGCTCGGGGAGAAGCTGCTCCGAGCGCGGGGCTGCCGGGACAGCCTCGCAGGGGCGCCTCTCCCAGCCCGGAGCCCACGGAGGAAGGCCCCCGGCCCCGCGCACCGGTGTTTCCTGCGGCTGAGCATCCTCGGGGAAGCCCGGCGCCCAGCCATCCCACACCCCGCCGACCTGCTGTGCCCGCTGCATCATGCGCCCCTCGCCACACCCCGTCCCCTGCGACAGGAGCCAGGGCCGGCCGGAGGGCCCACGGGCAGGAGGCAGGGTGGCTGAGCCAGCATGACCCGGCCGCAGCCCCCCTTGGACACACGGGCTGTCTCGGACACTCCTCAGAAGCCGCCAGAACCCCGTCCCCACTGCAGCCTAAAGGGCTGGGACCGGGGGTCCTCCAAGCCCCTTCCTGGGCCTGGGGGCTCCCAGACACCCCGCCCCGTCTCCACAGGACAGGCCCCCCACCGCCGGCTCGCCCAGCCAGGGCCCAGGGCTTCGAGCACCCGTGCACTGTGAGACCCTGGGCAGTGCTTTTGCCGCTCCGTGCCTCGGTTTCCCCACGTGGGCCGTGGGGAGAACTCCCAGAGCTACCTCTTGGGCGAGCGGAGCGACCACCATGCCCGAGGAAGGACCTGTGCTGCGGGACCCTCCGTCGCTGCCGCCTCCCGCCTGCCTCTGGTCAGCCCCGGGCGTCCTCTCCACCGGGAGAGCCGCAGGGCAGCTCCCCACCGCGGCCGGCACTCGGAGCCCGCCCCGTCCATGCCCAGCAGCCACTTTTGCCTTTCCCACCCCCCGCCGCGGGGGGCACAGCCACACCTCATCATCCAGCCCGGGCGGGCAGCAGACGCCCCAGGACGAGCTTTCTGGAGGCCGTGGCAAGCGGTGGTTACCGGACAATCAACCTGAGTCGGGAGCAGGAGGCCTAAGGTCTCAGGACCAAAGGACCAACGCAGCCACCTGCCGGGGGACCGTGAAGGAGCCAGGTGCCTCTGGAGCGCTCCTGGAGCAAGGCCGAGGGGAACGCCCGGCACCCCAAGCCTGTGACTTTGGGCCCCAGGCCGGACGGAGGCACCACTAGCCGGGTGTGGACCTTGGGGCCACCCACTGGCGCGGCATTACCTCATCCCCGCTGCTCCCACCTGTCACCCGGCCTGAGCCTGGTGGCCTGGGCCCGTCCCCATGCGTCTCTGGCCGGTCTCTGCAGCACCACGAGACACGTGTAAATACAGCCCCACCCCCCACTGACCACACGGCCGCCGGTGGGAGGAAGCCGCAGACCCAGGCGTCTCGCACGCACCTTTAATAAACAACAGCTGTCAAATCGCGCCCTGCCGCCCCGGCTCTGACTCCAGGGCTGAGGGCGGGCCAGGGGCCGGGAGGGACCTCCACCTGGGGAGCCCGGCTTCAAACTCTGACCCGCTCCCAAAAGTCCTCTGGGGGGGCCCCGGGCCCCAGAGAGGAGACAGCACCCCGCAGTCACGCAGGGCCCAAGCAGGGAGGGGGGAGGCACCAGCACCACAGGTGAACTGGCAGCAGTGGGGTCAGTGTGCAATGGGCCCTGGACGGGGCGGCCTCGGTGTCCACTGCCCTCACGGGCGCCAGGCCTGTGTTCTCTGTACACTGTGTCCCCGGAGACCACGTTCTGGTTTCCAGTTTTCGGAGTCTTTCAGGCTAAAGCAGGCTCAGCTTATTCAGAGAAACACCTCTGGGATGCTTGGGTCATGGTGCCAGGCCCTGGGGACAGCTTCAGAGCCCCTGGGGACCCCTGGAGAGGAGAAGCTCATGGAGGCGCTGTGCAGGGGCAGGTGGGGAGGCGGGGGGGGGGCTTGGGGGTCCCCGGCGAGCAGCCTGGCTTCTGCAATGCCTCTTGCAGTCCCTGCGGCTCTGGTCTTCCCAAAGTTGGTCTTCTGGTGAGAAAAGCCCTTTTCAAGAGCCACTCCTGTTCCATGGCCCCACATGCCCCCACAGAGTGGGGGGCAGCCAGCAAGGGCTCACGTGGGAAACGGGTGAGCTTGTCCTCACAGGACCACAGGTGACAGAGCCCCACAGCACCTAGGTCGGTTCCACACCCCGTTACCCGGCCCTGGGGGAGCACCCGGGCCTTGGATCAGGGTGCCCAGGGCCCCCGGGAGAGGCTCCCACCAGAGGCCCCGTCTCACATCTGGCCCCTCCGGAACCTCGGGGCCCTGCAGTTCAGGCGGATACACGCACAGACCGCAGAGTGGGTCCCACCAGCCCAGGGGGCCGGGGCGATGGGGCAAGCAGGGTCGTCAGGGGCAGGGAAAGGCGCACGGACGGCCTGGCTCTGGGGGACTGGGGAGCCTGGGGACGTCCAGTGTGGGCTCCCGGGCCCCGGGGGGAGCAGTGTCCGCATGCTGCAGACCTGACCCTCAGGGGGGCCAGGCGGGGCTGAGGCAGGTGCACGTGTCTCCCCCACGCAGGCTGTGTCCCCCCAGGTCTCCGGGTGCTTCGGGGCCTTGGGGGCCTGGTCTCCGCTGAGCCGGGTCAGGCGTCCGGGAGCCGGGGGCGCCCTGCCCAGTGCGTGTGCTCAGCCCACAGGCCGACCAGTCAGCCCAAGGAGGCAGCTGTGGCTCCCGGCAGTGCCACCTGCTTCACCTGGCCAACATCCCGCTCCAGCTCCTCCCCAGCTCGCCACAGGTCCTCACACTTCTGCTTCAGCCCGTCGCCCGCCTGCTGCAGCCGCTGATTCATGGCCACGTAGGCCCGGCTCTGCTGGTAGAGCTGCTCCCGCTGGGCCTCCGTGTCCTCTGCCCGCTGGGAGAGGCCCGGGGAGTCTGGGGACAGGACACAGCACACCGGTGAGGCAGAGGCAAGGAGAGGACACCATGTGTCGCCCCAGCAAAGCAGGGAACTGGAGGAAACACATCACAGAGAAGCCTCGCCCCTGCATCCCCAGGCCCCCGTGTATCAGCCTCCAACCCACAGAGGGCGGCGGACGGAGTCACAGGGCCGGCGGGCTCCTACCAGGCTCTCCAGGCCAGATGCCACACTGCACCTCCCTAAACCTGCTCCCTGGCCATGCACCCTTGTGAAACCCAACAGTCCGGGAGGCGGCACGTTTCTTGGTAACCCCGCGTCCCGTAACAGCACCTGCCGGGATGCATGCTGCCTGCTTCCCTGCTCTGGGGACAGGCCCGGAAACTAGGACCTGACGAGAAGTCACCCTATCACCTGCGTTGGTACTAAGAAGGAACACAGGCCACACGATGCTCAGGGCGGCCAGGACATGAGGTCCAGGTAGGAGCTCCCCCTCCGTGGGTCCTCACACAGCCCAGCCTCAGTCTCCCCTCCCTGGAAACGCTGGTGGGCGTGGTCCTGGGGCTGCTCCGTCCAACAGAACCTTCCAGATGCTCTGATACCAGGGGCTCTTGACGCTCGAAACACAGACACGTTGAGCAAAGCACCAAATTCTTACTATTATTTCATTCCCCCCCCCCAAAAAAAACCCCAACGCCTTTCTCCCCAGCTCTGGTCCCCCAAGACTAACGGTCACTCCTCCACCAGAGTGACCCCAGGGCGGGCACTTTCGGGGGTAGTGTGTGCCCGGTGGGGGGGCTGAGCAGCAGCCTGTGGGACAGAACGCGGCCTTCGGGAAGGTTCAAGGAACGGAGAAACGAACAGCACAGAGCAGAACACAAAGCCCGCTGGCAACACCGCCCGGGGCCCCGACTTCCAGGACAAGGGGTGGACGAGGCTTCCCGCGGGGCCGCCGCCCCCGCCGCGCCCCCACCTTCACCCCGCAGCTGCAAGCCAAGAACCCCGTCTTTCCCCTTTAACCCCCACCCCCGGGGCCCGAACCCTCGAAGCGTCGACCCGAGGTCAGGGGCGCCCCGAAGACGGCACTGTCGGCGGCCCGGCGGGCGCCCCCGAGGCGCGCGTGCAGAGAGCCCGGCTCGGACTAGGGTCGCTCCTAATTCCCGGGCTTCAGCGACCCGCCGCTCCCGCCGGGGCCGGGTCCCAGGCCCGCCCCTCCCCCGCTCCTACCGTCCAGGCCCAGCGCGATGAAGACGGGGTCGTCGGGGGGCGCGCCCCGCACGTCCTCCAGGATCTGCTCCACGGCGGGCGGCGCGGGCCGGGTGGGCAGCACCACGCGCTTCTTGGCCTTGGAGCCCATTTCTGGAGGCGAGAGGAAAGGGCGCTGTCGGGTCTGCCCCTCCCCCCGGCCCCGCCTCCCGCCCCGCGAACTCCTACACGGCGCCGGAGCCCCGTTCCCGGGGAAGCCCGCCCCGCCCCCCGGGCTCGCCCCGCCCCCGGCCCTCCCAAGGACCGACATCGTGGGGCCAGCGGGGGCCGGCGCCTGGCGCCGCCTCTGCCTCAGTTTCCCCGCTAACGCCTCCAGCGCCCCTACCTCCTCACGCCCGCGCGCCAGCAGAACCGCGGGCGCCGCCGAGGAGCCACTTCCGCTTCCGGTCGCGGCGGAGCCCCGCCCCCGAGCACGTGACGCACACTTCCTGCCTCTCCTGGCTCCTGCCCGCTCCTCCCCGCGGGGCCACGCCCCCCCTTAAAGGGGCCGCGCCCTCAAGGGTCCTCGTCCAGTCGCTGCTGGCTGCGGGGTCCCTGGAAGAGCTCGGGGTGGGCGCGGGGTCCTGTCCCGGCTGCCCTCGCCGCGTCACAAAGCACCCACTCCCGGCGTCCTGCCGAAAGGGGACACAACCCACGTGCTGCCGTGGCCAGGCGGGCTGGCCGTGCGGGTCACCGGGAGGTGGCCGGGGCGCTGGACGCTCGGCGGCGTCGCCCCCCTGGTCCCCAAAACCTCCTCCCCACGGCTGGGTTGGGGAGGCTGTGAGCCGAGGCACGCCCTGGGTGCTCACCGTGAGCCGGATGGGCGAGCTTGCTCTCCTGATCACACATTTACTGAAGCAGGTGCTAGGTGCAGCGCCATCGCACCGATGAGGCCACCAAGGCTCGAAGGAGGCGGCCAAGCACTCCCGGGACACACGGCCGCAGCAGTGTGATTCACAACAGCCGCCGACGTGCATCGATGGATGAACGGATCAATACATGTCCATCCCCGCAGCCTCGGGCAGGAGCTTGGGAGAGGCCAGGCTGCCCTGGGAACCGTCTCCCTGGCCCCCGCCCCCACCACGGCTGGGCTCTGGCATCGGGGCTGGCCCCCCTTCTCTGTAGGCCACTGGGTCCTCCAGGGCCTGATGTCAGGGAGAAGACAGTCCCCAAGCCGGCACCCGGGAACCCCAACCATGCCGTGGGGGGGGGCACTGCCCCTGCCCCAAAGGAGACCACAGACTTGGCACCTCCTATTCAACCTTTATTTGCAAACTCTGAGGTGGGATGTGGTGCCTGAGACCCTGGGTGGTGTCGTTTGTTGTCCCTGCTCCTCCGGCCCGCTTCTGGGGCTGGGAAGGGATGGCTGTCACCGCCCGACCTCAGCCCACCCCACCCCACCCCCACCCCAAACTGTGTAACGAGACTTTTCTCTCTGTTTCCCCTGGACCTGCCAATTTTGGGTCCAGGATGCCACACTGGCCACCCCCGGCCCGGGGGCCTCAGTGACCGGCTGGGCCTCCTCGGGGCAGGTTCTCCGATCCCCAGCCCGGTTCCAGTCTGAAGCAAAGGAGCAGGACAGCGGTGCCTGTCCAGGCACTGGTTTCCCTCCTAGTCAGATGTCTCTAGGTTCCAGACAGCAGCTGGACCTGGGGGGGTGGCGGGGGTGGCCCCAGCGCCGGGGAGGCCCCCACCTGGCGGCGGGCAGCCTGTAGAGGATGCGGCACAGTAAGGGGCTCCCGAAGGCCACGGCCAGCAGCGTCAATACCACAGCCTGGGCACGGCCACGGTGGCACCTGGGGTGGCCGACTGCGGTGGGCTGGGGGGGGCTGTTGGGAGGCACAGGTCCCGAGCAGGAGCCCCGATGCTCACGCAGCGAGTACGACGGGGGACAGGCGGTGCAGTTGAGCGGGAGCCGCCGCGGCAGGGGCAGCAGGAGGCGCGGCAGCTGGAGCAGACGTGCAGTGCGGGTGTGGCCGGGCGCCCAGGCCCGCCGGTCACCGCCTGCTGGGTGTGCTTGCAGTACCTCGGAGGGCAGTAGGAAAGGCAGAGGTGGCCCAGGGTGTAGGCAGAGCTGTGGCATTCTGCGCGGGGGACATGCCCGGGGGGTGAGGGGCCGAGGCCCACACGGCATGAGACTGCCCTCCCGCCCCGGGCTGCACACGCACACTGCCCGCCGCTGCCGCCTCCCAGCAAGCAGGCCGTGCCACGCCAGGCACTCACCCTGGCACAGCCCCTCTGTGTCCCGCTGCACACACGCGCTGCTGGTCACCTGGGGGCCCGGGGGCCGCGCCGTCATGTCCTCGGCAGTCCCGTAGAGCAGCAGCGTGTAGCGGTACAGCGTCCCTGGCAGGGGTTGCGGTGGGCACGGGGAGGAGGGGGAGAGGCTGTTGGCCGCCTGGTCCTGCCCGCCCGGGCCCCTCTCCCCGGCCACCCCGCCCGGAGCTGGACTCCCAGACCCTGACGGCACCGGGCTGAGCCCCCGCTGTGCAGGGGTAACTGAACACCTACTGTGTGCTGGTAACCGGGTGCCCAGTATGCACCGAACACACACGCTGGGTCTGTCGGGGGGACTGCTGGGCACCCCTCTGCGAGGGGTCCCCGGGGGCCCCAGCCTGCACGCAGCCCTCACCCGTGTTGAAATAGTAGCCTTTGTTTTCCAGGCCCAGGGTCCACAGGCCCCGCGGGTCCTCGTCCCAGAAGTGGGTGGACATGAAGATCCAGTTGTTGTAGCCTTGGCCGCTGACGTCCAAGGGTCTGGGATGGGAGGTGGGGGTGGGGGTGGAGGCGGGGCCGCTAGGTGGTGGGGGACCCCGGACCCCGGTGTGCGCCTCCAGCCCTGTACCTGATGGCTACGAGCGTGGAGCGGGTGCCCATGGGGCTGGTGAGCGAGATCTCCAGGTCCCCCCGGCGGCTGTAGGACAGAGACAGCTGCACCTGCACGTGCTCCAGGGAGCGGATGTAGTTGGCGCGGCCCGCGCAGGCCGACACGTTCTTCCTCACTTGCGTCAGTGGCAGGATGGGGCTAGGGGCAGCGTGGGGGGTGAGGGCCCCTCCTGCGGGCCTGCTGGGGGATGGGCGGCCAGCAGGTGGGGTCTGGGCTTACCTCTCCGTTACAGGTGGGTCAACAGGCCTTGGGGCCAGCCTCCCACGTGTGCGTCACCCCCCCCATGGTAATGACAAGTGTGGGGAGGTGGCAGGTGGGCACAGTGGGGGGCGGCTGAGGAGGGCGCTCACGTGGGGGTGTGGACGATCCGAACGACGCATTTCTGCTGGGGTTGTGTGGGCAGCCACGTTCGAGCCATGTCCACCAGCAGCCTGGCGTCCAGCAGCCCATAGCCATAGTGGTGGCTCACTGTGTGGAGGGGTGGTCATCACTCGCCCCGCGGCCGTGGCGCCCCCTCCCCCTGGCCCTGCCTCACCTTGGCGCCCCACACCGTTGGTCCTCCAGTCCTCGGCCTGGAGCTGTGCTGGCCTCGACGCGCGGACCACCAGGTGCTGCATGTCCCTCCATGTCAAGAATGGGCTGAGGGCAGGCGAGGGCAGGTGAGCTGGGGCCGTGTTGGGGGGTGAGCGCAGTAAGCGGGGTCCCCTCCGTCACCTACTTGGCCTCCAGAGCCAGGGCAATCATGCCCGCAGCCAGCGGGGCTGAGGCCGAGGTGCCCGTGTGCTTGTCCGTGCACTGGTGGTGCAGATCTGTGGTGACCTAGGGGCAGACGGGGGGACTTGGGGGGCCTGGCACACATGCAAACCCACACTTTGTTCAAGAAGGTACCGCAGAGATACCACCAGGGACGGGTCCCTGAGTGCCGCCCAGGTCGCACACCTGGGGAGCTGACCCTGCCTGGAAGACAGGAGGGTGTGTGAAGGGGTGACAGCTGTGGAGTCTGGTCTTGGGGCCCATCGTGTTCCAGGTGTCACAGGGCAGCCCCTAGGAGGGGGCACAGTCGGGGGAGGGGACAGCAGAAGGGGAGGGGTGGGAGTGAATCAGGGCAAGGGGATAGGAGAAAAGGGGCAGGTGGGAAAGTGGGGACAAACAGGCCGGAGGGAGCAGAGAACAGGAGGGAATGGGGCAGGGGCCAGGAGGGCAGGGCCAGGAGGGCAGCGGCAGGGGCCGGGGGGCAGAGGGCAGGGACAGGGGCAGCGGGCACTCACGATCTGCGGGTCAGTGGCCACGCCGCTGCTGTAGGTGGTGGTGAGCGTGGAGGCGCAGGCCTCGCTGTACCAGGGCACGCGGCCGTTCTGGGTGGTGCTGCCCACCGAGAGCGTGTGGATGCTGTTGGTGTAGCCGTCACAGTTGCAGTTGTCGTAGTGCAAGCCGCCGTTGCCCGATGCCCAGACGAAGAGCGTGCCCAGCCCACCGCGGCCCTGCACACAGGGACAGGTGGGGGAACCGGGATGGGGGCGTCGGCCTTGAGAGCAGGCCCAGGCCCACCGCGGCCCCGGGTGTGCTCACCTTGGTCACGCCGCGCCTGAAGGCCTCCCGGGTGAGGATGCCCGGGCCGTCCACCGTGCGGCCGTCGTCCTCGGGGCCCCAGCTGGCGCTGTAGATGTGGATGTGCTGCGGCTGCAGGCTCAGCGACTGGGCCTCGATGACGTCTGTGATGGTGCCGTCCAGCATGCGCACGCCTGCCCAGAGCGGGGTGGGCGTCGGGCCTCGGCGGATGCCCCGCCACACCCCACCCCTCCGGGCAGGTCTGACCAAGGGGCCCCCTCTGCTCCCCACAGGAGGGCATTCGTGCGGGGCCCTGTGGCCCCCAGAGGTGCCTTCTCGGGTCTGTCCGCTAACTGTACCCGGCACCGCCGGTCACCCAGCGTCGGGGGCAGGAGGAACTGGACCCCACGTACCTCCAATTCGGGCGTTGTAGGCAACGCCAGTGCCGCAGAACCCGTTGTTTGCCATCGCTGCCACTTCCCCAGCGCAGCGGGTCCCGTGCCTGGCGCCAAGGGGAGAGGGGAGCCAGCTGCAGTGCCCCCCACGGCCCCCGCAGGGCACCGGGGGCTCCCCTTACACCCTGTGGGATGTCAGGCTCACCGGTTCTCGTCACTGGGCGTGTAGCGCGGTTGGGGGTCTGGGTCGTAGTCATTGAAGTCGTAGCTGGCCAGGGGGTCCTGGGGCGGAGTGGGGACATGAGGGGGGCCGGGCCGTGGGACCTGGGGCAGCCCCCGCCCCAGTGCCCCCGGTCTCACGTAGTTGGCCCAGAGATCCGGGTGGTCCTTCTCGATGCCGTCGTCCAGGACAGAGACCACCACGCCCTGGCCCGACAGCCCCTGACTCCAGACCTGCAGGATGTTCAGGTCCGGCTGCACCTTGTTGTTCTGTGCGAGGTGGGGGTGGGGGTCAGTGGGGCACTGGCGCAGCCCACCCCCACCCCTGCCCAGGCCGCTCACCATGTACCACTGCTTGGGGAACCAGGGGTCCGTGGGTACCACCACCGAGCGCTTCACCCGCCGCCGGAGCGTCTGCTGCTCAAACCACTGCACCTGGAGACGGGCGCACACTGCAGGAGGGGGGCTGCACCCCTCCAGCCAGCCCACCCTCCACCCCACCCTCCTGCCCTCACGCACCTGCCGCCCAACGGGACCTGCCCCCCTGAGTCTCTCCCGAAAGGGCCCGGGTCAACAGGCCTCCTCCCCAGGCCCGCCAAGGGGCAGCTGTCTGTGGCGGCATGTGTCCAGGTGGGCCACAGCCTGTCCTGGTCCCTTGTGGTGGGGGGTGGGCCACAGGCCTTGTGTTTGCTGGGGCTGCTCTTTGGGGTCCTCACGTGCCTGGGGCACTACCTTCAGAGGGGCCCTGGGCCCACTGACCCGAGGTCCAGCCCTGCCCCTTCTCCAGTCGCTGTTCCAGATTCTTCTGCCCAAGACCTGCCCATCTCCCTGCTGCGGTGGCCATTTCTCTCTACCAGTCCTCCCCACCCCTCACAAGACACCCCTGGGTGGCCATACCCACCTCCTCCCTGGTCCCCACTCTGCCCCATGCCTCTTTACAGCATCACTCTCTGCTGAGACCGTGCTCTGCTGCCCCTCTCTCCGGGGCCCACGAAGCCCTGCTTATCTGGCCCTCACCAGCCTCCCTCTGCCGCAGCCACGGCGGCTGACTCACCCCGGGGCCTTTGCACATGCTCCTCTGCCTGCCCGAGGCTGTTCTCCCTCAGACCTCTGCCCTTCCTTCTCCCTTGCTGATCTCTCAACATCCCCAAACCAGTTCATGTGCCCTCGCCCTCATCTCAGTGATGGGGCAACCATCTCCCCATTTGCCCAGCTCCACACTACGGAGCTGGACCTGATTTCTCTCCGTCCTGCACAACCAATCCATCGGCAAAGGCAAACCCTGGCCCCTCTGTCCCACAAACCCTATCTGGAACCACTGACTTCTGTCCCCAGTGCTCCCAGTGGGTTTCAGGCCATCAAGGCTCTTGCCTCCATGCCGATCAGCTCCCCTGGCCCAGCCCATACCCCGTCATGGCTCCTGAGGGCTTGCAGACTCAGCCTCCACCCCCCAACTTGGCAGCTAAAGCCTTTCTCCCAATCCGGGACTTCTCTGAGCATCTCACAGGCTTGCTGGGTGACTTCAAGCGGGATTCCTACTCTGGAGCTGTTGCCCCCATCCTATAAAGGGCCACTTCCCTTCCCCCCATCCCGTGAACTCCGACAGTATCTGCCCTCTGTACGGAGTATGTAGGAATCTTGATCTTTCGGAGTGAGACAGAGGAGGGGGCTGGGGGAAGGGGTGGGAGCGACAAGAAATGCTGACAGTGTGCTGAGCCTCAAGGACGAGCGGAGACCCAGACTCAGGGCAGGTGGCCGAGACCCCCAGCCCAGGCTCACCTTGGGGTCTTTCTTCAGGCGCAGGCAATGGCCCCAGTGTGGGGTCAGGGACTGCTGGACCACGCCCCGATGCCGCAGGTGGAAGTACTGCCCGTCAGGAAAGATCTGGGAACGTGGAGAAGCATCCGCGACCATGGCACCTGGCTCCGACATGGAGTGCCCCAGGACAGGCCAACACCTCTGGCTTGCTTCCCCCCCAACCAGGTGCCCAGGTGGGGGCTTCGGTCGCCCCCCAGAGGCCCCAGAATCTGAAGCTGGTCGAGGCAGGGGTGGGCTGGGGCTTCTGGACATCTTGAGTACCCCTCCCGTCTGCCGGGGTCTGGGGTCGTCCAGGCCCCGCCCCTCCTGTCCATCGGGTCCCACCCACCTGCCCCAGGTAGACGAAGCCGAATTTGCGCGCCAGGCGCTCGGCCTCCCGGTAACCCTGGGACACCCTCACGGCCCAGCTGCTGACATAGATGGGGGCCCGGGCCGAGGACCACCCCACAGGCAGGGGGCCAACGAGGGCCAGGCCCAGGGCCAGGGCTAGGCGCAGCCAGAGCGCAGTCCGGGCGGGCCGCATGGCGGCGGCGGCGGGGGCGGGGCCGGGCCGGGGCCTCCGAAAGCCCCTCCCCCTGGGCAAACCGCCGAGTCGGCCCAGGCGCCCGCCCCGCCCCCGGGGCCATAGCAACCCCAGGAAGGCTTCAACTCCCAGGGGGCCTTGCGGCTCCCCCTTGAGGGGCGCGAAGATCCGGCCCGAGTCGGGGGGCGCCCACGGCCGCCCGGGGCCTCCGCAGACCCGAGCCGTCTGCAGCCTCAGTGTCCCCGACCTGGACGGTGACCCGCTCTCCCGACCCAGAGGAGCCGGGTCGCCGCGGCTCTCCTCGGCCCCGCCCCCGAGAGTCAGCCCTGCCTCCTGCCCGGCGCCGGCGGACTAGCGCGTCCCAGTAAGTCCCGCCTCCCGGACTCGGGGCGCCCCAACCCCCTGCCCCGAGAGGCTGCCTCCTCCTTTATGATCAGCCCCGCCCCTCCCCTGCCCTCGCCAATCAGCTCCGGCCTCTCTCGGGTCCTCCCGCCAGAGGCTCCGCCCCCACGGCGGCTCAGCCAATAATCCCCGGCCGTGGCCCCGCCCCTTGCTCCGCCCACGTCCCGGCCCGTCCGCCAATCGGCGCGCTCAGCCGCGGCGCCCCGCCCACTGCCCCCGGAGTCGCGGCTGCGGCGGCCGCGGCCCGCCAGAGGGCAATGCGGCGGGGGAGGCGGGGCAGGCCCCACCTCCTTTGTCCGCCCTGCCCTCCCATTGGCCGGGGCGGGGGGCAGGGGGCGGAGACCAGCCTGGGGGCGGAGCGGGGCTGCTCGCGCCGCGGGACGGAGGCACGCGCGCGGCGGGGCCGGTGCGCGGGGCCGCGGTCGAGCTCGGGCTGCCAGCCCCGGGCCCGCCGGTGCCATGGACGGCCTGCGCCAGCGCTTCGAGCACCTTCTGGAACAGAGGAACTTGGTCACCGAAGCGCTGGGGGCTCTCGAAGCCAAGACAGGTGTCGACAAGCGGTACTTGGCCGCGGGTGAGCCGTCCGGGGCGCTCGGGACTGCTGCCCCATTTCGCCGACCGGCACACTGAGGCCCTGGGGCGCCGGGGCCCCGGTCCCGACCCCTCGCGGCCGGCGCCTTCTGCGGGGCTCGGGCTCGGACGGCGGGGCGCACCTCACCGTCCATCAGGGAGACAGACGGAGATCCTGGGGAGGGGTCGTGCGCCAGGACCTCGCGTCTGCCAGCAGCCTGTCCTCTGCCCTCGTCGTGCGATCTCGGGCGAGTGTCACCCCCTCTCTCGGCCCCTGCATTACCTCCACTCCCACCCTCGGGTCTGGCCGCAGGCCGCCGCTGCCCCTTCCCTGCTGGCCCTGGGTGACCGCCAGGCCGAAGTCCGGTTCTTCCAGTTGCTGTGTCCGCCCTGGGGGAGGAGAGGGTGGCGGGTAGGCGGCCAGTGCCCTGGAATCTTGCCACCCCGTCCCACAAGGATCCCAGCCTGGAAGCAAGTGGAGCATCCTGCTGGGGCGGGAGGGTCTCCCCCACGTCTCTTCCCTCCCGTTTCCTGCGAGCCCACCCCCCCCCCACGGCTTTGGCCCACTGTGCGTGAATACTTGGGTTGGGTTGTCTGAGGCTGTGACGGGGCTGGAGGGGTAGTGGATGCGGGAGTGTAGAGAGGAGCCCCAACAGCCGGGGAGCGGGACTCCTGACTATAACCATTCCAGGACCCCTCCTCTTCCTTTCCTCCTCGGTGACCTTGGGGGGCCCCTGCCAGTGTCCCAGACTGTCTGGGAAGCACTCCTCAAATGCCTCCTTCCCCTCTTTTCCCGTGTACCAGGCCCGTCAGTTCTGCAGCCACCCCCACACACACACCCGGGGTGCATCACAGGGACACTTTGTCCAGACGTGGCAGGGGGGCTTTGGGTGAGGACAGGGTGTGTGTTCTGAACACCTCTGTGTGCAGATCCTGGGAGTCCTCTTTCCTCCCATTTCCCCCAGAGGGGATCCCGTGCCCAGCGGCCCAGGGAAGGCCGGTGCTTTGCTTCCCGGGGCCTGCGGTGTCAGGGCAGGTCAGCTCAGCCAGGAACCTGCCCTGGCTTCTCTGCGCGTTTCCACATCCCTGGTACCTGGAGGCAGGGACTCTAGGTCATAGGGCAGTGGGGGGAGGGGCCTCCTGGGGAGGCTGGGAGTCACAGGGAAGAAACTGAGGCCCTCCTCTAGCGTCAGGAGCTTCGTGGGAGGCTGCCTCTGCCACCTGCCCTGTCTGGAGCATCCACCCCTCCCTCCTCACCTCTCCATCTGCCCCCCCAGCTCCATCTGTTGCTGATCTCAGAGAGCGTGCTCCCCCCATGTCCAAGGTCATCCACCCATTGCTGAGGCTGCAGGAATAAGGATTGAGGGGGGAAGTGCCCTAGGAAAGCTGCTCCTCCCAACCAGAACTTTCCTCCCCATCCAGATGTGGGACCTCTTGGGCCCCAGCTGCCCCAAATGATCAGATTCCCAGCCCCGACAGCAATAGATGAAACCCAGCAGAGACGGTGACCAGACCTCCTAGGGCCCACTGGGGAGGCTCCCCTCCCTCCCCTGACCCCAGGCCCTAGGGATAAAGACCAACGCAGGTGGAGGGAAGGGTGGGGGTGACTCTGCCCTTTGGCACACCAGTGCCCTCTGTCTCTGCAGATAACAGCCTGGGGGAGGAGGCTGGAGGCTGTAAAGTACTCCCAGGAGCCCAGAGGCTCTCTGAGTGACCTTGGGTCTCACTCCCCCAGTTTCCAGTGTGTTCTGGCCATTGAGTGGGCTACAGCGAGGAAGTGCAGGGACCTGCACACCAGAAGCACTTAATAAATGCAGTATTTACCATCATTGCTTTCAGAGTGGCTCGTGCTCCTGGTTCCCTGCCTCCCCCAGGGGTGTTTTCTCTGAGCCCTCATTTACCACTGGGAAAGCATGTGTGTGCCTAGAGGGTGCTTGGGAAACCCGTAGAGCTGAGTGGTATTTAGCTATCGCCACAGCAACCTTGGGAGACAGGGCTATTACCACTCCATTGACAGATGGGGAAACTGAGGCTGCTCCGTGTCGTGCGGCAGGTGGGAAAGCAGCGGGCTCTGTGCTAAACTGTCTTGTGCTAAGACAAGGGTCCTTACACGGGGCCATGCTGTCCCTCTCGGGACACCGGGCAGTGACTGGGGACGTTGGTGGCTGTCACGACTGGGGGTGCTCCTGGCATCGGGGGCTAGGGGCCAGGGATGCTGCCTGGCACCCCAGGGCCCAGGACGTCCCCACCGAAGATGATCCTGCCCCGATTGTCCGCAGCGGTGAGGATGAAAAACTCCATTGAGATCAAAGTCACAAATGTTGCCTTTCCCTGCTACTGGGAATCCAGCCCGGATGACAGAATGGCCTTACTTTTGGGTTTTTCTCCCGTGACTTTCATTCGGACGCCGGTCTCTGGTGCCCAGCCCCTCCCATGGGACCTGAGCAGGGCGCTTATACTGGTGGATGGTCACTTACTCGTTCAACAAACAGCTACTCTGTACCTCTCAGGGCCAAGGTCCCCACCAGCCCTTGGGGGGCTCGCAGTCTGGGGCCAGCACGGGGGGGGGGGGGAGCACAGACCAACCGGTTACCTGGTTACAGACACAAAACACGGGGCCCGGGGCCACGGTGACGGTCGCCCAAGTGCTGCAAGGGTGGCAAACCCATCCTGTGGGGTCCCCAAGCTTGTAGGGGGAGTGGTTGCTGCAGACCGGGTCTGCGGCGGGAGGCGGCCCAGGGGTGCCGCCCTGCCCACGCCCTCTCTCCTGCAGGAGCCGCCACTCTGCTAAGCCTGTATCTTCTGTTCGGCTTCGGGGCGTCTCTACTGTGCAATGTAATCGGCTTTGTGTACCCCGCCTATGCATCGTGAGTGCCTGCTGGCTGCCCGGGGGCGGGGGCGTCTGTGGGCCCTGGGCAGCCCCTGACTCGCCGCCCCGCCCCCAGAATCAAAGCTATCGAGAGCCCAAGCAAAGAGGACGACACTGTGTGGCTCACCTACTGGGTGGTGTACGGCCTGTTCGGGCTGGCAGAGTTCTTCAGCGATCTACTCCTGTCCTGGTTCCCTTTCTACTACGCGGGCAAGGTGCGTGCCGCCAGGTCACACGTGGGCCTGGGGCCCCCCCGGGGCGGGCCGGCGACCAGGCCCCGGGGCTGGCGGGAACCACACCCTGCTGCCCCGTCCCCAGGCTGTCCGAAGGGGTGGCCCAGCCCCGTGCCCCAGGGCCAGCGAGCCTAACACCTGCCGTGTCCCCACAGTGCGCCTTCCTGTTGTTCTGCATGATTCCCGGGCCGTGGAACGGGGCTCACATGCTGTATCATCGCGCCATTCGTCCACTGTTTCTAAAGCACCACGAGGCCGTGGACAGCGTCGTGAGGGACTTCAGCGGGCGAGCCCTGGACGTGGCGGCCGGAATCACGCGGGACGGTGTGTGCTCGCGGGGCGTGGGGGTGTCGCCGTGTCCCCGCCTCCGTGTGCCTGGGTCCCAGCCCCCCAGCCCCTGCTCAGCCCTCTCCTGCCCCCTCCGTCCTGGCCGCCCCCCGGGTCGCCCCCCTCGGCGGCCCCCTCACTGTCAGCCTCTCTCTCCTACGCTCTCGGGAACCAGTCCTGCAGACCCTGGCCCGCGGCCGGGCTCTCGTCACCCCCGCAGCCGCCCTTGGAGCTGAGCGTACGTAGTCCCCAGCCCCGGGAGGTCGGCCTGTGCGGGTGCAGGTCTGCGTGAACAGCGGTCCCCGCGGACGACGGGAGAACGGCCTCGTCGGCCCCCGCGCCCCTGGCCGCCGCCCTGCCCCACCTCACCCCCTCGGCCGTGTCTTTGCAGCCAAAGCAAGTGTGGCTCAGCTCCAGAAGGACAAGTGAAAGCGTCGCCCAGCCTCCACAAGGAGCCGCCGCCCGCTGGCGAGCCGGGGGGCACATCGCGGCCCAAGTCCCCCCTGGATTCCCCCACCGACTCGCCGGCAGAGACCTCCACGAGCCCCTCGTCCCCGAGCAAGCCGGTCCCCGCCAGCTCCTCGCAGACCATCTCGGCCCAGCCCCAGGTGCGCCCCCCGGCCGGCACCTCCCGGGTGCCCAGCAAGTCCAGAGTGCAGCTTCGGCCGCGAGCCGCCTCCAGACAGTCCTCCGAGACCGCCGGCCAGCAGCGTCCCCAGTCATCCGCCACCGCCTCGGGCCAACCCCAGCCAGCCCAAGAGTCCTCAGGCTCCGCGCAGCGCCCCAACACCTCCTCCAGCCAGGGCTCGCAGTCCCCCAGCGGCACCGCCATCCCCGCGCAGTCCCCCAACAAGACCTCAGATGGGCCCGGGGACCCGGCCCCCAAGGCCTCCAAGTCCGGCAGACAGAATGGGAAGGAGTTCTTGACGCAGCCCAGCGGCAGCTCCTCGGTGCCCGAGCTGCCTGGCTCCGGCCCGTCCGAGTCCTCCCTGGAGTACACCTCCGAGTCCACCACCGAGGTCACCTGCCGCTGGCCCCACCCCAGGCACCGGCTGCGCTGTCTGCAGCACTGCTGGCGGCTGAAACACCTGGCCTGCTAGGGGCGACTCAATAAAGCTCATCTGGACGAGCTCCGTCTGGCCGTGTGTCCTCGGGGGGAGCCCGGTGCCGGGGGCTTCGCGGGCACTGTCGCATCCGACCAAGAGCAGAGGCTTGAAGAACCTGAGGCCCAGAGAGCCACACGTGCCTGCCCGCGCTCCTGCCATGTGGCTGGGAAGGCTTTTCCCAGAGAATTGGAGCGAGAATTAGAGTACAAGGCCTTTTTTTTTTTTTTTTTTTTTTTAAATTTATGATAGTCACACACAGAGAGAGAGAGAGAGAGGAGAGAGAGAGAGGCAGAGACATAGGCAGAGGGAGAAGCAGGCTCCATGCCGGGAGCCCGACGTGGGATTCGATCCCGGGTCTCCAGGATCGCGCCCTGGGCCAAAGGCAGGCGCTAAACCGCTGCGCCACCCAGGGACCCCAGAGTACAAGGCCTTTATTTGGGAAGGATCCCGGGCATCGGCAGCAGGGGTGGGGGGGCAGATGGGGAGAGGACGGAGGCTAAGCTTGGGTGTTGCCGAGCCCCAACCGCTGTGGGCACCCGGAGCTCCATCCCAGGTGGGGCGGGGGTGGGCTCTGGAAGCCTGGGTCGCCTGTGTAGCCAAGACCGCTCCCGCGCACCGCCCCTGCTGGCTCCTGGGGGAGCAGTGGCCACCCCTGCACATGGTGTTGGGGGCAGGGGTGGAGGAAGCCCTGGCCCAAGGCGGGGGTGCTGGCAGTTGGCCTCAGGGTGGCATTCCTGGGCGTGGGGGTGAAGGCAAAGGCTGGAACGACAGCCTGCAGTCGATCTCCTCTAGACACCAGCCCGGCCCTGATCGTAGAACCAGGCAGAGACCGCAGCGAGAGGGGTGACAAGCCTGTCGCGTGGATATAGCTGCCGAACGCTCGAGCAAACAAAGCAAACTCAGTCCGACGGTGCAGTGACACAAGAGAACACCCCCCCGTGGGCGGGCAGGTCCCTGGAGGTAGAGCCTGAGTGGGAAGCTGGCAGGGGTGTGCGTGTCGGGGAGCTGAGCACAGAGGTGGTGTCAGCTGGGGGGCGGCACCCGGGGGTCCAGAGTGTCTCAGCCCACCCCGAAGAGGGCGGCAACCCCACCGCACCTCCCATTGCCTGAAGACAAGCCTGTGGCCGGGTGCCTGCAGCCACAGCTCAGAAGGACCTGCCCCCCACCCGTGTGCACCCCCACTGCCCCGCCCCACCAGGGCCTGCTCTCCCAGATTCTGGTTGGTCATGGCTTGTGTTTTGGGTTTTTTTTTTTTAAGATTTAAAAAAAATTGGGGATGCCTGGGTAGCTCGGCAGTTGAGCATCTGCCTTGGGCTCAGGTTGTGACCCCGGGGTCCTGGGATCAAGTCCTGCATCGGGCTCCCCACAGGGAGCCTGCTTCTCCCTCTGCCTGGGTCTCTACTGCACTCTGTGTCTCTCAGGAATAAGTAAATAAAATCTTAAAAAAAAAGACTTTAAAAATTTATTTAAGAGAAATTGTGTGTGAGCAGGGGGTGGGGCAGAGGGAGAGAGAGACTGTCAAACAGGCTCCCTGCTGAGCGCGACCCTGTGATCGTGACTTATGCCGAAATCAGAAGCCGGACACTCAACTGACTGAGCCCCCAGACGCCCCCCTGCCCCCGGGTCACAATTTCTGGTAGAAACACAAGGGGAGCGTCAGTAGGATGCTCACAAGGCCATAACTCTGGGGTTCCCAGCTCAGGGTAATGGTGCCCCAGGGACATCGGACGGTGTTTGGAGAGAGTTCTGGTGCCTGTCACTTCCCACAGGCCAGTGGCACGTCAGCCCAGCCCCCGCCTTCGCAGGCCCAGCTTGTCTGCAGCTGCTGGTGGCCCCTCTCGCCCCACACACTGTGCCCCAAAGGGAGGCGGCCCTGTGCCTGAGGAAGAACGGGGAAGGAGCTGAGCGATGGGTCCGACTCATTCGTTGGCTCGTTCAACAAATACTGAGCGCCCGCCGTATGCCAGGCCCTGTTGCCACAGTCAAGGATGTGGTAATGGCCCAGAGAGATAACAATACTGGCTCCTGAGGATTTGGGGAGGTGACGACAGCATGATAAATATATAGGTCAGAAGGAAGGGAATGTTGGGGGGGGAATGGAGCAGGGGTCAGGAAGAGCTGGAGAAAGCCCTCTCCAGAGGTGACAGTTGAGCAGAGACGTGCAGACGGGAGAGTCAGGTCAGAGGGCATGGGTCTTGTGACAGCCAGGGCAAAAGTGGCCTGGGCAGAGAGAAGAGCACACGCAAAGGGCCTGGGGCAGGGCTGCACCGGCGGGGAGGAAGGGCGGGCTGGCCGTGGCTGGAGCTGAATGAGGGAGCCGGAGAGAGGAGCTGAGTGGGGCGAGGCTGACCTCACAGGTGTCTGGTGCTGAGGACTTTGGCTTTTGCTTGGGGACGCAGGCTTTGCTGGGGGTGAGGGAGGACCGGAACCTAATCATTAAAGCAGCACCACCCCCGCCCTGTGGAGGAGTCACCTGGGCCTTGGGGACAGGGACCTGGGAGTCTGCTTATCGCTGGTGCAGCTGTTTGAAGAATGCGGCGTGGCCACAGTCCAGGGGGGAAGGCGGTACCAGGCTCCCCTGCAGCTGGCGTCCACCCTCGCCGCCCAAGGGGCAGCAAGAGGGGATGTGCCCCTCCAAATACCGTCCCGGCCCGCCAGGGATCGGCTGACCGGGGGGCACGGGTGGGAGGACACACACGCGCCCTACCAGGTGGAAACAGTGACCTTTAGCCCCTCAGACCTGTTTGTTTGTTTGTTTGTTTGTTTAAGATTTTATTTATTTGGGAGAAAGAGCAGAGCGAGAGAGTGAGCAGGAGCAGGGGGAGGGGCAGAGGCAGGGACAAGAGGCGCCCCAGGGAGCAGGAGCCCGATCGTGATCGTGGGCTCGATCTCAGGATCCTGGGGTCACGCCCTGAGCCGAAGGCAGACGCTCACCCACCGAGCCTCCCAGGTGCCCCTGTTTTTTTGTAATTTAAACATACAGAAAAGTGGGGACACCAGGGTGGCTCAGAGGTTGAGTGCCTTCGGGTCAGGGTGGGACCCCGGGGTCTCGGGATCGAGTCCCGCATCGGGCTCCCCGCAGGCAGCCTGCTTCTCCCTCTGCCTGTGTCTCTGCTGCTCTCTGTGTCTCTCATGAATAAATAAATCTTTAAAAAAATTAAAAGTAAATAAAAATAAATAACATGCAGAAAAGTGTAAGCAGCAACTCAGAGCCAGTGACGCCTCACGGCCAGCCCGTCCCAGTCACTTGCCACCGCCAACGGGCCCCCCCACCGCGCAGCGCTCGGCCGTGGGATCCGCCCTGCCCCGCGTGGCCCCGAGCCCCGCTGTCACGCTGCAGGCCACGCGGTCGCACACTGTTCCTCTGTTGGACGGAGTCGTTTCCAGTTTGGGCATATAGTGACTAAAACTGCTAGGAACCTTCTAGAACCGGCCTCTGGTGAGCAGAGCTCGTGTTTCCTGGGGCGTGCAGCGGTCAGGGATGGCAGGGTGAGCATCTGAGAGTCCTGGGGAGGCGGAGAGCTACAGAGATTCATTCTCCCCCATTCTGGAGGCCAGAAGCCGGGGGTCAGAGTGTGGCGGGACCGAGCGACCTGCGCGGGCTCCAGGGGACGGTCCTTCCCGCCTGCTCCGGCTCCAGGCATCCTTGGGTGTGCGGCCGCATCCCCCAGTGTCGCCTCCCCGGCCACGTGGCTGTCTCCTCTGTCCCTGTCTTACGAGGACACTTGTCCCTGGGTTTAGAGCCCACCTGGATAATCCGGGATGATCTCATCTTGAGACTCTTAACTGCATCTGCAAAGACCTTCTTTCCAAATCAGGCCCCATCCAGGTCCTGGAGGTTAGGACTTGGACTCGGGTTCGGCCTGCCGCGGTGAGGACCCTTCATCTGGAGCAGACACCGCACACTGCACCCCGCGGGGGCCACGCCGGTACCGGCCGAGCCGCACGTGACCCTGGGGGCTGTGGGACAGCCGAGGGCTCCCGGCAGCTGTTGGGCCAGGTCCTCCGTGGGTCAGCCCGGTTCAGGGTCAGAGAGAGGGGAGGGCGGGCCCCGGGCAGGCAGTAGGGGGTTGCTGGCTGCAGAAAGCTAAAAATAGTAAGAAAAGGGGCGCCTGGGTGGCTCAGCCGGTGAAGCATCTGCCTTCGGCTCAGGTCACGAACTCAGGGTCCTGGGATCGAGCCCCACGGCGAGTTCCCAGCTCCATGGGGAGCCTGCTGCTCCCGCTCCCTCTGCCACTCCCTCCAGCTAGTGCTCTCTCTCTGTCTCTCAAATAAATAAAATCTTTTAAGAAAAAATAGTAAGAAAAGCATTGGAACCCGGAGCCAGCACCCTGCGGCGTCGTGGGGAGAGCGTTTCAGGGCTCCGTGAAACACCTGCCGCGGTTACCCTCCGACGGGCCGCTCCAGCGGGGCCCCGGGCGACGGCCAAGGCAGCTGGCCGCAGGCGCGGTCCTGACCGGCCTCCTTACGGCCCCTTCGGGCGACGATCCAGTCTCCAGCGCACACGGGCATGGGCCTTGTGCCCGCGGGGACACGGTCACCAGTAAACACCAGAGCCCGTGCTGGAGAGCGGAAGGCCGGCCCGCGCCGCCTACCCGTGTGCCGGGCGAACGGCTTCAGGATGGCAGCGTCTTCTTCTGGTTCCTAATTGTTTGTGTTAAAGCTGAAGAGTGGACCAGGAAATCCAGGGCATGTTGTCCTCTGTGACTGTCCTGCTGTTGTCCCCAGAGACGATGTCGCCGCCGGGCCAGGGAGGGAGCAGCAGAGAGATGGGAGTCCTGCTCGCGGGGCCACGTCGTCTGCCGGAGCACGCCCCACGCGAGCCTCTCCTCCGGCTGGGCCAGCCGGCCTGGGGCTGTGGCAGGGCTGCCCCGCGGACCCCCGCGCCCCGCCACACCCCACACCACGGCAGTGAGGCAGAGGGGTAACCCCGGGCTGGGGGGGCAGCGCTGGCAGAGCTGAGCGGCTCGGGGGCCTGGGTGCGCGCTGTGGAAGGAGGCTGCTGGGTGGGAACGGGCGCTCCGGGGGAAGGCAGTTGCCCAGGAGAGAAGGGGGTGCCCTAGGGGGGCGGCGGGGAGGGGGGGGCTCCAGCTCGAGGGCCCCAGCAGGTGCCTTGAATCCCCTCCTGCCACCAGGGGGCGCCCAGGCCCCACGCCTCCAGAACCGCGTCCGACTCTCCGGGGAGGGAGTAGAGGGATTGCCCAGCTTCAGCACTTGCTGCGGAGGACAGGGCCGGGACAGGGCCGGGAGGATGAGACGCCAGGGACGGGGAGGTCGGGGACAGGGCCAGGCTCAGGCTGGGAGGACAGGGACAGGGACAGGGAGGATGGGGACAGGGAGGTTGGGAGGCCCGGGCCAGGGAGAATAGGAGACCAGGGGCTGGGAGGACGGTGACAGGGACGGGGAGGTCAGGGCCAGGCCCAGGGCCGGGGAGGACGGGAGACCAGAGAAGGAATCCAAAGGTTCCCCTCCTCAGAGCTAAGATGGGCTGAAAGGGTACCCACAGATGGCGAAATTGAGGCCCACAGAGGGGCAGGGTCTGGCTGCAGGTCACCTGCAAGGTCAGAGGCTGAACCTGATTCCCCCCCCCACCCCAGTTGAGCATCCCTTGTCCGAGACAAAACCACAACCACGGACGGTAAAGAAGTTCAGACTGTCGCAAATGACCTCATACACCATCGCATGGGGTGGGGAGGCAAAAGGGTGACCCTTCCAGGGTGGCCCCAGGGGAAGGTTTGCTGAATGACAGCGTCCAGGTGCCCCCAATTCACACATGGCCCAGGTCTGCCCTCCTGCTCCAGGAGAACAGAGTAGACTATGTCCGGGAGAACACATGCGCACAGGGGACAGGCTGAGCGCTCTGAGCTGTCTCCTCTGCTGGGGGTGGGGGGGCTGGATGGCCTGATGTCGAAGTGTGGCCCCAGGGGGCTGGGGAGGGCGCACTGGGCCAGGAGGAGGAGGAAGGCTGGGGTGCATGTGAGCACACGTGCACACGGTGACAGCGTGAGTGTGGGGCTGCCTGCCAGCTCCCCCCCACCCTGCTGCCACGGATGCTCCCCCGGGGTGCCCTTGTTTTTAAAAAGTGCTGTAAAGGGCAACCCCGGGGACTCAGTGGTTTAGCGCCACCTTCAGCCCAGGGCGTAATCCTGGAGACCCGGGATCAGGATCTAGTCCCACACTGGGGTCCCTGCATGAGCCTGCTTCTCCCGCTGCCTGCGTCTCTACCTCCCTCTCTCTGTCTCTCGTGAATAAATAAATAAAACCTTTTTTAAAAATGCTGTAAAAATTAAGTAGGAATAAAGAAGGGATGGATAGCAGTGCTGGCCTGAAAGAAACCCAGCCAGGGGCGCACGGCTGCCTCAGTCAGTGGAATGAGCCACTCTTGATCTCCGGGTGGTGGGGTCGGACCCCATGCTGGGTGTGGGGATTACTTAGAAATTAAAAGCAGAGAGAAGAGAAGATGGGAAAAAAAGAAAAGAAATAAAAAGAAAGGAGGCCTAGTCAGCATTGCTGACGCTCTCAAGATCATCTCTGGTAGCCAGGGCAATAGGGGAAACAGACACCTTACAAGATGTCTTGTTAGGGTCGCTTCTGTCGGCCCTGCCTGTTTGTGACAGTGTCTCTAAAAAAGCCAGTGTGAGGCAAAGGGAATAAAAGCAGACACAAAGTTTCCAAGTGTAAAATATCTCTGAGTTTCCCAGCAGCCAGAGTGAGAGAGGAAATAAGAGTCTAGTTGTCCTCACCAGAGCCTCCTGCTCCCGGCAGTGGATCGTGCAGGGACATCTGTGCACGTGTGACGGGGTGTCACAGAGCTGTGGGTGGGAGAGGTTTCTAAGCCAGGCCAAGAGGGGAGATACGCTGAGTCTGAGCCTGGTCGGGCCTGTCTTTCTCGCTGCACACGGC
This sequence comes from Canis lupus baileyi, assembly GCF_048164855.1. Taxonomy (NCBI): domain Eukaryota; kingdom Metazoa; phylum Chordata; class Mammalia; order Carnivora; family Canidae; genus Canis; species Canis lupus. Next base: position 59,085,482 of record NC_132856.1, on the reverse strand, counting down.
AGGCCCCGGTCCCAGGGCTCAGACAGGGCAGCGCCGGGAGGCCAGGCGCACACGGCTGTCCTCGGCGGGGCTCCAGATCCGGGCATAGCCAGCGTGGGGCAGCAGTAGCCGGTCCTGAGTGCCATCAGGGCTGATGAGGCGCTGGGCGGCCAGCAGGTACTCGCGGTGGAGGTCCAGCCGTGGGCAGGGGCAGCGACCCGGGGCCCACACGTACTCGAGGGCCCGCAGTGGCGAGCGGTTCTTATAGATGAGCTGCACCCGAACCTCATAGCGCGTCTCCTGGGCCTGGTGGAGGCGGCTCAGCACTCGGGCTCTGAACACTGTGGGCAGGACCGTGGGGAGGCTGGCTGGACGCTCCACCCTGGGCACCCATCCCCACACACCCCATTACCAGAGAAAGGAGCTGGGTCAGATGGGGCCCTGGAGGTCCCTGGGAACTGGAGGGGTGGGAGTGGGGAGGACTGGGGTCAGGTGAGGTCAGGGACCAATGAGGGGGTCAAAGGTCAGGTTAGGGCAAAGGGTCAGATCAGGGAGTCCAATTAGGGTCAGGAGGGGTCCAGTTGGAGTCAGGTCAAGGAGTCAAAGGTAAAGTTAGATCGTGGTCAGAGGTCAGCAGGACAGGGGTCACATTCAGAGGTCAGAGCCAGGTAAGGAGTCTCTCACCAAAGTCACTGCCGCAATAATGGAGCAGCCGGTGGGCACGACCTCGAGTGTCCGGGCAGGGTTCGCAGGCGTCTGTGGGGGCCGAATGGTAAGGGGCAAGGGCCGCCCCTGCCTGCTTGCTCCCCACCCCCTGCCGGGCCCGCCTCACCTGGGGTGGGGGTCGGGATCCGTGGGACAGTGGTAGCTGGGGCTGCGGGCAGTTCAGGGGGCTGCGCTTCCACCTGCCGCGGCTGCTGCTGCCGCAGGGACCAACCCAGGGCCTGCGCCTGCGCCTGCGCCTGCGCCTGGAAGGGGCCGTAGCGCTCCCGAGGGAGCCAGAACTCGAACTCGATGCCGGGGTTGGGCTCCTGCAGGAGGACCTGGAGGGATGTCACACCTAGGGAGCCGCACCGCACCGATGGCCCAGCGTCCTCTGGCCGCAGCCTCCGCCCCCCTCCTGAACCCCAGCCATCCCCTACACCTGCCACCCCGGCGCCCTCAGAGGTGGGCCCGCACCTGCAGGAGCAGGTCTTCGGAGGTGGGCCCGGCCGCGTGCAGCTTCTCCTCTGGCCCTGCAGCGCGGGTGTAGACCACACGGGTGCCCGCCGCCTCGTAGGTCCCGGGTGGGCTGACCGCCCAGTTCCCGTTGAGCACGTAGCGCCCGTCGCCCCCTAGCAGCGCTGCAGGGGACAGGTCAGCGCGGGCTCCCGGGGCTCCCGGGGCGGCCGGCCCGCCTCCCGACCCCGGCTCCCAGGGGCCCCCAGGCGGCCAGCAGGGCGCCCCCCTCGGACCCCGCGATACCCAGGTGGTTGCGGCTCCGGTGGGTGACGCGGATGTGTCTGGCGCCCTCGGGGATCAGGGTCACGTTCCAGTACCCAGCGAAGGCACCTGGCCGGGAGGAAAGAGGGGCGTTGGGGCGCAGGCGGGAGGGTATTTGAGGGACAACTTGAGGATGAAATGAGATGCTGCGGTTAAGGAGCTTAGCCAGGGTCCTGGGGCCCCGCAGGTCGCTCAGCTCCGGGAGTTCGGGTTCTTCGCGCTGAGCGCAGCGGGGAGTTAGAACCCCTCTGCTCCGGGGAGGGCGGGACCATCGGGCAGCAACCAATCAGAATGCAGAGTGGAGGGGGCTGGGCCACAGGCTGGCCAATCGCTCGGCACCTCGCTTCCGGGCCCGAAGCTCGTTAAAGGGCCCGCTCCCGCTGGCGGGGAGGGCGCGGGGGCGCTCACCCGAGTCTCGGAACACGCGCTGCACCAACAGACAGGACTCGTTGGCGCCGCCGCAGCGGCCGCAGTGGTCTTCGTGGGCGTCCGAGCCCAGCAAACCGTCACAGCCGGCGCTCTGCAGGGGCGAGGAGGGCGAGCGCGGCGTCCCCGACGGCCCCCCTGCCGGGGGCGGCCCTGGGGGCGGGGCCCACGAGGAAAGGGGCGGGCTCTGGGGGAGGAGGCCGCGGGGGAGCCGCGTGATGGGCGGGGCCTGGGGCTGGAGGGGCGGGGCCTGGGCTGGAGGGGCGGGGCTTGTGGAAGGGGCGGGGCTGGCGCCGCGAGGGCTGGGGTCTGAGGTCGCGATGCGCGGCCGGGGCCTGGGTGTTGGGGGGACGCGGCGGGGGCCCCGGGGAGGCCTTACGAGGCAGCGGCCGGCCACGCAGAGCCCCTGGGCGCCCGGGCTGCAGGGGGTGCCGTCCAGGACGCGGCCGAAGCTGTGGTAGAAGGCGTGCCCCTCGGCCAGGCAGTTGAGGTCGCACTGGTTGGGCGCTGCGGGCGGGAGGAAGCGTGGGGCCCGCGGAGGTCGCGGAGGCCCTGTGTTCGAGTCCCGCCTCCTCTCCCTCAGTCAGGTGAGATGCAGCCAAAGCCGCATGCCGAGGCTGAGGCCCAGCCAGGTCTTGCACCTAGTTGTCCTGCCTCCGGCGCGGGGACTGTCCCAGGCGAGGCTCCTGGGCGTGCTCGCAGGCACTCACTCAGGTAAGGACTCCCTGCACCTTACCTAGGGCTAACACCCTTGCCCATTCGTCATTCCTTCTTTAGTTCCGCAGTCGCTCACAGAGCACCTGCTACTTCCCCAACACTGTTCCAGGTCTGGGGGCCAGCAGTGGGCACAAGTCGCTCAGCACGTGGGCCCTGCACCCAGCACGTGCCCAGTAAAAAGCCTGGGTGTGTCACTGGCCGTCCGCAGGACTCAGTTTCCCCCTCTGCCCGGCAGTGGGGCACCACCATGAGCCGTCCGATCTCACGCGCGGGCCACAGAGCCCTGTCCCCTGCTCCTCCGGGCTCCCCCCGCCCCCCCAGCCTGGCCAGCAGACCCTGCCTGGAGCAGAGCCCAAACCTGCCTTGGCAGGCCTCTGCGGGGGTGGGATCACCACAACTTCCCTCTAATTCTTAGGGGAAAAAAACCACAACCGAAAAATAACCCCCACAATGAGGTTGACAGATGGAACGTTCTCCATCTCTGTATCTGCTTCCACTATGGTGTCTAAAGCTTTCTGTTTCCGTTAATTCTGGAGGCGTGCTGCCCCGGGCACACAGTTATGTAACTTGCTGTTTTCAGCTAAATGCGGCAACACTTCCTGCTACCGGGATAAGTTTGGGAACTATTGGCCTCTGGATACAGCTCCACCTAGATCCTCAGCCTGGTGTTCAACCCTGTGCTTTCCCCTTTCACCCCAGCTCCTATAGATCCTTCAAAGCCCCAGCGCTAATATTCTCCCTTCCTTGCAGTCCTGCCATCCTCCCGCTTTCTTAACAGCCCCTTCTCCCTGCCAGCTCTCCCTGCCTCTTCTGGACCATCAGGAAGACTTGGGAAGGCTACTCACCACCGTAGAAGGGCACCCACTGGTAAGTCCTCTGGGTGCCCAGGACAGGGTGGCCATTGTAGAGGGCACATTGGAGGTCTCGGAAGGGAATGGCTCCTAGGGGACAGTCCTGAGGACAAAGGTAGGTAGGTCTGAGGCTGGAAGAGCCCCAGGGGAGCCCAGAGAACCTAGTGGGGTGGCACAAGTGTATCTGGGGGCACGAGCAGGGAAACAGAAGGTCTTCCAGGCACAGCCAAGGGGCCGGTAGGTGGACAGAACTTACCGGCAGACGGCAGAGGCGGTACTCGTGGGTGTCTCCCCAGCAGGACTCCTCCCCAGGAAACCTACAGGGAGCACAGAGGCCCAAGTGTGGTCAGGACCCCCAGTAACCCTCTCCCCAGAGCTGGCCTGCCCTCCGCCCCCCACTTTGGGCTGGTCAACCCCACCCACATTCCATTTGGATCAGTGGGATTAAAAGGCGCAGCATGTGTGGGCAGGCTGAGGGTGCGGCCTGGAGTGGGGCGGGCAGGCAGGAGAGGAGGGGCAGACACCCCCAGCCCCCCAGCCAAACCCTGGCTTTCTGCTCACCAGATGCAGTGCCGGCTACGCACAGAGAGGCCCCGCCCACAAGAGCTGGAACAGCGACTCCAGGAACCCCAGGGGGTCCACTCACCGGGACCCTACTTGGGGAGACAGAGGCACCAGCAGCCTGGCGAGGAGCCTGGTGGTCCCCAGACTGCGGGCCGGGTCCCTAAGTCCGCGCGCTCCCTGGGCCCAGGTCCCCCTTACCTGAGCACTGCCCCCTAGACCGCAGTTCAGGAGAGTCCAGAGCAGAAGGAGGTTCTGGAGGGGGCGCTGCAGTGGGGGCGCCAGCGGGCCAGGATCTGCACCCCAGCTCTGTCCCAACTGGCTGTGTGGTTTGGGGCAGTAATCTAACGTCTCTGGGCCTCTGTTCTTGTCTCTAAAGAGTGGGGTAATAACAGAGCCCCCGTTACAGGGAAGTCTCGGGGCTCTGTCGCATCAGGTGAGAAGAACAGGTGGCACAGGGCCCGCTAGTGGGGGGAGAGCTCAGGAGTATCTGCTGGTATTGTATCGACTGTGTTGTCTTCCGATGTACACAGTAGGTGCTAAATCCGTGTGTGGTTGTGGAGGGAGTCGTCCCAGGATAGTGCGTGCTGTCTGCAGGGTCGGGGCCCCGTCACCGCTCACCCCACCGTCGTCCTCCTTGTTTCTACCTTCCTGTGTGGCCGAGGGCCAGCCACTCCACTTACCCCGGCCTCAGTTTCCTCATCTGTGCAATGGGGACCAGCTGGACCCAGTCCAGGGCTCTAGGAGGGACTTTCCAGAAGGTGCAGCAGGTGGGGGCGGGGTCAGGGGCCGAGCCCCTGGCTGAAGCCCCCCAGGCTGCACCTGGACCTGCGGGACCACCTCAGCCCCCAGGCCCCCCGCAGCAGGGAGCCCCGGGATTGTGGGATCAGGAGAGGGGGTGACCTGGCCCCAGTCCAGCTGTCAACGCGTGACCTCATGTGCAGAGGGCGTGGGCCCCACCAGGGCGGCCTGCGGAGGGAAGGGGCCGCTGATGAGGATGCAGGAAAGAAGGAGGCATCGGGGGTGAGTGGATGGGGTCGGGGGGAGAGGCTCTGCCTCCTGGGGCCTCAGTTTCCTCATCTGTCAGGGGAACGACGAAGTCACTCTCCATCCACACCCTCCTCCTCGTGACCATGGCATTGCTGGAGGAAGGGGGGGAGCAGGGGGCCACCTGTGAGTCCTTCCTCAGGCCAGGGCCGGGTGCCGGGGGTCAGCAGTCCCCGAAGGCCGCGGAGGACAAGCTGGCATTCTCCGGGCCCTGGTCCTGTGCCAGCCGAGCCTCTGCACGCTCTTGAGCCTCAGTGGCCCCGCTCTGACACTCGGACCCGGCGCATCAGGGGCTGGGGCCCGTGGAGGCTCCAGGAGCTGAAGACCTGGGGGACCAGTGGGCAGGTCCCCTTCTCTGCCCAGGGCTGTGTGGCCCGCTGCGTCCCCGCCCCTCTCTGAACCCAGAGCCCTGGCCGGCCTGGAGGAAGGTTGTGGGAGAGCTGAGGTGCGGCGGGGCTGGGCCCTCTGACTTCCCCTCTGGGGCCACAGCACCACCAGCTCGAGGGGTGGGGCCAGGTGAGGGGTGGGGGGCGAGCAGCACCCGTGGTCTACCCCGCAGAGACCCTTCCCGGAGGAGCCACCTCCTTCCGGCCGCACTCCGGACCGCAGGTGTGACTCCAGGGCAAGCCACGCCTCTGAGGCCTCAGTTTCCCCAGGAGAAAGCGGGGCAGGGCTCTCCCCCACCCTGGGGATTGCTGCCTGGCCAGCCCCTAGCCGGCCCGGAGAGTGGGAGGATAGGAAGAGGGACTTACCGGCTACGTAGAGCCCGGGCGGCACGTCCTGACTCCCCGGGCGGCCCCAGGACGAGCGGAAGCGGCGGGGCCCGCGGGGAGGGGCGGGGGGAGCCGGGGCAGCCCCTCCCACCCGGCCTCCCGGGGCGCGCCCAGGCCGGGGTCCGCAGGGGCCGCAGCCCCGTGCGCCCTCGCGCGGCCGTCGCTCGCCTCGGCGCGGATCTGCGGCAGGGGACTGGCCCGGCCGCCCGGGGCTCGCAGCCGCGGCCTGCTGTCCCGCTGTCGCGCTGTCCCGGCGTCCGCGCTCGGTGACCTTGGAAAGCCCAGGGCGGGAGCCGTGCGGGAACGGGCCGCCCCTACCCCCACCCCGGGGCTGCTATTCCGGGCGCCGCGCTCAGGGCCCGGGAATGTGCCAGAAGCGAGGTGGCCCTGCGGTGCCCGGAGTCCCGGGGCTGCCCGCTTTCCACCGACGCCCAGATCGTCCCCGCGGGGTCCCCTTTCCCAGTCAGTACGCGCTCCCCGGTCCTCTCCCCCAGCCCTCCGTCAAGGTCACCCTGCTGAGGCACCCTGCTCGCCTGGGCTGCAATCCCGGGGTCCCCCTCCAGGTCCCGGCCCCCCAGAGCAGGGCCCCACCGCCCTGGGAGCAGTGAGCGCCGGAGGCCGGCGTGGGGGGCGGAGAGCCCCCGTCCAGCCCCGCCAGGAGCATTCCCGGGCACTGCTGTCACCAGAGGCCGGCCCCACCCTGCCTTCCGCCCTCCCCGCCTGGCGCTGGCCCTAGGATTCCGGCTTCCCACCCAGGCCGTGGGGTGGCAGCGTTCCTCCCAACGCTCTCCCTAGTGGACGCCACTATTTTGCGAGGTCGGGGAGGCCCCAGGGCCCCCACCACCCGCCCTTCCGCAGCCCAGCATCTGCGCACTGCCCCCCACCCTGCCCACGCAGGCAGCGGCAGGTGCCCCTCTGCTCACCCCTGGCACTCCTCGCCGTTGCCCATGATGCCCCTGACAGGGGGGTTGAGGGGGTGGGGACAGCAAGGGGACGGCGAGTGGACGGCCCCTCTGGCCCCCTGCAAGCGCAGGTTCAGCTTGCCTGCCCCCTCCTCCAGCCGGCTGTGGGGTGTGGAGCCCTGAGCACGGGGTGGGGAGGGGAAGAGGCTGTCCAGCCCCGTGGGCCCTCCTGGAGCAGCTCAGAGCCAGGCCCCTCGGAGCCACTTATTCACGCGGCATGTCCTGAGCACCTACTGTGTGCGGGCACAGCTGAGCAGGCCCGTAGCGAGGCTGAGGGAGGCCGCCGCCTGGAGGGGTAGAGTCCTCCCTTTGACCAGAGCACCCGAGGCCACTGCAGATGGGGATGGGGTCGGGACGGCCCTCACTGAAGAGCCCATTGCCACAGAGAGGAGGCGGCAGGTGCAAAGGCCCTGAGGTGAGAATCAGTGGGTCAGAGAGGGGCCGAGGGATGGGAGGCCCGGGGGGCGGGAGGGGGTGCTCCAGCTGGCCGCGGTGGGGGTCTCCCCCCACCCAGCGCCACCCACAGTGACCCCTGAGCCTGCCCCCCGGCCCCCGCAGCCTGCCCCCCTCAGCCAACAGGCACCTCCCTCCCCAGCAGCTCAGGCCGAGCTCCCGCCGCACCCCTCCCGCCCCACCGCGGCGCCCATGGGACCTGTGGGCACCAGCCGTACACTCGGCTCCCTACTGGGCGCCCCTCACCTCAACCCTCAGGGCCCGCACAGGGGCCAGCCCCGGGTGGCTGCTGCCTTCTCCCTGCCTCCACGGCCCGTGGGCCGTGAGCAGGGCCGAGTCTGGCCGCGGAGAGCCGGGCGGGTGCCCTTGACACACTGGGTGTTCGCAGGATGGCTGAGGTCACGGGGCGTGGGCGCGGGCGGGGCGGGCGGGGAAGGGGCGGGAGAGCCTGCCCCGCATCCCCCTTGACAGAGGCAGGCGGTGACCTAGGAGAGCTGAAGCCGAGGGTGGGGGGACAGGGCCTGAGAAAGGGTGGCAGGAGGGCGGGCGGGGACGGCTGCGGCAGGCACCTCCGCTGAGCACCTACTGTGTACCGAGCAGCGGCCTGGGGCCTGGGGGCTGCGGCTCAGAGCCGGGCTTGGCTCAAGAGCTCCACCAAGTGGGCGATCTCGGCCCGAGCCGCGGCCTGGGCTCCGCGGGCTGTGCATACAGCAGGCGCCGGGCCCCGTCGAAATGCACTCGGGGACACTGCTCTGCAGGGTATACAGCAGGTATACCCTGTATACAGAGTATACAGCAGGTCCTGCACCCGCGGGCACTGCATGTAGTGCTCCAAGCCTCCCGGGGTGCCTGCAGCCAGCAGTCCCTGCCCGCTGCCAGGAGGGGACCCGGGTCGCTGAGTCCTGCGGGGAGCCCTGCGCAGGGAGGAGGGGTGCAGGGCAAGGTGCATACAGCCGTCACTGCCGCTTGGGCCCCGGCGCCTTGGGGATGGAACTTCGTGCCAGACCGGGATGAGGCGAAGATACAGAGTCCTGCCCGCCCCCCCTCCGCGCCCCCTCGGGCCCGGCCTCCCCCCTCTGTCCTCTGGCCGCAGCTCAGCTGGACTCAGCAGATTCCCAGAGAAGGAGGCCAAGAGCACAGCTCCGCACCCTCGCGCAGGTGGAGGGGTGCTTACGCAGCGGGGACTCCGGGTGGGCCGCCCCTCGGCCCCCCTCTGCGGTGCCCTGGCTCAGGCCCCCAACAGGCGGGGGTGCGGACCCCTACCCGAGGCGGGGCCGGGGGATCTGGTGGACATAGGCCCCCCGGATGTAGGTCAGCGGGGCTCCTGCAGCCTTGGGCCTCAGGAGATGCGCTCGTGAACACCCCGTGGCCTCCACCTGCCCCCACCCCGGGCCTCCTGTGATCCCTCAGGCCGGCCACATGGTCCCTGGGACACTTGGTCCTCCTGAGGACACTGCAGGGAGGCTCCTGCCACCCCTGGCCCAGAACCCTGGCTCCCTGGAGCTGCCCAGGGGTGAACCGTGGCGCCCACTTGCCGGGCCTGAACAGTGAGGTGCAGAGTGGCACAGCCGCCGGCAGCAGGACCTGGGGGCACGGGGACCGCTTCCCACCCTGTCTGAATGGGCGTCCTGGCTTCCTTCTGGAGGGGGTGTCGGGTTGGGTTGGGGACCCGGAGGTGGGGGGCAGCGGGGCAGGACAGGGTGTGAGGCACGGGTTTCTCTGCAGGCCGAGCGGCGCAGACAAGGCCAGGGGGCTGGAGGCCCAGGGAGCACCCAAGGGGGTCTGCGGGGGGAGCCCAGGGGGCAGGGCGGCGGACTCCCTACAGCCCGGCCAGTCACCCAAGGGTCGGGTGACAAAAATCAAGAAAGTTATGCATGACATGGTGCCATTTCCAGAAGAGGAAAAGGGTGCGCGTTACCTAAGTTGAGGCAGGAGGTGGACGGGAGCACCCCTGCTGCGGCCCACCGTGATCCTGGGCGCGGTCGCCTGTGACCCAGGGGCTGCCTTATAGGTTCTGTTTGAATTTCTTGGAATGACCTTCTTTTTCTTTTTTTTTTTAAGATTTTATTTATTTTTTCATGAGAGACACACAGAGAGGTCAGAGACGCAGAGACACAGGCAGAGGGAGAAGCAGACTCCACGCAGGGAGCCCGACGTGGGACTCGATCCCGGGACCCTGGGGTCACGCCCTGGGCCGAAGGCGGCACTAAACCGTTGGGCCACCCGGGCTGCCTGACCTTCTTTTTTTTTTTTTTTTTCTGCCTGACCTTCTGATTCTGATTTTTTTTTTTTTAAGTAAAATCTTATTTTGGAAAAAATTTTAGATTTACAGAAAGTTGCAAAGATGTTAGAGAGTTTCTGTCTGCACTTTGTCATCAGTGGTGTGATCCAGTCCCCCCAAGATGTCCCCATCCTCGTTCCAGGACCTGGGATGTGTCGCCTCCTGCGGCGGAGGGGACCTGGTCCAGGCCCTGAGGTGGGGGTGACCCTGGGTTCCTGGGGGTCCCCCAAGAGGGAGGCCAGGGGGGAGCCCCAGAGACCGGCAGACCCTGCGCTGCTGGCGGTGAGGACGGAGGAGCGGCCGCGGGCCAGGAGGGGGCGCCTCTGGAAGATGGGGGGCAGGAGGGGGTCTCCCTGGGGCCCCGGGGGACGAGGGGTGACCAGCTCTGTCCACGCCTGGGTTTTAGGACTCCCAACTTCACCACGTGAGGTTGATAAACGGGTGATTTTTTTAAAGCTACAGACTCTGTGGTGATTTGTTACAACAGCCTCAGGAAACGGACGCTTGCTGTGGCGGCTCAGGCGCTGGCGCGGGCTCACCGCGACAACTAATTAACGTATTAGCAGTTCCTATTCCGTGAGCCAACTCCCAACTTCGTGTGCATTCACCATGTGTGTGTTTTTAGCTAGTTTCCTTTTTCTGTCCCAGGATCTCACCCAGGACTTCCATGACGTTGAGCTACTTTTCTCATAATTGGAAAAAAGACCCAAGCAGATGAAATACAGATGATTCGTGTGGAAATCTGGCCGGGCCTGAGGCTCGAGCAGCGCCTTGCACACAGCCAGGGTGCATCCGTGTCCCTGGAGGGAGGTCGAGGCACCACCCGCGGGCACCTGCCATCCCACCTGTGTGCTCCGATGCTCTCCCAGTGGCAGCACGGACCGCCCGCCACAGCCATTCCGACCTGGGTGGATGAGACGGCGTCCAGTGGGGAGGCCCTGGTCAGGGAGGGGGCGGCCAGGGGGCTGACACGCCCCTCGTCTTCCTCATGGGCGGACAGTCCTGAGGAATGTCGTGTCCAGCTCCTTAGGGACCCACGGGGCTGACCAGGGCCCACCCTGCCCGCTCCTCCCCAGCCCCTCACCCCTGCTCTACAAAACAACCCACCGCACCAAACCCTTGCTTCAGGCTCCGATTTTCGGCAGAGCCCAGACCCAGATATAGGAGGAGAGACACGCGTCCTGCTTCAGTGTCCTGCTGGCCTGGATGAGGTCAAGGGAAGTGAAAAAAGGGGACAGGGCCCCAGGCCCCCAGCTACAGACCCTGAGAGAAGGAAGAGGAGCCTCGAAGGATAACCGGAGAGACTTGGAAGAAGGGTGGGGGAAAAGCCTACAGAGGGGTGTCGGGAAGGACGAGGGACGAGAGAGGGCAGTGCTTCTAGAAGGAGCCGCAGAGGCTGTGAGGCTGGGAGAGGCAAGGGCAAAGTTTTGTCCTGGGGCGGGGGAGCCAAGTCTAGCCTCCCCCTCAGCGCTGGGCCGGTGTGGACGTGTGGACGCGGCGCATAGCCACAGTCATGGGGTTTCTGAGCTCTCGGCTGTCCCCGAGGAGCTGCGGGTGGGGCGCGCTCACCACGCGGGCCTTTCCCAGGCCAGGAGGCCGGACAGACGGACAGACGGAGCTCAAGCCCCGTGCTCTCCCTCTGGCGCCTCCCCCGCCCCTGCCGTGTGAGCCTCCCCAGGGAGGCCTGGCTCTCTGCCGCCCCCTCCACCTGCGGCAGGTATTTTGAGCGAAGCTTCCCGCATTTCTCCCAGGAAATGTGCTGAGTCTGGGGAGTTATCTCAGGTCAGTGGAGGAGTAGACGAGACGGAAAGCAAACCTGCGGCCCGGAGCCTGGGGCTCGGCGGGGACGAGGGGGGAGGTCGGGCGGGGTGCCTCTGGACCGTGGGCAGGGGCAGCGTGGGAGGGTCGGCAGGGCCCCCTCCCACCCTGCCTCTGCTTGCCAGGCAAACGGCCTCAGTTTGTTCATCTGTAAAATTGAGGGTATTAGTAACCTCCTAATGCTGTGCCTTCTTTGGGGACCGGGGGGGATCTAAAATGTTCTTCATTTGTTGTTGTGGCAAACATAACAAATTTACCATCTTAAGTGTTTTTCACTGGCAGTGGCACGCAACACACTCACCCCGTCCTGCAACCATCCATCTCCAGAACCTTCCATCTCCCCACACGGAGACCTGTCCCCAGGAAGCACTGACCCCCATCCCTGCCCACCCCTGGCTCCCACCACCTCCTCTTTGTCTCTGTGGACAGGCGTCCTCTGCGGACCTCCTGGGAGTGGGGTCCTGCGGGAGGCGTCCTTCTGGGTCTGGGTCCCCTCCCCGAGCCCGGTGTCCTCGGGGTCCATCCACGTGGGGGCAGGTGTCGGGCCCCTTCCTCCCTGAGGCCAGGTCGTATCCAGGGTGTGCATGGACTGTGCTGTGTTTATGCATCCATTGATGGACACCTGGGGTGTGTCCGCCCACCTTTTAGCCGTTGGGAGTTACGCTGCTATGGACAGTTGTGTTTTTTGTTTTACTGTAATTTAATTTTCATCCTAGAGTGGCTGGGGAGGGGTCCTCGCTGAGGGGCAGCTGAGAACGGGAGGTCTGGGCCTGTGCTAGAGGCTCGGCCGGGAGGGGGCAGAGCTGGGGTCGGTACAGCTGTCGCGCAGGCCGTGAGGCTCCCGGCCAGGGTCTCAGGGGCTCCCAGGGCCCCCAGTGGGGTGGGGTGGGGTGGGGGTGTGGACAGGGGCTCTGGGCTCCAGGCGGCACTCGGAGTGCAGTCCAGCAATCCTGGGCTCGCATATGCCTGCCTGAGGCTGGGTTTTCTCCCCGGTAACATGGGGCTAAGCCGGCCCCCCCATGCAGGGACCAGCTGCTGCCCGCAAGGGGCCTGGCTCGCCCTCGCTGGCCCCGGGAAGGCAAGGCCGTGCTTGAGTCGGGGCGATCTCCCGCCGTCCTCCTGCGGGCCACGGAGCCCAGCGCACCTTCCACATGCTGATGCCGGAGGGGCTTCTCAGATGCCCGGATTAGCCCGCAGGGGGAGGAGTGCAGATCTCAGGGCGACGGTGACACGATGGCCCAGGCCCTTCAGCAGGGATCTTGGGCTCCCGGGCTGCAGCCAGCGGCCCCCAACGCCAACCTCAAAACCTTGGCTGCGGTGCCGAGGCCCGTCCTCCACAAAGGAACCGAGCCTTGCTCTGCCCCCTGCGCTGGGGCCCCCTGAGAGTCCCCCATGCCCCGGTTGCCCCCGTTGGACACACCAGGTGGACATGTGATAACTCAGGAGGTGTTTCCCGTCCCTGGCGGCAGGACCGGGCCGGATTCCGAAATCTGATCTCTTGTAAAATTCCAAGGCCTGATTCCAGCCACAGGGAGCCCTGCTAATCCCTCCCCATTCCGTGTTATGTAACGTTCAGGGATTAATACTGTGGCATCCAGAGCCGCCGCCTGGATTCCAGTCCAGCCCTGGCCCCTCCTGCGCCCCCCAGGCCTCAGTGCGCTCACCTGTAAAATGGGGAGAAGGCCAGTTCCTGTGTCCCAGGACTGATGTAAGGGTGACATGAGAGGACACAGGGAAAGGGCCTGGAACAGCCTGCCGTGTGGCTCAGAGATGTCCCCGCGGGTTCCCTGTGGGTCCACGGTGCCCACGTGTCCCCGCCAGGAGTCACACGCCCGTGTCTGCCCTCCGGTCCCCTGATTCTGTTCCCTCTCGCTGCCTAATGTCCTCCGTATATGACACCCCGACCGAGCGGGGCCCTCCCGGTCCCTGCCCCAGCCCTCCCTCCCTTCCCAACCAGCCCCGGCCTTCCTTCCCTGTCCTCTGGATCCCGCCACTGCTCCCCAGAGCCTCTCCGCTCGCGGCTCCCTGGGGCTTCTGAGAGGACGAGACGATCTCTCTGACCTCAGTTTCCCGCTCAGGGAAAGGGGCACGCTGACACTTCGCCGCCTGGCGGGAGGCGCAGGGCTGGCGCGCGGCACACCTGCCGCCTCGGGCGCCTGGCCCCGCCCCCCGCCCCCCGCCCCCCTCAGCCAATAAGACGCGGCCCCGCGGCGCTGGTCCAGAGCAGCGGGAGTCGGGCCGAGGCTGCGCCCCGAGCCCGGAGGGATGGAGCCCGGGCCGCGGCGGCCGCGCACCTCCCGCCCGCCGGTCTCCGCCTTCCTGCGCGACCCGAGCTCCGGGCGCGTGTACAGGCGCGGGAAGCTCATCGGCAAGGTGCGGGGCCCGCGCCAGGCGTCCGGGCGAGGGTCTCGGGGCGCGGGGCGTCCGGGCAGGGCGGGCTGTGCGCGCGCGGTCGCGGCCCCGGCGAGCAGGGGCGCCCCCGGGTTTTGCTTCTGCGAGGCTGGGGTCTGGGGTTGGGCGGCTGGGTCGGGCGCCGGGCTGTGCTGCACGGGGGCGCGGGCGCGGGGCCCCCCGTGCGTCCCGGGGTGCGGGTGTGCACTCGCGTGTCACCGCTATCCCGCCTTTGTAGAAACTCGGTGGCGGGGTCTCCGCGTGTGTATGTGAACGTGCGCCGCACCCTGCGGTCTCTGTGTCCGGGTGGGGAGTGGGTCGCGTTCCGCGTGCTGTGGTCCCTTCCTGTGTTCCTGTGGCTGCGAACGCAGGGATGAGGGTGTGAGCTGTGCGTCCGCGCATCTCCTGTGTGTGTGTGTGTGTGTGTGTGTGTGTGTACGTGTACGAAGAGGCCTGGCTACCTGTCCGCACACCTGTGCACGCCGGCGCTGAGCCGGTCGCCCCTCCCGGCAGGGCGCCTTCAGCCGCTGCTACAAGCTGATGGACATGTCCACCAGTGCCGTGTTTGCCCTCAAGGTGGTGCCTCGCGCTGGGGGCGCGGCCGGGCGACTGCGCCCCCGTGGTAAGGTAGGCCGGACCTTGAGAGCCCCGGGGGCCCACAGGTCACAGGCGGTCCCCAGAGAGGCCCCTGCACGGGGTGGAGGCTCTGCCCCTGGGCCCGAGCCGCGGGCGGACGTGTGGGGCCACACCTGCAGGTGGACCGGGAGATCGCCCTGCACAGCCGCCTGAAGCACCGCAACATTGTAGCCCTCCACGGACACTTTGCCGACCGCGAGAACGTGTACATGGTGCTGGAGTACTGCAGCCGCCAGGTGCGGGGGATGGGTGCAGAGGGAGCCGGCATGCCTCTGTCCGCAGCCCCCCCCCCCCCCCCCGCCCCCCGCGTCTGCTGTGCTCACCTGACTCTCTGTACTTACCTGTCTCCACCCGTGTCCACACCAGGCCCATCTGTGCTCATCCCTGATGCACCTGTGCCCATCTCGGCTCTCTTGACTTGCTTGTGTCTACTCATCCCCAGTTTATTCATTGGCCCATCTGCATCTGTGGCCCTGTGGGACCACCTTAAGGCAGTAATGCCCACCTGAGCACACCTGTGCTCACCCCATCCCCGTGCCCTGCATGTACCCACTTTGGGTTCATCGCGGATCCTCTGTCCCTTTTCAAACTTACCTGCGGCCACCTGGGCCCACCTGAACTGTATTCCTCCTTGGGCTCACCTGAGCGTACCTGTGTTCACCTGTGTGTCCTTGCGCTGCCACCACCGCCGCCCCCTGCCGGTCACCTGCAGTCACTGGCCCACGTTCTGGAGGCGCGGCAGACTCTGACGGAGCCCGAGGTGCGCTACTACCTGCGGGGCCTGGTCAGCGGGCTGCGCTACCTGCATCAGCGGCGCATCGTGCACCGTGACCTGAAGCCCAGTGAGCATGGAGACGGGTCCTCGTGGGGGGGGTGGGGGGGCGCTGGGATGTGGCTCTGCCCTCATAGCCCCTCCCCTCTGGCAGGTAACTTCTTCCTGAACAAGAACATGGTGGTAAAGATTGGAGACCTGGGGCTGGCCGCCAGGGTGGGCCCGGGGGGCCACTGCCACAGGTAAGTGAGCAGCTCTCAGCAGTCTCTCTGCGGAGACACAAGTAGGACCAGATTGGCCTGTGGGCCCCGGCCTTCCTGAGCCCCCCATTATCCCCTCCCAGAGTGCTCTGCGGGACCCCAAACTTCCTGGCTCCGGAGGTCATCTCCAGGAATGGGCACTCCTGCCAGTCAGACCTCTGGGCTCTTGGCTGCATCATGTGAGTGGGTCCTGGGGAAGAGGGTCAGGAGTACCCAGGTGGGGCCAGGTGTGGGCAGGTGGAAGCATGCACGGGACAGGTAAGGACAGGCATAAGTATATAGAAAGGAACAGACGGTGAGAGTGTGCATAGGACAGATGTGGACAGGCGTGTGCAGGTGTGGGGCAGGTGGGGGCACACACCTGCCATCATGCAGGTGTGCAGGTATGAATAGTGCATATGGGACATGTATGTGCAAGGGAAGATAGGTTTGAGCATGCACAGAGGTGTGGACAGGTATTTGCAGGTGGTCGACACACAGGCAGTCTGGGTATACACATACAGTTTTGAGGTATATGCAGGAGTGGGACAGGTGCAAATATGAGTAAAAGAGGACTGGAAGGTAAAAGCAGGTGTATACAGGTGCAGGCAGGTGTACAGACATCTGGTGGTGTCAATCGGGTAGACCGGAGTGGCCAGGTGGGAGCAGATGTAGGGCGGGTATGGAGAAGTGGATGCAAAGCCTGTGCAGAGTAGGAGAGTGGGGTGGGTATGGCCAGGTGTGCAAAGGTAGGTGTGCGCCAAGCCTGGACACCGAGGACAGATGCAAGCAGGCACTCAGGATCCTGCCCCCCACCCCCCGGGTCAGGTACACAGTGCTGACTGGCACCCCTCCCTTCATGGTGGCTCCCCTGTCCGAGATGTACCAAAACATCCGAGACGGCCGCTACCCCGAGCCCGCCCACCTGTCACCCAACGCGCGCCGCCTCATCGCCCGCCTGCTGGCGCCCAACCCAGCGGAACGGCCCAGCCTGGACCACCTGCTGCAGGACGACTTCTTCACCCAGGTGTGTGCTGTTCGACGGGTGGGGCACGCCCTGGGATGGCAGGCCTCAGAGGCCAGGCGGCCTGCGCCGGGTGCTGACCCCGTGGGCCCCCCCTAAGGGTTTCACCCCGGACCGGCTGCCAGCCCGCTCCTGCTACAGCCCACCCTTCTTCACCGTGCCCCAGCCTCTGGGCAGGCTCTTCCGGAAGGTGGGCCGGCTGCTCCTGCCCCAGTGCCGGCCCCTCTGTGAGTAGCACCCGCCCACCCCTTGCCTGCGCCCACCTGCCTGGCCGGCTCGCGTCTCAGCACCTGTCAGTCCTCCCACCTGCTCTACCGCTCCCCAGCGATGGCAGAGGAGGATGTGGGGGGTCAGGCTTCGCCCCCCAAAAAGCCTTGTGCTTCCCTCAGGCCCCATCACGGCTAGCGAGGCCTCGGGTCCAGGAGAAGGTGGATCAGATCCTGACCCCATGGAGTGGGGCAGTGAGGTGAGGGCTCCGGGCAGGGGAGGCTGGAGGCTCGTGGAGCACATTCTCACAGCAGGACTGCGCGGAGGGGAGAGTCGGGGGGGTCTCCCAAGCGAGAGGATGGAGCCTCTCACCTACCTCTGGGCTCTGGTGGGGGCCAGGGCCTCCCCTCACCCCTGCTTCTTCCCCAGGCCACCCTGTTGGACACAGGGGCTCCCCACCCGGAGGTCCCCGTCCACCTGCTCACCCACGGGACCCTCAGGAGCGACCCAGCGGGTGAGCGGACACTCCATCCTAGGGGCTGCAGGTGGGGAGCAAGGGTATCGAGGTCCTGGGGGCGATCACTGGGCCTCGCCAGGGTCGTGCTCCCTCCCTGCCTTCAGCTTTCACACCTGTAAAGCAGGAGGCGTGGCCGGAATCCTTCTGGGTTTAAGAGAAAGTTTTCCCAGATTCAGCAGTTTGGGGCAGGGCTGGTGGGGGGCGTCGCGGTGGGGGTCCAGGCCTGCCCGTCCCCCTCCCCACCCAGGGCCCAAGGGGAGCCAGAGGCAGGAGGTGGAGGTGGCCATCAGAAACCTGCGGCTCTGCCTGGACCCGGGCCTCCCAGGTAGGAACCCAGCGCAGCCCCGGGGGCCGCCTTCCTCCTGACGTCCGAGCACAGCGTCCTGCTCTGTCCAGGGACCCTGCGTATTTCTGGGGCTCCCCTGGGGGGGGTGGAAAGAGCTGAGGGAGGTTTCAGGGCACAGTGACACCATCCTGCTCCCCAGAGTCTGGCAACCCCTGCCCTTCTTCCTTTCTCATCCACCCCCCCTCCCCCGGGGCCTGTCCCCCCCCCCACCCCACCCCACCCCCCCCCCGCTCGCTGTCCTTGGAGCCTCTTCTTTCTCATGGGATCCAGTTGGATTCTCTTATTCTTCTGTTTTATGCTCTGGGTTTCCACCGTTCCTCCGCCAGACCCCCCTGACACCCCTTACCCAGCCACACAGGATCCCCCAGGAGAGCGGTGGCCCATCCTCTGGGCCCCCAAGTGGGTGGATTATTCCAGCAAGTACGGCTTCGGCTACCAGCTGTCGGATGGGGGCAGCGGTGTCCTGCTTCGGGATGGCACGCACATGGCCCTGCGCCCCCCGGGGGAGTAAGTGATGGGGCTCCTGTCCACCCTCCCATCTTTCTGCGCCCCTCCCTCGAGCACTTAGTATCATGCACGCCTGTGGGCACGGGCTGCCTGCTGGGCCCCACGCGGCGCTACGCCAATGACCCAGGAGATTTCAGGAGGCGGATTTGCGAAGGCAATGAGCTGGGTGAGGTGACCGATGGGGGGCAGGTGGAGGTGACCCCCGGCCTGCCTGGTAGTGGAGGGGCTTTCTGAAGAAGTGACACTCAGGCGAGACATGGAAGGTGAGAAGGAGCCCATCAGGAACATCATCTGAGGTCCGGGAACAGCACGTGCAAAGCTCCCGACATGGGGCCCAGCCTGGTGGGTTTGAGGAGCGGAGTGAGGTGGGGAGGCAGCGAGGACGTGAAGGGTGGGTCCAAGTCGCGTTTTTTTTTAAAGATTTTATTTATTTATTCGTGAGAGGGCAGCCCCGGTGGTGCAGTGGTTTAGCGCCGCCTGCAGCCCAGGGTGTGATCCTGGAGACCCGGGATCGAGTCCCCCGTCGGGCTCCCTGCGTGGAGCCTGCTTCTCCCTCTGCCTGTGTCTCTGCCTCTCTCTCTCTAGCTGTGTCTCTATGAATAAATAAATAAAATCTTTTTTAAAAAATCTTTATATTTATTCATGAGAGACACAGAGAGAGAGGCAGAGACACAGGCAGAGGAGAAGCAGGCTCCCTGCGGGGAACCCGATGCAGATGCTCATCCACTGAGTCCCCCAAATGTCCCCAAGTCACACTTCTAACGTGACCTTTCTGGTAGGAGTGACACAAGGGACCGCAGGCAGGTGGTTGGCCTAGCCAGGCAGGGAATGGCAGTGGCCGGGGTGGTGGCTGAAGGACGCAAGGGGGCTGGTGCTGGACTTGGGAGGTCAGAGTGGCCACGAGGCCAGGTGGGACGATGGCAAAGGGATGGGCTTGGGGCCAGGATCTCAGGATGGACGGGCTCCGCGGGGCGGAGGTGTGGACGGGGCCAGCCTTCAAATCCCGGTCCGAGGGGCACAGCTGGGGGGCTGTCCGCGGGCGTCGAGGGCCCAGGGGAGAGCCCGTGACGGCCGGCACCACCCCGCACCCCATCCCCAGCCGAGTGTGCTACGTGCCCGGCCGGGGGAAGCTGGAAACGTTCACCCCGAGGGACGTGCCCCGCCCGCTGGCCGCCAAGCTGGCCGTCCTCCGGCTCTTCACCTGCTGCCTACGGCGGCGTGTGCGCCAGGTGAGCCAGGTAAGACGGGGCGGGCGGGCCAGGTGGGGCGGGCCAGGTGGGGCCCCCTACTCCCCTGAGACCGCGTGGCTGGGCCTGTCTGCAGGAGGGGTCCCGGCCCTCGCCCCCCCCAGCGGCCCCCAACCTCTGCTTGCTGCGCTTCCTTGTGTCCGAGCGGGCGTTGCTGCTGCTCTTCAGCGACGGGACGGTGCAGGTGAGCGCCGGGGTGCCCTGGTCCTCGGGGGGCCGCGTGGGGGCCCTCCCTCCCTGACCAGGCTCCTCACCACCACCCCCCGCAGATCAGCGGCAGGGGCGACAGGGCTCACTTGGTGCTGAGTGGCGGCGGCGGCAAGGAGCTGCGGCTCACGGTCTGGGAGGACGGCCAGCCCCGCACCTCCTACCCCCGGGGCGCCCTGCAGAGCCCCGGCTGCGCCCCACAAGCCCGCCCGCGCCTTGTCCACGCTCTTCACATGCTGCAGAGCATCTAGTGCCCCCTGCAAGGTGACCGGGTCCCCAGCCCCAGTCCCAGTCCCGCTTCTGCTGTCTCCCCAGAGGGGTGTCCCTAGGGGCAGCCTAGGAGCTGGGGGTCCTTGCCTGTTCAACCCCCACTTCTCTTTGGCTTTGCTCCTTTTTCATTAAAGAGAAGCTGACTCTGTAGCCTGGCGTCTGCCTCCCTTGTGCAGTTCGAGACGCATTAGCAGGGGGACACTCAGGCCGGCGGGCTCTGAGCCCACTGCCCTTTGTGGTGGAGCCGGAAGGGCCGGGTCCCCAGGAACCCGAGCGAGAGTGGGGTCGCGCCATGGCCAGAGAGCTGAAGCGGGTGACGACTGCTCGGTGCCCGAGCTGTAAGGAAGGGGGTGTCCGGGCCGGGAGGGGACCCGCAGCCTGCAGGGCCCCCGTGGTGTGGTCCGGCCCCTCAGCGACAGTTTGGGGCTGGTGGAGCGCGGGGGCTGCTGTGCGGGGTCCTCTCCGAGAGACCCGGATTCAGGAAGGACGTGGCCAGCAGACAAGCAGAATACGGGGGTGCCTGAGATCTGACACCTTGGGGTTGGGGAAACCTGACTAGTAGGAGATGGGGTTTTAAGTCCTCCAGGTCAGGTTCCCCGGGGGGAGGGAGGTGACTCGGCAGGCGACAGGGAGCTGATGTCAGCAGGTGACCATAGAGGAAACAGGGACACAGAGACTGGACTCCGAGGGGACCAGAATGAGGGCGGAAAGTAGGTGTCGAGGCCGGCAGCACTGGCGACAGGGCACAGCCCGGGTGTGCGGGGGGCTCGTCGAGCAACCACTCCACCCCGGGCAGGGTGACCCTGACAGGCACAGCCGAGCCTCAGTTTCCCTGTCTGTAGAGGGGGGACGTGTCCCAGCAGTGTGATTCTCTGGGACAGCCAGCCTCGGAATCTGCATTGTCAACACCCCCCGCCCTGGGGGGATCCATCATGAAAAAAGCCTAAATGGCTGCCGAGGTGGGGGGTCCTGAGCCGGCTCCCCTGCCCCCCAGTACAGGTGTGCACGTGCATGGGAGGAACTCATGGGAACATGCCCGGTGCACACCTGTGGAGGTGGAGAATTTTTTAAGCGTGTGATATGATATTGTTAGTTTTCTTTCTTTTTTTTTTTTTTTTTGTTAGTTTTCTTTATAAAATGAGCTCATCCTTAGGCCTTCCTGAGGGGGTGCCGCCCCAGGGACCCCAGGCGATGGCTCCGGACCTCTGTGGTTGTCAGGCTGGGGGTGCTGCTGGCTCCCAGCAGGTGGTGGGTGGGCCCAGGGAGGCTGCTCGGCGCCCCCAGCGCCCGGGACCCCTGATATCGCAGTGCTGGGGGGAGACCCGCTTTACAGATAGAAACTGAAGCATTGACAGGCCTGATGCGGAATTTCTAAAAGCACCTTTCCTTTGGAATCGGGGGAAAAAGCAACAAAGATGCAAAGAGACGGTTTTGGGAGAAGCAGGGTGTCCGGTGCCCACGCAGCACCTCACGCAGCGTGAGCCCATGACTGTCCCTGTCATCGTCCCTTGGTGGGGGCCCCTGCCGCGTCCATCAGGAGAGAAGCCACCGGGTGTAGGGGCGCCCCTCAGACGGAGCCGCAGCACCACGCGGGGTCCTCCACAGCCTGCTGAGGACCCCCTGCCCCGGGGGCGCACCTGCCTGCGGGGGGACGGCCCGCTGGGGGATGGACCGTGCGGGGCCTGGACACCTTCCAAGCAGGGCTTTCCCTTTTGAACTATTTACCATCAATTCCAAAAGTAAAATGTGGACGCCACCGATTTGTGACAAATTGCAAAAGGACAGAGCCACAGCGCTCGCCGGGAGGTCACAGGGCCAGCTGGTTCTTTTCCGTTTACCTACACTTGTGCTCCCCTAGAAGAGAAGGAAGCCATTCCCGTGACCTTGCCCCCCGTCACCCCTCCGCCCCCCCACGTGCCTGGGCGTGTTTCTGCACGCGTGGAGGTCGGCCTCGGGCTTCCCTCGCAGGGGCGGGATGAAGGCAGAGGGCATTTAGGGCCTGGGGAGGCCACGGAGGGTGGGGAGGCCACGGGCCTTGTGTGGCCTGATGTGGGAGGAGAAATTGTTCTGTGTAAAACAGGGGCAGGAACTGGAAGGGCAGGTGGAGACGCAGGGAGGGGGGCAGTGTGGGTGGAAGAGGACGGCGCAGGGAGAGGGCGAACACCGGGTGCTGACATCGGGCCTTTTGTCCTTTTATTATTATTATTATTGATGAGAAATTCACATAACCTGCAATTAACGATTTTAAAGTGCACAACCCAGTGGCACTGAGTGCATTCACCATGTTGTGCAACCATCGCCTCTATCTAGTTCCAGAACATTCCATGAGTCCAAAGGAAACTGCCCTCCCATCAGCCGTCACCTCCCTTTGTTCCCCCCCAGCCCCTGGCCCCCCTGAGCCCCCTCCCCGTGCGTGGACGAGCCTGTCCTGCACGTGTCACACACGTGGACTCACGCCCTGTGGGGCCTCCTGTGGTTCCCTCCCTGAGCGCCGGGGGCTGGGGTCCGTCCACAGGGCGGAGTGGGGGCCTCGCTCCTGCTGGCGGCCGGGACGTGCCTGTGGGTGGGGGACATGTTGTGAACCCGCCATTCCCCTGTCGATGGCATCGTGTTACAAATGACAGGAACCCCTCCTAACTGTGAGGAGCAACGTGAAGGGCTGGCTCCTGATGCAGGCGCGGCTGCATGTGCGTTCGGGTGACCCACAGGGCTCCCCTGCCACGCTCTTCCCCTCTTCCCCGCCCTCCCCGTCTCTTGTTTGGACAGTGGGCTCCTGCGGCCTGGTGACAGGGCCCGGGCTGGCGAGCGAGCTCTCAGCACCCTAGGGGGGAAGGGGCCAAAGCCTCCCTAGGTGCGCAAAAGTCGCTGGGGAAGCCCATTGGCCAGGCCTGGGCCAGTGACACCCCCACAGCGGACCCCCCCAGCCAGCCGGAGACCTGGAGTGAGACCCCCCGGCCCAGAAGGGGCAGGTGCCAACCTCGCCGCCGTGGGGACCCTGTACGGGGACCAGGCCTGGCCTTTGTCTCCCAGGGACCTGGCGGCCTCTGGGGGCGCTGCTGGGGGCGAGGGCGCGGCTGGGCCCTGAGGACGCTCAGGCAGTGCTTGGAGGGGCTCCGGGGCGCGGTCAGGGCCCGAGCCCCGCCAGCAGCCAGCAGCCCCGGGGTCTCCCGGGAGCGGGTCCTGCAGCCCCAGCCGGGCCTTCAGACCAGGCAGCCGCACGGGCCCGCGTGCAGACCTGAACCTCACGAGGCTCGGCAGCCAACCCGCTTCTGAATGCCTAGGCCGCAGAAACGGTGACGGGAGGACGCGTGAGGACCGGCTTCGGGGCCCTTGGCCGGGGCCCATTTGTTAGCACGCGGCAGCCGCGGACTAGCACACCTGCCAGCACGCAGGGGCCGCCCGGTCCTGCCCCGGCGGGTGTTTCTGGGGAGAGGGTCGAGCACCCTCAGCTTGCGCAGTGCGCAGCCTAGAGCGCCGCCCCCGCCTGCCTGCGGGACCCCAAGTAACCGTCCACACGACAGAGCAACGGTGTGCCCCCCGCCCCCCCCCGCTCTTATCTCAGGGGGAGAACTTCAGGAGGGGGCGAGGGCCACAGCATCCCCACCCTGCGAGCTTCTGGCATCTTCCATAGACAGGGGAACCGGGCCCCTCAAGAAATAAAATCATTAGTCTCCCTTTTGTGGGTGTTTGCAAAGGGGGCGCTTCGGACAACGGCCGCGAAGGCGTCCCAGGCCGCAGCTTGTCCCTGGAGAGGCCAGGCTCACTGCGGGCGACGCGGGACCTGGGCCCGTCCGCGCCCCGCGCCTGGACCGCGTCCCCATTGGTCCGTGGAGCGCGTGAGGCAACGCCTCCTCCAATCACCAGCAAGCGGGGCGGGGCCAGGCGGCACAGCCGGGCAGACGTGATTGGCTGCTGCCATGGCAACCGTGAGTGACGTCACAAAGCGATGCAGGGGCCGGTCCCGCGTGCGGGCATCTGGTTCCCGGGCTGCCGCTGCCGTTTGCGCGCCTCGGGGGCAGGGCGGGGCGGGGGCGGCTCTCCTCTCCCCACTTGACAGATGTGGACACTGAGGCACAGCGGTCACGTCGGGTCGTGACAGCTGGGAGAAAAGTGTGGCTACAGGTAGGTCCGCCCTGCGCCCTCCCAGTCGAGGAAGTTTTAAAATCCGGAGTGTGCGGAGTGAAAACAGGCCGGTGCCAGCGGGTCACACGCTGCATTTTTGAGATGAGAACATTCTAGAAGTGGAGGAGGGAGGCGTGGCTGCCGGGGGTTGGGGACTGTGGCAGGGCGCGGTCCGTGTGGTGCTGGAGGCACGAAGTTCCGCAGCTGGTAAAATTGTGGACAATTCAATACACACGCGTGGGTGCAAGTAACGTGAAAAATGTGAGATGGGGTAAGGCGGGGGGAGCGCGGGACGCCTGATCTCGGGGTGGTGAGTTCAAGCCCCACCTTGGGATTACTTAAAAAAAATTAAAATAGGTGTTCAAAAGCAAAATCGTGTGCAAGGATGTGCAGGGATGGCAAGATGGGGGAAGAGGATTACGAGGTACAAACTTCCAGTTGTAGAGTAAGTCACAGGGATGAAAGTACAGCATAGGGAATACATTCAGTAATAGTGTCATGTGGGGGCGCCTGCCTTGGGCTCAGGGCTCAGGGCGTGACCCCAGGGTCCTGGGGTCCTGGGGTGGAGTCCCGCGTGGGGCTCCCCGCAGGGAGCCTGCTTCTCCCTCTGCCTGTGTCTCTGCCTCTCTCTGTGTGTCTCTCAGGAATAAATAAATAAAGTCTTAAAAAAAGAAAAAAAAGAAAAAATAACATTGTAATGTTGTAGGGTGACAGACTGTAACCACACTTCCCCTGGTGACTGTTTCATAATGTATACAATTTTGTGCACCTGAAACAAATATGATATTTTGACTACAATTAAAACTTTTAAAAATCGGGGGATCCCTGGGTGGCTCAGCAGCTTGGCGCCACCTACAGCCCAGGGCGGGACCCCAGGTCCTGGGATCGAGTCACGCATCAGCGTCCCTGCATGGAGCCTGCTTCTCCCTCTGCCTGGGTCTCTGCCTCTCTCTCTCTCTCTGTCTCTATGAAAAAATAAATAAGATCTTTATTAAAAAGTTTAAAAAATCACTGGATTAATGATTTTTTTAAATGTGTGCACCAATATTCATAGTAGCTCTGTCCAGGTAGCCAAACATGGAAATAACCCTAAATGTCCATTGACAGATGAACAGTTACAGAGCGTCCACCACACGTGCGGGGCATGTCCCTGGCTGCGAGCAGGAGCGAGGCGCACACACCACCCGGGGACCGACCAGAGCCCCCAACACTCAGGGAGGGAACCGGACACAGGAGGCCCCACGGGGTGTAGTCCACGTGTGTGACACATCCAGGACGAGCTCATCCACACACAGGGAGGGGACTCGGAGGGGCCTGGGGAGGGAAATGGGGGGTGACAGCTAGTGCAGACATGGCTTCTTTTGGGGTGATAGAATGTTGTGGAATGAGCTAGAAGGGACAGTTTTTGTGAATACATTTAATGCCACTGAATCATACACTTTAAAAGGATTAAAATGGTTAATTTTATCTTTTTATATGAGTAATGGCTACACCCATCATGGGGCTGGAACTCACAACCCCAAGATCAAGAGTCGTGTGCTGTCCTGACTGAGCCGGCCAGGCGCCCCTTCAATGGCAAATTATATCTTCTATGTACTTTACCACAATTTAAAAAAAAATCCCTGCTGCCCACGTTGCTCCTCAGGCCCCTTACAGCAGAAGGGGGGAGGGGGGCTCAGGCTTTGCTGTTTCTTAAAGCTCCCCCTGGCTCTGAGGGGAGGCCAAGGCCAGGAGCCCTCATGGAGGTGACACGGGGTTGAGCCCGGGATCGGGGAGCAAGGAGGACAGTGCATGCACAGAGGCCAACAAACCAATGCCAAAGAATAATAATAACCAAACTGAGAAATTTATTTATTTATTTATTTATTTATTTATTTATTTATTTATTTGCAACTGAGAAAAATAAATTTTTAGAAGATTTTATCTGGGGATCCCTGAGTGGCTCAGAGGTTTGGCGCCTGCCTTTGGCCCAGGGCGCGATCCTGGAGTCCCGGGATCAAGTCCCACGTCGGGCTCCCGGCATGGAGCCTGCTTCTCCCTCCTCCTGTGTCTCTGCCTCTCTCTGTCTCTCTCTCTCTCTATGTCTATCATGAATGAATAAATAAAATCTTTAAAAAAAAAAAATAAAAAAATAAAAAATAAAAAAATAAATAAATAAAAAATAAAGATTTTATTTGGGGCAGCCCGGGTGGCTCAGCAGTTTAGCGCCGCCTTCAGCCCAGAACATGATCCTGGAGTCCGGGGATCGAGTCCCGCATCGGGCTCCCTGCATGGAGCCTGCTTCTCCCTGTGCCTGTGTCTCTGCCTTTGTCTCTCTCTCTGTGTCTCTCATGAATAAATAAATAATATCTTAAAAAAAATAAAGATTTTATTTATTCATGAGAGACACAGCGATAAAGAGAGGCAGAGACACAGGCGGAGGGAGAAGCAGGCCCCCTGCAGGGAGCCCACGTGGGACTGGATCTGGGAGCCGCCGTCACACCCTGAGCCACAGGCAGGGTCGCCTCTGCTCTCCTCTCTGCCTGGATTTACACCTGGCGTTCCCCACACTGAAGCGCTTTAGGAATCAAGTACAAGGCGTGTTAGGGTCCTAGCGCATGGAGGGCTGCCGGGAGGAAGCAGCGACACTGCGGGGGCCCCCTCCGCGCAGGCAGGGCCACACGGGGCTTGACCCAGCCGCCCCTCGGCACGTTGGTCCTCCCTGGCCCACGGCTCCTGCAGGTGAGTGTTCACTCGGGGAGCTTCAAGGGGGACTGAGACACACGCAGAGCGGGTCACAGCAATGGGGGTGACGGAGGTCGGAGCCCTGCTGCTGGGGTGGGGCAGCACCCCAGGGAGATGTGAGACACCGTCAGGAGAGGGAAGGGGGAGCTGCTCAGTGACCCGAGGGCGGGGAGCACCCCCAGGCCGTGCACAGCCCCCAACGACACTGGTGTGAGCGAGAGGGGACCCTGGTCTAACAGGTTAGGGGGAGGAAGACACCGAGGAGCAGAACGTTGCCTTGCGGGGCGCTGAGCTTCGGCGGTGAGCCTGCAGCAGCCCGGCCAGAGGGGCGCAGGTGTAGGCACCGTGGGGGTTCCAGCCGCGAGCCCGCAGGGTGAGGGCCGCAGGAAGGAGGAGCAGCCTCCGCTTCCTCCCGCGTGGACGCTGGCCGCGGAGCCCTCGCGGGAGGCACCGCTACTCTGAGCGGGGCTGCTGGGCCCAGTGAGCATCCTGGGGTGCCTCCCGGGCCCCCCCCCCGTCCCTCCAGCAAGCTGAGCCCTCGCCGAGCCCCCCTGGGGCCTTTCGGCCAGGCTCTGACGTCACCACTGACCCCGTCTTCCCCACAGCCGTGGCTGCCCCGAGAGCGTCCAGCCCCGGGTGACTGCACACCCCACGTCTCCAGGCTGCAGGGGCTCACAGGGGTCAGAAGCCCTCCAGGCCCGGGGCTCCATGTGCCCCCCAACATTCTCACATCCCCAGTGTCCGTGCACAGCAGGAGGGCCAAGTGCTCAGCCTCAGCAAGAAGGAAATTCCTAAGAACTGAGTCAACTCAACGTCCCCAAACCCAAATAATCCAGGTAACAATGGACAGAAGACCCGGGCACGCATCTCTCCAGAGAAGACACACAATTGGCCACAGACGCGTGGAAGGATGCTCCGCGTCCCTCGGCGGCCGGGCAGCGCGGGTCAGAGCCACGGGCGGCCACCTCCCACCTGCCGGGGCCGGGACGCAGGTGGCGGCGAGGAGGCGGGGGGCGCGCAGGCCGGGCCGCGGGGCGCAGGGCGGGGGCGCCTCAACCAGGTGGCCCAGGCGCCCCTCGGCCCGGCAACGGCGCTGCCGGCGTCACCCCAAAAGACATGGGGACCCAAGTGGCAGCCGCCCGTGGAGGAGCCTCGGCGCCCTGCGACCTCGCTGGACTAAGACGTGCCCCGTGGCCACGGTGGGTATGGCTCAGCCTCCGGCGGGGAGGAAGACTCGCGTGGGCAGGCGGGGCCCGGGGCACGACGCTGGGGGGCGACAGAGAAAGGCCAGCACCATGCGGTCGCCGCAGGCGGAGCAGATGGACAACACAAATGGGACAACACAAAGGGGCCTGGGGGCTCCGGCGGCGAGGTCATGATCCCGGGGTCCTGGGGTCGAGCCCCCGTCAGGGAGGAGCCTCCCTCGGCTCTGCCCCTCAGCCCCACTCAGGCTCTCTGTCAAATAAATAGAATCTTACACACAAATGAAGGGAAAAGGGAGAGACTGAGGCAAAGCAAGAAACAGTCTGAACGGCGGCTAACACAGCGCTGGTCACCCGAGGGCAGCGGCGGGGAGGGGGGGGCACACGGGAGGGGGCTAAGGACTCACTCCACATAATGAAAAAAAAAAGGGACAACTTCCTTGGTCGCATTTCTAAAGGGATCGTTTGCTTCTTCCGACTACTATACACCTACGAATAAACGTTCTATTCCTCATACGACCTCAAAAAAAAGGACATTATGTACGAGGGATTATTATGCAGCCACGAAAAATGAGACCTTGCCATCTGCAACAACGTGGGCAGACCTAGAGGGCATTACGCTGAGTGACCTAAGTCGGAGCAAGACAAATACCGCAGGGTGTCACTCACCTGGGGTGTCTAAAAAATGACACCAACCAACAGACCCTTAACTTCAGAGAACGGGGCGCCGGGGATGGCACATCTGGTTTCCACCCAGGGCGTGACCCCGGGGTCCCGAGTTCAAGTCCCCAACGGGCTCCCCGCAGGGAGCCTGCTTCTCCCTCTGCCTGTGTCTGTGCCTCATTCTCTGCGTCTCTCATGAATAAATAAGTAAAATCTTAAAAAAAAAAGGAAAGAAAAAAGAAAAAAAGCCAACGCACCAGAGTGCTTTGTGGCACCGGGGACAGTGGCTAGGTTCTCATGGACGGGGGTGTTGGGCTTGTTCGGGGTCACCCCTCCCACACCCGGCGAAGCCAGATCTGCTGTGAGTAAAGGAAAAGCTCAGCTCTTTGGCAGCGGGGTGCCCCGTCATTTATTCCATCAACAAACATTTAGGGAGCAGCTCCTGTGTGGCGGCGCTGAGCGGCGGGGCGGGGGCGGCCGGGGTGGGGGGGAAGGTGCAAAGGGGGCTCCGGCTCGTGCCCAGGGGGAGCCCGGGCGAGGGGCGGGCGTGTGTGCTCCTGCGGGAGTCATGTGCAGGCCCGGCCACACGGTGGCGACAGAGGACGCGCCGCCCGCGCCCACGGGGGCGGGGCCTAAGGGGGCGGGGCCTAAGAGGCGGTGCCTAAGGGGGCGTGGCTTCCAGCTCGGCCTCCCCGCCCGGGGCACACCCGCCCCCAGGGGCAGGCAGGCGGCCTCGGCGGCCTCGGCGAAGCGGCCGGTTCATTGCGGTTCCCGTTCCGCAGCCCCGGGGCCCGCGCCCGGCCTCACCTGTACCTGCCGAGCCCTTGGCAGCCGCGTGCCCCTGTGAACCGAGGCGTTGCCCCGCCCCCCGGTGCCCCCCGCGCCCCCTCCCGCCCCCTCTTCCCCCCCCCCCCCCCGCGCCCCTTACCAAATGCATCAAATCAAAGCACGTCCCGTTCAGGCTGAGTTTCCGGGGAGCAGCACGACCCAGGCAGCCCCGGCCTCAACGTAACCGCGTGTCCTGGATCCCGGGGGGGGGGGGCGCCCCATGTCCCCGATGTGCCCCAGCGCCGCGTCCCCGAGGCTCCCGCCGCGCCGTCAACCGCTCACACCCACGGTTCTGGGCTCCGGAGGCCGAAAACCCAGGCGTGGGCGGGGCTGGTCACCCCCAGGCCACCCCCCACCCCCCGCCCCAGGGAGACCCCCTCCTGCCCCCACCTTCCAGGGTCCCCGCGGCCCCTCCTCCGTCCTCCCCGCCAGCAGCGCGGGGTCTGCCCGTCTCGGGGGCTCCCCCACCGCCTCCCTCTCGGGACCACCCCCCGGAGCCCAGGGTCACCCCTACCCGGGGCCTCGACCAGCTCCCCTCTGTGCGGGAGGCGGCAGCACACCGCAGCCCCTGTGCTGAGTGCTGTTTTAGGGCCGCACTGGCCACAGCGCGGGCAGCCTGGCCTCCTGCTTCCCGGGATCAAAAGTAGTGCAAAGTCTGCACAGCAAACTACTTCCCCCAGGTGCTGCTTCCCCCTCTTTGTTGGTGGCCATTTAAAGTTAATTAAAACTGGGGCACCCGGGTGGCTCAGTGGTTGAGCGAGCGGCTGGCTTCGGCCCAGGGCCTGCGTGATCCTGGGGTCCCGGGATCAAGTCCTGCATCGCCGTCCCTGCAGGGAGCCTGCTTCTCCCTCTGCCTGTGTCTCTGCCTCTCTCTGTGTGTCCCTCGTGAATAAATAAAATCTTTAAAAGAAAAACAAAATTAAAAGTTCAGTCTCCTAATCACATGAGCCATGTTTCAGATGTTCAGTCACTCAGTGTGGCTGGCAGCACTTGCGATGGAGAGTGAAGATCTAGAACATTCCTATCGTTGACCCATTATTATTTTATTTGTTCATTTGAGAGAAAGCATGTGAGAGAACATGCGCAGGGGGGAGGGCAGGCTCCCCCCTGAGCAGGGAGCCCAACATGGGGCTCGATCCCAGGACCCCGGGACCATGACCTGAGCTGAGGGCAGACACTTCACCAACTGAGCCATCCAGGCGCCCTCATTGTCCCATTATTGGACAATGCTGGACCGGAACATTCTAGAGTGACACTGCTCTATGTAGGAGCCATCAGCCACGAGTGGCTGTTTACATTCACATTTAAATTTTGTTGGCCACTGCCGTCCAGCAAGGGCTGGCGTGGCTCCCTCCTTGTGAAGGGGAGGCTCCAGGGGGGAGGTGGGCTGTGGCGAAAATGGTGCCTGCCCTGACAGGCCTGAAGAACGAGTTCCAAGGCCACCTTCCAGGTCAGGATTTCTGCCTTTTCTCCCACTATTTGAACCTGTCTCCCTGACTACTCTTTGTTCCCTGAATCTGACTTGTGATCCCACCACTTCCAAGTCTTTCCTACTCTGTCTCCCCCTGACCAACCAACCTCTCCAGCTAGCCTTCCTCTGAATCTCTCAGCAAAATTAGTCCTTCCTCCTCTGTTCTGACTTATCCACACACCACCCATCCATCCACCCATCCATTCATCAATCCTCCATCCATCCATCCATCCATCCACCCATCTATCAATCCTGCATCCACCCATCCATCCACCCAACCATCCATCCATCCATCCATCCATCCACCCATCCAACCACCCACCCATCCATCCATGAATCCACCTATCATCCATCCACCCATCCATCCATCCATCCATCCATCCATCCATCCATCCATCCAGTCACCCATCATCCATTCATCCACTCCTTATCCGTCTTCCATCCATTCACTCACCCACCACCCACCTATCCATCCATGCACCCAGCAAACGCTGAGCACCTTCCCATTTCCAAGCTCTGTTTGTTCTATTTGGTCTGTTGGTGTTTTCCTGGCCTCAGAGGTCTTGTGTCTGAATTGATGCCCCGCAGATGTATCCATCTGAGGGAAGAGCTGGAGAGAGGGGACGACCAGGGACACCTGCCAGGCTCTATACTCGGCTGCGCATGGTTAAGCGCTGATTAAGTCCCCACTTTACAGAGAAGAAGACAAGTCAGGGAGATAACGTGCCCAGGGGCATACAGCAGGCAAGTGGTAGGCCAGGAGGGGACTCCCGTGTCTGTCCCTAGAGCTGCTTTCCCTACACATGGTCGTGCAGGTGACATATCACTCCCACTGAGCCCACTCAGTTGGTGGCTCCATCTCACAGATGCGAGCACCACAGCCTTACCCTCTCGTCTCCCTGAAATCTTATGGGACCCACAATAAAGTCTTCTCAGAAGACACTGGACGGGTCACCGCAGTGTGCTGAGCCTGTGAACCCACAGACACAAGTGACAAGGGCAGGGCAGCCCCGGTGGCGCAGCGGTTTAGCGCCGCCTGCAGCCCGGGGTTTGATCCTGGAGACCCTGGATTGAGTCCCACATCAGGCTCTCTGCATGGAGCCTGCTTCTCCCTCTGCCTCTCTCTCTCTGTCTCTATGAATAAATAAATAAAATCTTAAAAAAAAAAAAAAAAACAAGTGATAAGGGCAATGAAGGTTTGCCTCGGTCGTTGGCTTCCCTGAGCACGTCTAGTTGTGAAGCTGATTGCACCCGGTAATGGCCTTGCTTTTGCGCAGCACCCCTCACCCCCAGGAATGTAGCCCCCGTAGGTGGCTATGAGTTCGAGTGACTCCAGCTTACAGTGGCTTAAGCAAAGCAGGAGAGCTCGCTGGCACTCATAACTGGGAGGTTGGGACGGGCTGCCTGCAGGCACAGCTGGATCCAGGGCCCCAGATGGCAAGCACGAGAGCCCACTCTGGCCATCTCTCAGCTTTCCCCAAGGGCCGCAGCAACTCTGGCCTCTCGAGTATCAGCTTCACAGCCCCTCAGCAGGGAGCGAGCACATCCCTCAGACATTTCTGGATGCTTCCAGGACGGCATGTCCTCAGGTCGGGCCCACGCCCATTGCATCTTCTGAAACCCCTTGCTTGGGCTCCAGTCCCGACCTCCTTTCCCAGGACTTGGTTTCAACCTCCTGGGTGTCCTGTCTCTCCCTTGACCCCTCGGTCCCTCGAGGGGGGCTGCTTTCTCTTTGTCCAAAATGCCAGGGGGACTGGTCCCCACGCTGTCGCCTC
Organism: Canis lupus baileyi; assembly: GCF_048164855.1. Taxonomy (NCBI): domain Eukaryota; kingdom Metazoa; phylum Chordata; class Mammalia; order Carnivora; family Canidae; genus Canis; species Canis lupus. Next base: position 59,052,984 of record NC_132856.1, on the reverse strand, counting down.
CCACTGCCCCCGTAGCCTCCTGCAGGACGGTGGCTACGGTCTAACTTCTGTCCAGTCGCCCAGGGCCACGGCAGCCACGTCCAGCCCCCTCCTCGCGTGGTGGGCCGGCCCCGGCCTGCGTGCTGCCCACCCGCCCTACTGGCTCCTGCGGCTGCTGAAACAAATTGTCACAATGTTGGTGACAGCACAACACGCCTTTGTTCTCTCACCGCTGGCCAGGGGGCTGGTCCAAGGGCAGGTGCTCCCCGCCTCTCCAGCTCGGGGGCTCAGGCGCCCCTGGACTTGCCTCCATCTTCGCTCGGTTTCTCTCCCTGCTCCGGTCCCATATCCTGGCCCGTATGGTCTTATCCGGACCCTCGTCGTGAGACTGGGGGCCCGCCCTAATTCACGAGGAGCCACCCGGCGATCCTTGGTTATATCCACAAAGACCCCTTTTTCTGGATAAGGCCCACTCCTGGGTTCTGGGGCCACGGTTAACCACTTCACCCACGACCCTCACCAGAGCTATGGAAACTCCAGCGGAGCAGGACCCCCGGGTGGGTGGCTGTTCCACACTCCCCCAGCCCTGCCGCCGGGGGGGCCGCCACTCAGCGGGAGACCATGGCCGCGGGGCGCCCATCGCCCCTCCTGGTGCCCCGACCCACCTGGCGCCCTGAGCCCCTCGCCGCCTCCTGGAGGCCCTCCGGGTTGCTCCTTCCTACCTTTCCTAGCAGGCTCCGTGTGCAGACCCCTCCTCCGTGCGCACTCAGGCCAGCAGCCTACGGGCCCCTGGCTCCCCAGCTTGTCTCGGGAGCAGTCCCACGCCTCACAGCCCACCCTCCACGCATCCCGGGGCTTTCTTCTCTCCCCTGGGAGCTTCAGTGGCACCCGATGACTACAGACGGTCCAACCCATGGTCCCACTCCGGACTCTGGGCCAACCCTGCCCTGAGTTGCCTAGCGGTCCCATGGGCATCGTCCTCTGCTCCCGAGACCCGGAGAGGGAGGGTGGCACGTGTGGTCATCGCTCAGAGGTCCTTCGGGGACGGACAGGTGTTCGAACCCCTCCTGGAGGTGGGACTCAGACCCGTCTGCCCTTCTGCACAGTGAGACTGGGAGTCCCCCCCCACCACACGGCACAGAGCCTGGCACCCCATCTTCACAGCGGCCACAGCTGCCCCTGTGCTTGGCCGTCGGCTGGGAGCGTCAGGGGGCCCAAGCCCCAGGAAAACGGGGGGCCTGGCTGCACCACCTCCCCTCCGGACCCAACACCCTCATCCTCAGTCCGAATCCCTTCTTCTGGAAGCCTAGGGGGCGCGGGGACTGGATCCGAGCTCCCCTCCCCTGATCCTCCCCCTCCCACGCCCACCCACCCCACACCACGCCAAGGGCTCACACGTAGTAAAAAGACTTTATTAAGAAGGCTTTGAAGTCAAAAAATAAAACTCTTGATACAATTTTCTGAACCCTTAAGTCAGCTCAGCAAATATATAATCAGTAATTTAGCTGTGTAAGATTAAAGGTCCGTTACTTTATTTAAAATAAAATATATTTTAGTTCTTAAAATTTATTTCATAAAGTACATATTTCCCTATAAATTCCCTACATATACACAAGAGGTAAAAAGTAAAAGTTTAAAAAAAACACAATTTAAAAAAATTTAAAAACTGACAACAGAAACCACAGCAGAAGGGGATTAATAATTAAAAACAAAAACTTAGAAATTTCTGGTTGGGCCCCCCTGCCCCCCACCCCACCCCCTCCAGCCTGTCCCCCGCGGACGTACAAAAGGGCAACCGGTGGACCCCAAGAGGGCTCCTCGGGGGGATTCGCAGAGGCTGCGGCGGTGTCCGGAGCCAGCACTGTCAAGTCAGAAATCCGAGTCCCAAAGGACTAGCGAGAGTTGTAAAAATCATATATATATGTGTGTGTGTGTATATATATATATCTTTTTTTTTTTTCCTTAAAAAGATCACCCTGGGGGGCGGGGAGTCTTAAATAAAAAGTGCAAGCAGACCTTTTCTCTCTGGTTTATTTTAACCTGTCGACTCAATACTGTTTATTTGTTAGGAACTGAGATGCCGTCGGGCAGCCGTCTCCACGCCTGGGGCCGAGTTAAAGCTCGTCTGTGAAGGCTGGCCCCGCGCCCCGGCCCCCCGGCCCCCCCGGCCCCCCGCTAGGAAAAGATATGAATGGCCTGGGTGGCGGGCGTGCGGCAGGCCGGGCACTCGGGCTCGCTCTTGCCGCAGATGCGGACGGCGCAGTCCATGCAGAAGAGGTTGTGGCCGCAGGGCACCAGCGCGGCCATCGCCTCGCCCTCGGCGCACACCACGCACTCGCGCGCCAGGGCCGGGCCGGGGGCGGCCGGGGGCGGCGCGGCCGACGACGAGGACGAGGACGACGACGAGGACGAGGACGCGGCCGGCGGGGGCTTGCGGCCGCCCTCGGAGGCCCCGGGGTCCAGGGGGGCGCACGGCGGGGCGGCCGCCGAGAAGCCCGTGCCGGGGAAGGCGGCCAGGGCGCTCTGCGCGGGCCGCCAGGCCAGGGCGCCCACCGGGTCGGGGGGGCCGGCGCGGCGGGCCAGCGGCAGCTCCAGGGCCAGGCCGCCGGGCTCGGGCAGCGTGGGCGAGTGGCGCGGCGAGCCGGTCCCGCTGCTGCGCCGGGCGCCCGGGGCGGGCGGCGCGGGGGCCCCGTTGACCGCCGAGCAGCCGCCGAAGGCCGGCAGCGGCGCCGCGCGCTCGAACGGGGCCCAGATGGTGGCGGCGGCGGGCACGGTGAGGTCCAGCGCCAGGAAGTCGAAGCCGAAGTCACAGTCCTCGGGGGCGGGCGGCCCCGCCGGGGCCCCCGGGCCGTCGCCGCCGAACGTGAAGGCCCCGTTGCCCGAGCCGCCGCCTCCGTAGGGACTGGTGGGGCCGGCCTCGGGCACTGGCGGCCCCCCGCGGCCCCCCGCGTAGAAGGCCTCGGGGCCCCCGGGAGCCCCCAGGGCCGGGTCCCCGCGGAGGCTGGCAGTGGGCGCGGGGGGCCGCCGCCCAGGGTTGGGGGCCTTGGCCCAGAGGCCGGCGGCCGTCCCGAGCAGGTCCAGGCAGACGTCGGTGCCGTTGGCATGGAAGTCACTGTCGGGGCCCGCGTCGGTGAAGGCGCCCGTGCGCAGTGTGATGTGCGCCTCGATCTCCTCACGCGCCCGGTCCACGTTCTCGGGCATGCCCGTCACGGCGAACACCGGCTCCTTGTCGCGCCCCGGCGTCACGATGTACGTGTGTGTCCGCTGCTGGATGCGCTTGATGGTGGCGCCCTTGGGCCCCACCACCAGCCCCACCACGCGGTAGGGCACGCGCACCTGGATGGTGGTCTGGCCCGGCAGGTTGGGCGGACCCTGCGCGGTGCCGGGCAGCCCGCCGGCCTTGCTGCGCGTGGCGCGGATCACGGAGAAGTGCTCGGCGGCGGACAGGATCTCACGCTTGGCCATCTCCACGTCCTCCTTGCGGCCGGTCACGATGAAGACTGGCTCCTCCCCACGCACGGGCGTCTTGATGTATGTGTTTGTCTTAGCACGCAGAGCCTTGATCTTGCACCCTGGAGGAGGCAGGGGGGAAACACTGTGAGGACGGGGACCCTCCCCAGGACAGCCCTTCCCGGGGGCAGCTGCAGGGCCAGCCGGCGAGGGGGGCTGGGAGCCCCCACCGCTCTGCGCACCCACCCGGGGCTGTATCCTCAGACACACATCTCCCCGTGTCCCCTCTGGTCCCAGGCTTGACGTGTGGCACGTTTGCAAGGAGGACCCCTTGTGGGTTAAACAGTGTCTCCCAAAATTCATGTCCACTGGGTCCTTGTGAACAGGACCTTACTGGGACACACCCTACAGGTGTAATTAGGGAACACGCAGTGGGGTGGCCCTGAAGCCACGACAGGTGTCCCTTAGAAGAGGAAGGACATGAAGACATGGAGAAGACAGACCACCCTGTGAGCAAGGAGCCACCGGCAGCCCAGGGACACGGATGGTCTGCAGAGCCCTCGACAGCACCCCCCGCGCAGCGGTGGGGCAGCCCGGTCGGACTACAGCATCCACCTAGGATTCTCTCCTGACCAGCGGGCCTCCCCAGCCCACAGGGGCCCGGGCCCCATGCACCCTGCACAGCGCACCTCCGACGGCCCAGGCGGCCACAGCCCATGCAGGCAGCAGGGGGATCTGCACGGCGGGCAAGACGCAGGGTGTTCGGTGGGGGCGCCTGCAGGTGTCTCTTACCACCACCCCAGGGCCTTTTGTGCCACCATGAGTCGGGGCCCAGGAGTCCAGCAGAACCCCTCCCGAGGCCGGAGGCACACGAGGCCACCGCGGCGAGAGGCTGGCACCGAGACAACAGCGCAGCTGACGTCTCCCAAGGAGAACACACAGTCAGGGGCGGCCAGGGGGCAGCCTCACCCAGAGCCCGGGCACAGCCCCCCCATCCCCTCTCCCGGGTCCTGGGCCACTGGCCCCCATGGCCTCACTGGCATCTCCCCTGCCCCAGCCTCAGGGCCCCCTGCACAACCTTTGCCATCTCCAAGCGTCCATCAGGTCACTGCCCAGCGCCCCCTCCTCCAGGAAGCCCACAGGGACTACAGCAGGGCCCCGGCACACATCCCTCAGCTGCTCCCGTTGGACCCTCCCAGCTCCCCGAGGCTGGCGGGCCGTGAGGGTCAGTGCGCTGGAGGACGCTGGCCTCCCGGAGGCCGGTCCCGTGCTCTGCTTCCTCGCCAGGAGAAGGGCCCAGACCCTGCAGCCCGGGCAGGTGCCTGCTGCCACGAGGCTCCCAGCCAGGGGATCACAACCCCACGTGAGGAGTCCCAGGCCCCCCGGGGGCGGGCAGGCGGGGCCAGGCCACAGGGCACAGGGGAACCCGCCCTGAGGGCGCCCTGGCACAGCCGGAGGGCAGCCCTGTTCGCGGTCCCGGAGCCCCAGATGGAGCCCGCGGGGCCGAGGGGATACGTTCGCTGGGCGCACTCGGCGGGACACCCACGGTGCCGAGCCCCACCCGTGCCACGGCCCTAAGAGGTGGCACCTGGAGAGGGTGGTGGGACACGGCTCTGTGGAGTAGGGGCTACAGGTGACGGCGGGGCCAGGCCCCTAAAGGGCGTGGGGGGCTGCTTGCCGGCCGAGGCCAATTCCTGGGCCACCAGGACGCCGACTCGAGCAGGTATCCCCCAGGAGCCGGGTGACCACCCAGCAACGCCCACCTCCCTCACACGGGGGTGGCGGGTCCCCACACAGAACCTGGGCCCGCTGCTCGCATGCCCTCATTCTGGGGTCCCGACCCCCGTATGCTGGGCGCTCGGGAACTTAGGCGCTGCCCCCAGGGACCCCACAGTCACCACAGGCTTCGCTGATCAACCAGCACTGGAAGTCGTGAGGGGACAAACCTCGCCCTTGGAAGGACGTGGGTCAGGGGAGGGCTCCTGGCTCAGCGAAGGGTGGGCGGAGCCCTGGAAGCAGGACGGGGCTGGGACAGACCTCGGGATGCCCCTGCCCAACCTGGTGGGGTGCTGTCCCCAGAGCAGGCCCAGGCAGGCTGGGCCGCATCACGGCAGGGTGGCTCCGCGGGGGCAGTGGGCTCATCCCTGTCACAGGCTCGGAGACCCCCTCCGATGCGGCGGCCAACACAGGGAACCCCTTTCTTTCTGGGCCCCACCACCAGCCGCCAGGACGAGCAGCCAAGGCCTGCAGGGGTGGGGTCAGCGGGGGAGAGCGGTGAGCAAAGCAGGCGTCCCCGAGCTGAGGGGGGCCAGGCTGAGCCCCGGCCCTGGCCACAGCAGCAGACAGAGGGGCTCGGGGCACGGCCGCCCTTCACCCACTCAGCAGGCAGGGGGCCCCCAGGGACGCCCAGCGGGGGTGCACGCTGATGGGAGCCAAGGTCACACGCGGGGCAAGCGGGCACCAGCCTCCCAGGTGACATTTGCTGACTCCCTTTGGAGTCTCCCTTCTCTTGTCTGTAAAAGGGGGCCGTCACCCCCACCCTGCAGCTTCGGAGGGCACAAGTCCTCTCCGGGGCCATGTCCGTTCCCTCAGACAGAGCCAGGGCACTAAGGTTCGAATCACAGCCCTGCTGACCCAGCTTCGGCCCCTCCCGTGACCAGAAGCTACAGAGCGTCCTCTCGGGGGGGATCTGGAGGCTCAGCGAGGCGGGGCAGGCCGAGGCTCCCACGCGGGGCACCTCTGGGCCACCCAGCCTCAGGGGGGAGGGCACTCTCGGGGGTGGTAACCACCTGCCCCGTCCCCGGGGGCTGCGCAGACCTGCTGTGGGATGGAAAAAACAGCTCAGAGAACAGCAGGTAAAGTGTCTGGGAAAGGGGAGACCACAGGTCGGGGACTCTGGCCCCCTCCAGGGGATGGAGCGGCCCGCACCTGGGGTTGGGCAGGAGGCGGCGTTCCGAGCAGCTGTGGCCCCGCACTGGTGGAGGGACAGGCTGGAACCCCCCAAGGTGGAGAGTGGATGGGTGACGGCGGGGGTCAGGATCAGGGCACAGAAGGTCCCAGAGGTGCTCCTGGAACTCCCTGTCCTGGCACCCTCCCCGGGACCCTGCACCCCACCTCGTACCAGCCGCTGCTGGAATTAGAACCCTCTTACTTGAGAATCCTCACAAAGCACCGGAGGGGGTGCTGTCCCCCCCAACCTGTCACAGAGAGGAGATCTCCCCTGCCCGGGGTCACAGGGCCAGCCCAGTCCGCACCCCCGGAGCCGGCCTTGCTGTCTGCCAGCAGCAAGACCCCAGGCCGGCACCCGATAAACAGGTGGTGAAAGGCACACCCCGCAGGTCGGGGCGCCCCAAGCGTGCTCCTGCACAACCAAAGGCACGGGTTCGGACGTCCTCGGCTCGACTGCCGCCACCACTGGGGTGGACTCAGCCTCTCTGGAGGGCCCTCCCGGGGTTCCAGAACACACACACTCGCAGGGAACACGCCCTCGTGCTCCGCGCCCCAGCAGCCTGTGGATCAGCCTTGTGACTTTGGGCAACAGCCCCCAGGCCGGTTCCCGCGTCTGTCGTCCCCCCCACCCCCACCGTGCCACTGGCTAATGGACGGTCAGCACGTGGCAGTGGGCCTGTCACACGTCCTGGAGCAGATAAGAGAGACTGGGGCAGGGGGTGGATGGGGCAGTCGGGCCTGGAGTCCTGCTCATGGGAGGCAGCCGACAGGGCCCAGGGAACCACCTGTCCCCCGGCACTGCTCCCAACTCCTGGTCCCTCAGCCCAGCACCACACCTGCTCCTCCTGCTGCCAGCTGTGGGGAGGGCCCGTGATTGGCTGCACCTTCACCCAAAGCCCCAGGACTCACTGGCCAACCACCCCTCCCACCCAGAACTCCGAGAGGCCAGTGCCCGGAGCATCCCTGTGGTCCTCTGACCCCTGGCGGCAGGAGTAACAAGCCACCTTGCAATTCAAGACCCCCCACCGGGTCTCCAGCTCCTGTTACTGAGCCCGAAGGCCAGCGCCAGCCGAGCCCAGCCCGAAGGCCAGCCTGAGAGTCCTGCAGCTCCACCTCAAGCCCCGCCCAGTCCCCACCCCAGGTTCTAGAACCTGGCCAGCGAGCAGGGAGTGGTGAACAGAAAGGTGCGGGCAGGAGGCAGGGGAAAGTGGGGCTGGGGCCGCCGGCTGAAAGCGGGGGTGGGCGTGTGTCCGGGGGAGCTCTGCCCACCACCCTCCTGCCCGCCCGCCCCGCAGCTCCGGCTCCAGGGCCAATGAGCGGCGGCCGGCCTGATGTCACCCTGCAAATCTCAGGCTGGCTCTCTAACAAAGAGAACAATGGGGCGGCCACAGGGACCGTCTGACAATGCTGCTGCCGGGACCCCCGGCCCGGCCCGCGGCCCGGTGCCCCCAGGGCAGGCCCCGGAGCCCGGCCCTCAGCAGGCTCGTGCAGCCGGTCCTCCAACGCGGCCCCAACTCCGAGCGGGGTGGGGATCCTCTCGGCCCGCGCCCCCCTCCCCCGCCAGCAGGGCCTGCAAGTGGGGACGAGCGCCCTCGGTGTAGCAAACTTCGCCGCCGCCCCCGCCGCCCCGCAGCCCCGCCCTGGGTGCCGGGCGCCCACCCCCGGTGTCGGGTGCCCCCGGGTGTCGGGGCCCGCGGGCGGCGGCGGCGCAGACAAAGGCCGCGGGGGGCGCGGGGGCGCCCAACTTTCTGGCGCAGCCCGCGCGGGACAAAGGCGCTCGGCGGCCCCGAGGCCGGGCGGGGAGCGCGGGCCGCGGGGTGCGGGGTCCGGGCGGGGCGGGGCGGGCTCCGGGGGCGGCGCCCGGCCGCGGCCACTCACCCTGGCGGCCCACGATCTCGGCGACGTGCTCGGAGCTGGGCACGGGCACGCACTCGGTCATGTTCACGCTCTTCTTGCGGCTGCCGATCGCGCTCATCTGCTCGGCCAGCAGGCCCGGCGCGCCCAGGGCCGCGGGGTGGGGCGCGAAGCCGGCGAACACGTCGGGCGGCGGCCGGGAGGGGGGCGGCGGCGGCGGCGGCGGCGGCGGGCTCCCGCCCGGGTCCAGCAGCGCCAGCGGGCCGGGAGCCGCGGCCTCGGGCCCCGCGGGCGCCGCCGGCTCGCGGCCGTCGGGGGGCGCGGGCTCCGCCGCCCCGTCCGCGCCGCCCGCGCCGTCCCCGCCGCCCGCGCCCTCGTCGTCCGCGCCGCCCGCGCCGCCCGCGCCGCGCAGCCCCAGCCCCAGCCCCGAGAGCTGCTCCAGCGCCAGGCGCAGCGCGGCGGGGCGGGCGGCGGGCGCGGCCTCCTCGGGGCCCGCGGGCGGCGGCGGCGGCGGGGGGCGCGGGCTGGGGTCGCCGCCGCCGCCGTCGGGCTGGCCGGTGGAGCCGGGCATGGCGGCGCTAGCGCTCGGGCCCGCGCCCCCGCCTCTCGCCCGCCGGCCGCCCGCGCCGCCGCCGCCGCCGCCCGCGCCGCCGCGCTCCGCCTCTGAGAGCTGGGCCGCCGGCCGCCGGCATCCAGCGGCGGGGCGGGCGGCGGGGCGGGCGGCGGGGGGCTGCTCGGGCCGCGGGCGGCGGCGGCGGCGGCGGCGGCGGCGGCGGCGGCGGCGGCGGCGCGACTCCTCTCGCTGCTCGGCGGCGGGCTCGGCGGCGGCGGCGGCGGCGGCGGCGGCGGCGCGGACGCTGCTTCCCTCCCGCGCGCCGCCCGCCGCCCTCCTCCGCGCCCCGCCCCGCCCCGTGACGCGCGCGCGGCCAACAATGGGGCGCCGGCAGGGCGCAGGCGCGCGGGGCGGGGCGCGGTCACGTGGCGGGCGGGGCGGGGCGGCCCAGGTAGGAGCCCGCGGGCCCCGCCCCCGCCCGCCCCCGCCCGCCCCGGCGCCCCCCCCCGCGGCCCGCACGCCCTGACCCGGGGCGCCCGCGGGGGGCGGCGGGGCCCGAGCGGCGGCCACGTGGGCGGCGGCGCTTCCCGGGGCCCCCGCGGCCCCTGCACGACCCGCGGGCTGCGAGCATCCGCCCGAGCCCCAGCGACCCCGGCCGGGGACCTGCCCTGCCGTCGAGCTGGGCCGGAGGTGGCAGCGGGAGCGGCCGGCAGCCCCCCCGCCCCCGCCCCCGCCCCCGCCCCCGCCCACCGCCTCCCTCACCCCGGGTCGCCGCCACCCCCAGACTTCCCGACAGGTGCCCCCGAGGAGGGCCCCTCCCGCCCTAAGTTGTCCTTCCTGGCCGCCCACGCCGCCTCCAGCCCGAGGGCCCCCCTCGGGGTCCCGCGCTTCTCTCTTGTGCCCCTGAACACGCATGAGTGTGAATTACTTCGCCAGAACTGTGTCTACACCCATCCCCGTGGGCCAAGCTCCCGGAGGACCTGGAGGCACCCAGGAAGCGCCAAGCGCTGGGCTGGCCTGCCGGCTCCGGCTCCTTGTCCCCCGGCCACAGGCCTTGTCCCCATCTGGCCCACACTGTCCACTGGTGCCCCAGGCCCAGCAGGACGCGTCCAGGCCACAGGCCCCCTCCCCACCAGCACTGCCCCTGTAGCCATCTCTGGGGACCAGGTCTTGGCCCGAGCTGACACACCTTCCTGGCCCCCACCCAGCGCAGAGGAGCAGGTGGGTGGCCCTTCTGCTGAGCTGGAGGAGGGGGAGGGTAGGACAGAAGGGGGTGGGAGGGGCTGGGGAGACATCGGAAAGAGACCACAGGAGAAAGTGTGGCGGTGACAGGTGCAGAACAGACTGGCGTGCATACCTGACCCAGGATGCACTCTTGGGGGTTATGCACCCACATTTATGTTCCTTAAGGCGAGCCGCAGGGCTGCGGCTGTGTACACGGCTCGTGAGGGCCGCGCCAGCGGATTCAGGGCCACCCCGCTCCCCTGTGGCCTCGCCTTCACTAATGACACCTGCAGGCACCATGTGTCCAAGTGGCCATTGCAATCCCAGTGGAGAGGTCTCCAGACGACAGGGTGCAGGGTGGCTCATGCCCTCTCCCCTGCCTCTCTACTTCCCAGTTTCTGCTCTGGGCCAGAGACACATGTCCCCCTGGGGGGGCTTGGGAGGGCACACGTGTCTACTGATGGGGGAGAAACAACCGAGTGGCGTGGGGGAAGCTGCCCCCAGCTCCTGGCCGCCGCCTGGAGACACCAGGGTACCTGGGGGCCGTGGGGACTCTGCTCACACCGCAGGCATCCAGCCAACCGGAAGGTGATGGAGGACAGGCAATGACAGGGCTTGGGAGGTAGCACAATAGCGGGTCTTTAACTTCAGCAGGAAGTTGGAAGATTCCCGTTGAGGAAATCTAGAAAGTCAGGCAAGATGAGTGGGACCTGGGAGAAGAGGGAGAAACCAGAGGAACAGTCCGTGGGTCCCAGAGACGCGGCGGAATCGGAGGCAAGTTGTCCGAGCAATGACAGGAGGGGGCAGCCGGACCCCACAGCTTGTCCTGGGAGGACGTGCGAGCGGGCCAGGGCCCCATAAAGGCCCCCTAAGGGCTTCCGGGCCACATTCCAGAGGGTCAGGAAAGGAAGGCCTAGGATCCAGGGGAAAGCCATGGCTGACGCCAAGGTCTGCGTCCAGTGGGACGAAGAATCAGGACGGTGCAGGCCGGCGAGGTCCTCACCAGCCAGCTTGGCGTCCCGCAGGACGCACCCCAGCAAAATCCAGGGGGCCGTGAGTGACACAGGTGCAGCCCTGGGAAGGGGCGCGAGGGAGCGGGCTGGGCTGCGTGCAGGGGGGCTGTGGGGCTCGCCGGCGGGAGCAAAGACTACCGGCAGCTTCAGAAGGATGCTGTTGTGCGAGCCGATGAGTCAGAAGAGGGGGACCCGGGGCTCCGGGGTCTTCACGTCCACACAGTCGGGCTGTGCGAGTGCTGACCTGGTGGGTGTTTGTGTGAGTGGACAGGAAGGGCCCCGAGCCGGTGCCCTTTAGACGTCCGTTCAGGGGCGCCTGGGGGGCTGAGTCGGTGATCCCGGGGTCCTGCCGCTCCCCCCGGCTCATGCTCTCGCTCGCTCTCTGTCAAATAAAATCTTCAAGGATAAAAAACCCCTCCTGTTCGACGTGCAAGCCGCAGCCCTGCACGCGGCGTGCACGCTGGACAGTGTAGGAGACAGGAGGTGGCACCTGCGTGGAGCGAGGGGTGGGCCGTGGGAGGCGGGGCGAGCCGGGCGCCGGTCTGCGGGGGGTGTCCTGGGCCCCCAGCCTGTCCGCCAGCCTCCCCAGCGCTGCCACAGCCTCGGCTCCGTGACCCCCGCGGCCACCAGCGCCTCCCGCCTTCCTGCTCTTTCCTGTGCTCTGAGCGGATGACCACAGACCCCATGGCTTCGAGCACCAGTGTGTTGTGTCGAGGGCCCAGAAGTCCTAGGTCAAGGTGTGGAGGGCCGTGGGCTCCCCAAAGGCTCCAGGGAGGGTCCTCCCTGCCTCTCCAGCCCTGCGCGGCTGGCTGTCCTCAGCGCCCCTGGCTGTGGACGCGTCACCCCAATCTGTCCCCCAAATCAGGCGGCTTCTCCATGTGCGTTTGTGTGTACATGGCTCGTGAGGGCCGCCGCAGTGGATTCAGGGACACCCCACTCCCCCGTGGCCTCACCTTCACTAATGACACCTGCAGGCACCCTGTGTCCAAGTAAGATCCCACCCACAGATTTAGCGGTTGGGACAAGGAGAGCCTTTTTGGGAGACACAGGGCAGCGCACAGTACCTCCCCAGGCAGGACACCTGGAGTGTCTTCAGGGAGATGCCCCGGGTGCCCGTCCCCGGGTCGAGGCCGCTTACCCCTCGTGCCAGCCCACGGGTAGGGTCAGGGCGCACGGCCGTTACGGTGCTCCTGCAGCTCCGGCTGCGTCGGGATCCCACGGGAGCGCAGGGGCGGCGCTGGGAGGTGGCCTGGGCCCCCAGTGGCCTCCGTGACACCGGTGCCGGCGCTTGGGCTTCACTGGTCAGCACTTCAGACCCTTCCACGATAAGAAAAAATACATTTTCATTAAAGATTTTATTTATTCCTTTTTTAAAAAAGATTTTATTTATTCACGATAGAGAGAGAGAGAGAGAGAGAGAGGCAGAGACACAGGCAGAGGAAGAAGCAGACTCCCTGCGGGGAGCCCAATGCGGGACTCGATCCCGGAGCTCCAGGATCCCACCCTGGGCCAAAGGCAGGCGCTAAACCGCTGAGCCACCCAGGGATCCCCAAAGATTTTATTTATTCCTGAGAGAGGCAGAGACACAGGCAGAGGGAGAAGCAGACTCCCTGCGGGGAGCCCCATGTGGGACTCGATCCCGGGACCCTGGGGTCACGCCCTGAGCCGAAGGCAGATGCTGAACCGCAGAGCCACCCAGGTGTCCCCCAAAATATATGTTTTTAGGTTTTAAGAACTGTAAAGTCAGCTTTACCTTCTCTCTACTTTTACCGACAAGCCATCACGACGTAAGGGAACCCCGGAAGGACTCCTCACCAGCACCCCCCTCTGGAGCTGCCTGGCGCTGGCGACAAAGCCCCGGGGAGGCAGGGTGCCAGGACAGCACGCCCAGCGGCTCCCCCAGCCTGCACCAGGGAACTGAGAACCATCTTCAGTGTTCACGGCAGCCGGGAGGGACACACGGCCCAAGTGTCCATCCGCGGGTGAGCGGGTACACACAGCGTGTCCCCTGCACACGGGCACATCCCTGGGCCACATGAGCAGGAGCGCGGCACCCCCCACCCCCACCGCCCCGGGGACGGACCCGAAGCCCACGACGCTCAGGGACGGAACCAGAGACAGGAGGCCCCACGGGGTGAGAGTCCACGTGTGTGACACGTCCAGGACGGGCTCGTCGACGCACGGGGAGGGGGCTCGGGGCTGGGGAGGGGGAGCAAGAAGGATAAAAAGCGCGAAGGAAAATGTCAAAAGGAAGCAGCAAAACCCACCCCCAGAGGGTCGGCTCTGGGGGTTTTAGTGCTATTTGACCTCTTTGTTTTGAACTATGTGCTTTTTTTTTCAAACAGCTCCAGCTCCTTGGGGGGGCGAGGGGGGGGGCGGGGGGGATGCCCAGTGACAGGGAGCGGGGCGCCCTGGGGGTGGCAGGGGTGCCCTCCTCCTCCAACGGCGTGTTTGAAAGAGTAAGAAGTCGAGGGGAAAAATTGCCCGAGAACATAAGCCACAAAGCTCCCTTGCGGGGACCGGTCCTCTTTTCAGCCTTGTCGCTCCGGAGGGTGTGGCGTGGGGCGGACTCCCCTTCTGAGAACGGGGGGGGGGGGGGGGGGGCGTTGTTAGAGACATCATTTACACGCAAGGACACGCGCCTTCCCCCCGCCCCAGGTTTTTATTTGAAATCTGGTTAGTTCACATCCAGTGTGACCGCAGTTGCAGAAAACGCAGCTGCTTTGCGGGTCACACTGATTGGTCAGCTCTGCTGGCCCGGGGGCGGGGTACCAGGGCGGCCTCTTGTGCCCCTGGCTGTGGGCCCCGCGGACCCCTTGTCTCTTCTTTTTTTTTTTTTTTTTTTTTTTTTTTATTAAATTTTTTTTTTTTTTTTTTTTTTTTTATTTATTTATGATAGTCACAGAGAGAGAGAGAGAGGCAGAGACACAGGCAGAGGGAGAAGCAGGCTCCATGCACCGGGAGCCTGATGTGGGATTCGATCCCGGGTCTCCAGGATCACGCCCTGGGCCAAAGGCAGGCGCCAAACCGCTGCGCCACCCAGGGATCCCCCCCTTGTCTCTTCTGGAGCTTCGCCCAGACGACTTGCCCTGTGCTGTCTCTTGTGGCAGGTTTCTTGAACCCAGCCCAAGTTGATTTGTCTTTTTTCCCCTTTTTTTTAAAAAAGAGATTCCCAGCCAGCAGTTGTGCGTCTGCGCTGCAGGCCGCCTGCTGCCCCCCCACGGCCGTGTGGGGACCCTCAGCCTCCTTCCTGACTGGCTGGGGTCGCTGCACACGCTTCAGGTCCCCTGACACTCTGAAATCTCCTTTTGCTTGTAAAATTGAGATGTGGTTTATGGCGCATCGACGTTTGCCCTTCCAGACAGTTCAGCGGTTTTTAGTAAATTCAACAATCCGTGTAGTCATCACGACTGGGGATGTCAGGACACTGTCATTATCCGAACAAGAAACCCCATCCCCGCTGGCTGCACCCGCACCCCCTAACCCTGGCACCCGCGAACCCGATTTCTGTCCCTGTGGATTTGCCTCTCGTGACCTTTCACAGAAGTGGAGTCGCACACTCTGGCTTCCCAGGGAAACTGAGGCAGAGGGATCCAGGGAGAGATCTCCACAGGGAGCCGAGGGGACTGGACGCCCACGGCCTCTGTCACGAGCTGGGGCCCAGGAGGGCCTGTGTGGGATCCAGGCCGCGGCCACAGGCCCGGAGGGGCAGGAGCGGACGGTCGGCTGGGTCAGGGGCAGAGAAGCTCGTTCGGCCCCAGCTGGGTGGACTGAGGCCCGGTCGACGGGACGTGTCTTCGCTGCATCTGCCGGATAAATGCTCACCTCTCCCGACACCGCCTCGGGCACACCCGGAACTCATGCTTACCAGCTGGGGGGGTGGGGGGGGCAGCCTGGCAAGTCGACAGAACATTAACATCACGTTTGAGGAAAAAAAAAATCACAGCCGCCTCCTGTGTCTGGGTCCCCCCGGGTGTCGTGGGCTCAGGGTCCGACCCGGGGCAGCTGCTCGCAGCCGAGTGTCCTGTGTGGACACGTGTGATAGAGCCTGGGGTTATTTCCACGTTTCGAGCGCCTTGGGTCTTGAGCAAGCCTTAGCTGATCCTACGGGCAGCGTCTCAGCGGCCTCTCCCCAGCAAAGGCTCGGAGCCCCTGTTCTAGAATGGTACTGGGCCGCGGAGCCTTCGGGCGACGGAATGTT
Source organism: Canis lupus baileyi (assembly GCF_048164855.1). NCBI lineage: Eukaryota > Metazoa > Chordata > Mammalia > Carnivora > Canidae > Canis > Canis lupus. The sequence goes on along the minus strand of NC_132856.1, from coordinate 59,037,761 downwards.
CTCCATGTGCTGTGGCTCAAGAGCCACCAGCCAGGTGTGCAGGGAATGGGGGGGGTTAGTTAGTTGTAACCAATCAAACTGAACCAGCCGTGTGTGGCTGGGGGCCGTCCCGTTGGACTGTTCTAGAAGCTGAGCAAGCTGGTCCCTCTGCCCTGGCCCGGCCGGCCAGGTTTTGACCAGCAAACTCCCAATTTATTTTGCTGTGTTGCCACCTCAGGTCACCTGTAGGGCCCCTTCCTCCTCGACCTACGTGGATCCCGAGTTCGATCAGTTCCCCAGCTTGTGTAGCAACTGCTCACGCTCACTCCCCTTGAGGGGGCAGCACGGGAGGCCGGGGGGGCGTGGGGGGCTGCGGGGGGCCTGGAGGTAACAGAGATGCTCAAGGCTGAGGCTGCGGGGCCAGGCCACGGCGGCTGCGTGCTGCCAGGAAACACGAGGAACCTTCGGGGTAATGGCCACGGAGTCCCCTACAGACATCCCCGTCCTGGTCCCGGGAGCTGGGACGTGTCACCTCCTGCAGCAGAGGGACCTGGTCAAGGCCCTGGGTCCCCGGGGGGCCTCCCAGAGATGGGCAGACCCCACGCTGCTGGCAGTGAGGACGGAGGAGGGGCCGCGAGCCCCAGAAGGCAGTGGGGGGGGCAGGAGCAGGTCTCCTTGGGCCCCGGGGAACATGGGGGGTGACCAGCCCCGTGTGGTTTTCCACAGCCAAGTTGGTGGTGACCCGTGCAGTGGCCCCGGGAGGCTCGCACAGGTGAGGCACCCTAGGATGGTCAGCGGAGCGGGGTGCAACATGGCTCCGAAAGCCTGCCTCAGGGTGGGGGCGGCTGGGCACCGGGTGGAGACGCGGGCTGGTTCTCTGTGTGGACAGCCCTGAGCTGATGGCTCCGGAATCGAGGGGCCCGGCAGGTGGCGGGGGGAGATGTTGGAGCAGCACCTGCCAGGTGACCAAGCTGCGCGGAACCCCTCCTCTGCCCTTGCCACCAGGGATCTCTGGGGAGGAGAGAATTTGGGGGACCCACAACCTTGGAAAGGTGGCCTCAGCTCAGGGTCAGGATGAGCTCTCGGGTGGGGAGGGCCCTGCTGTGGGGCTGGGGGCATCGGACCCTCACACCAGCCCACTGCCCTGGTCCACGGCACGGATGGACCCTTGGGCTGGGACCCTAACAGCATCCTAGCATCTGAGGTCCTGAGGTCCATGGCCCCCCAAGGGCTCTCTGGGCCTGCAGTCGGGGAGACCGGAGTTCTCAGCCAGTGGGGCACCCCTCCCGTGGCTCCCGAGCCTGTTCCCCTTCTGGGAGCTGGGTCCCCCAGGTGGGGCTGGTGCCTGTGGGGTGACCGTGTGCGACGGGGGAGTCGGGGAGTGCAGGGCGCTCCAGGCAGCAGGCCAGGGCCCTGGGCACCCACCTGCCTCAACCCCAGGTGGGCGGACCCTCTGCTGCTTGTGGATGCAGGGCAGGCGGTGGTGGAGCAGGGGGCAGCAGGGGTGAGATCCCGCCAGCGCCCCCACTGCAGACTCCAGATGGACCCTCGTCAGTCTTTGGAGCCAACGTGGGTGTGTCCGGCGCAGAGCCCGCTGGGTCCAGTCGGGGCAGCAGGTGGCCCTGGGGGCGCTGAGGGCACTTCTGGAAACCTTGGCCAGACTGGCTCTTTCCGCTGAGGAGCTGGGACCCGGAGCCCGCCCTCCCGGTCCCCCGGAGCCACACAGGGCCGGGCAGGGGCCCCCGACACAGAGGCTCGGGTCCTCGGGAGGAAGCAAGGCTGCAGACCACACTCACCGAGATGGCTTTATTCAACGGTCGCCCGCAGGACGGGGTGCCTCCCGGGCCCCGCGGTCCCGCCCGCTGAGCAGGGCTCCGGGCCTCAGGCCCACGCAGGGGCCAGCCCCAGGCACAGCTCCCTCAGCGGGTGCAGCCTGCGTGAGGGGCAGGACGACATCGGCCTTGGGGGTGGCTCCCGAGGAGCTGTGCTTTGACTGGACCAGCGGGATGCTGCCGGCCAGCCGGGGCCGGCGTCCTGGGGCGCAGGGGCTCCGCCATCTGCCCACCCTCCAGGCCGGCCAGGGTGACGGCCACACGAGGCAGCAACCCGGGTCCTGCCTGACGGTCTCAGGCTGTGGGTCGGGGCCGCGCGGGGACAGGGTGGCTGCCCCGCCCAAGGCACTCGGGGCTGGAGGGCGCGGGACGAAGGAACTCCACGCGGACTCCGTGCCCAGGGCTCCCAGGGGCCGTGGCTCCGGGCACCGGGAATCGCCGGGCCGCACAACACACCCCAGGCCGGGGGCTCCGAGGAGCCGCGGCCCCAGCGCCAGCTCTGGCCCCAAGCGAGGGGCGTCACTGTCCCTGCGACACGGGGGGAGGGGGACGCAGATGGCAGCCGGCGCAGCTGCCTTGGAGCCCCGCCGGGCAAGTCAGCCGCGAGTTCTCTGTCCTGGGGGCTGGCTGCCCCTCAGGCAGGGCTGGGAGCGTGGGGACGGCGAGGTTTCCCAGCACGGAGGCCAGAACTGGCGTCCACGTGCAGCACACACAAAGGCTAAGCAGTCATGCGGACGTCCAGCCTCACTGGCGTCACGGCTTTATTGAAGGACGCCTGGTGTGTGCCGCTCGGAGCCACGACGGCTTCGCCCGCTGGGGGCACGCAGGGGAGCCAGCCTGCACCTGGAGGGCTCCTGTGTCGACCCTGGAATATCGTCCCGCAGCTTGACTGTCCCAGAAAAAGCTCCTCCAGCCCCTGGGGGACCTCACAGGCCGCCTGGGGGCAGCTGTCCTGTATGAGGCGGCCGTGGGGACGAGGCCGGTCCCGAGTCCAGTGTGGAGTGATGGCTCCGAGGACGGCCTCCTGCAGGCGGGGCCCGGGGGCGACTGGCACTTCCGGACCCAGGCAGTTCAGAGAAGAGCAAACGTGGGGGCCCATCAGGCAGGGGCTGTCCTCCAGCCGTGCCTCCGTGGACCTGGGGGAGGGGACACGCCTGGGAAGGCCTAGGAGGGGCCGCCATCCTCCTGGGCTGGGCCACAGAGCCTGGTCCAAGTGTGGCAAAGCTGGAGTTGGCAGTGGCTCCCCGCAGGCAGGGCTCCCCGGGGCCTCTGGGAAGACAGGGAGAGGGCGCCATCAGTGCCCCGACGGGGAGACCGGCACAGCCGCCACCCTGCATGGCGCAGGCCCCAGGACCCTGGGCATGTCCCTCATCCCCACGGTCACCGTCCAAGCGCCAGCTGCGGCCTGAAACCACCAGCCAGCCAGCACCTGCTCTAAACATGCTCCATCTCCTGGTCCTGGTCGGGCTCGTCCTCGTCCTCGTCCTCGTCGTCCTCATCATCCTCGTCCGCACCGGTCTTGTCCAGCGGCGCCTCACCGTCCCGGGCCAGCTCCTCCACATGGGCCAGCATGTCGGCCATCAGGGCCTCCTCCAGCCGCTTGCGCACCTGCTGTACCAGCTCCTCCTGCTTCCTGGGGACACACGGGCTGCGCTGGCCAGAGCTCGTCCCCGCGGTCCCCGCCTCCAGGACAGCAGGTGCCAGGACAGGAGGGACGGTCCTCCGCCCTAGCTGGTGGCCCTCTGGCTCAGGGTCTGGGTCCTACGCTCCACCTCTGCCAGCGGATCCCAGACCCACATCCCTGGCTCCCTCTGCTGCTGCCCCTCCCAGTGCTCCCTGCGGGCACCGATTCAATTAGCCCCCGCCCGGGCGCACCCGTCGGCTCTCCTCCTGGGCCCAGCGCACAGATGCATGTGAATCCGTCGGTTGAGCAGAGTTTGCAAAGAGAAAGTAGACAACGGGACGCCTGAGGGGCTCAGCGGTGACCCTGGGTCCCAGGATCGAGTCCCACATTGGGCTCCCTGCATGGAGCCGGCTGCTCCCTCCGCCTGGGTCTCTGCCTCTCTGTGTGTGTCTCTCATGAGTAAGTAAAATCTTAGAAAAAAAAAATGGGACAATGGCTTGCTGGGTGACAGGACCCTGCAGATGGAGCAGCTTTCTCAGGGGTTGCCCTCTGCTCTGGCCGCCTAGAAAGCGGTCAGCCTAGGCTGAGACCCTCAGCTTTCCGCCCTGCAGCCGAGACCCTGCCTGAAGGTGAACCAGCACCTGCGTCTGTCCCGGGGTCTGGGCAAACGCTGGCTGCAGACTCTGTGACCCCCCGGCCCCAGACTCCGCACCCCCGTGCTGTGCTGCCACACTGCGAGCCACCCGTCTCCTCTCCAGACAGGACCAGATCCCCTACCTAACCCATGACACGAGCTTCTCCTTTCTGTGGCTTTTCCTATTTTTAGAAGTTCTGCTTGGTTTTAAAAATCCGTCTAGTCTTTCCAGATGGTTGTGTTCTTTCCTTATACTTTGCATCTCCTGGAGACGAGCTCCTCCGTGAGGCTCTGGGCTATTCCGGGTCTTCACCGCACAGAGCGTGGGGCTCCCGTGTTGTACCGACCTGGCTTCCACACCCCGGTGCCCAGACGGGAAGCCCACCCGCCTCCGCCCCGGGTAAGCCCCTCCCGGCCACGGCTGCTGTGGTTCCAGCCCCAAGTCTGTGTAGTGGCCACAGAGCCCCTAACTGTCCTGACCTCAGCTGTGCGCTTATGCTTTAGCCCCAGAGGACGTGTGTTCCACTTTCCGGTGCTTCTAAATGCTCCTTGCCCTGCTGTCAGCTTGAACTAGCTCCTCACCAGGACGCCCTTCCAGATGGTTCTGGCAGATGGACGCCTCCTGCCCCGAGCCCACCTGCACCTAGACACTGGCTCGTCGGGGAAGCCCCTGAGGCCCCCAGCCGCAGGGTCCAGCCTAAACCTGCACTGGCATTCAGGGCCTGGGGCGTGTCTGGTGCCACCCCTCACTCACCCCGTGCTCCCCGCTCCACATACCACTCTCTGCAGCCCCCTGGCAGGCACCTGGAAGGCCTCATGTGCCTGAGGACGGGCAGGCCACACTGCAAGCCTGTCCACACCGGTGAGGAGCCACTTTCTCTTCCTAAGAACATTCCTGAAGAGCAAGGGTGATTCCCGTTCCCTCTGCAGGTAGCCCCTGGCCTGCCCTCAACTCCAGACACACTGGCAGGCTCCTGCCGGTGCTTTTCAAAACTGCCCTCGCTGGGGCTACGTCGGCGGCTAACCCCGGAGAGCGTCAGTAGAGAAATGTGATTGCGGGGAGACCGGGGAGTGGGGGGGGTGGGAAGCATGCTGGCCACGGGCAGGGCTGGCGTGGGGGCATGTGCGGGCCAATACCTGATGTCCTCGTCGGTCACCATGAAGGCCTTGCAGAGGGGCTGGGCCGTGTTGAGCCACACCCCCGGGTTCTTCTCCACGGCGGCCGACAGCTGCCCCGTGATGGGCATGGTGCTGGTGTGCAGGGCGCTGGCGATGGCCGACAGCAGGGTCTCATCTGTGCAGCCAGGTCCCACGCCTACCAGGGCGGGCAGGGTGGTCACCACCTGGCACCTGAGGCCCTTCTTCCTTAGCCTGGGATCTTGTTCCCAAACCCCCCACTACAGGCACTCAGGCCCGCTCGTGAGAAACGCAGAAGCTGCGCCTCTCAGGGACGGTGTGGTTGCATACGGCGCGGGAGCAAAACCACACACGCCAGGTCTCCTCAGGACACCCCGTGCCACACCTGTGGCCCCCCCTGTGCTCCCAGATACCTGTCCTTCCCCGCTGCCCAGCCCGGCCCCAGCAGGGCCGCGGCGCTCGGCCCGTGGCGTGGTATTTAGGGTTGCTCCCCGTGCTGCAGAGGCCACCGGGTCCCCTGCGCCTGGCCCCCTCCTACCCCAGGGTTACCTTGCAGGCCTTTGGGGAGGTCCATGGTCTTCACGAGCTCCTCAGCGATGTCGAAGGCATTCAGGCCACTCAGCTTCTTCTCCCAGAAAAGCTGCCACCAGACACACAGATGGGGCTGACGGACGTGCCTCCACAACAAGCAGCCCTGGCCAGGCCCGCCAATAGCTGGGCCCATGCACGCGTGGACAGCAGTGTCAGCACGACCTCTGCCCCGACGTGCCTGAGCTACTTGCTTGGGAATGAGGGTTCTGTGGGACCCAGCGGGATTTCCGCCCAGGCCTGTCCTCCCAGCTCAGAGCCACGCGAGCCAGGATGTGAGCCCTGCCGTCGGTGCTGACAGTCTATGGTTCCCAAAACATGACGCAATCCCACGCAGGCAAAGCGCCCTTTGCTCTGAAACTTGAGGAGTCCACCGTCCTCCCACGAGGACGAGCTCGAGGCCCCCAGAGGTCCCAGCAGGCAAAGGGACCTGGTCAGCACCGTCAACAGGCACCACCTGTGCAGGCAAGGGGCCCAGCGCCTCTGGGGGTGCAAGGAGCTCCGCCCGTGGACGGCACCACAGGACTTGGGGACAGGGTGTGAAGAGGCACGGTCCGAAGCACGGGGACAGATGCTCAGGTCTGAGTGGTTACTAGAGGACTATGACCCAAATGCCACCGAGGGGAGTGGAAATGACAAGGGGCCTCCCTGTGAGCGGCTCCCACAGCCTCCTGCCCCCGCCAGCACCTGCACACCAGCTATCTGCTGGGCGTTTGTAAATATGCACAAAGGTACAGATAATCCTTGGATTTTAAGCAGCAGCTTACAAATCACCATGTGCGTGACCTTACAGAACCATGCCCCACAAAACCACAAGCTCTCCCCCAAACAGTGGCGAGAGGAAGCGTGTGGTGAGCGGGGCCAGGGTGGGGGCTTCCACTGCCGCAGAGCCAAGCCCCCACCGCCCCCCTGCCCGCCAAGACCTTGTGGGGGGGGGCACATGGGCTCACCTGCCGAGGCTGCTCCACAGCCTTCTGGGGGTCACTCTTCACCTTGTTGCTGGGGTGGTTGGTGATCTTGGTCACCGGCTGCTTGAAGATGGATGCCGTCTGTCTGACGGGGAGGGCCGTGTTCAGGTCGGGCTTGCCCTGCAGAGACATGCAAGCTGGCACTGCAGCCCCAGAGGCCTCCGTGGGCTCTCCCACGCAGCTGACAAGACCCCTCCCCTCTGAGCTTTGGGGAAAAGATCGTTGTCTGTTGGTCACAGCGTACCTGGAGGCACCCCGGCTCTGGGGCCACAGTGGGGTCCTGGACCACACCTGCCCTGTGCCTGCCTCCTGCTCCTTGCTCTCCATGGAGCACAGTCCAGACAGTGCCCTGGCTGGTGCTGTCCTGCAGCCAGGACCAAAGTCCCCTGGATGCACATCCATCAGACTGGTAGACAGTGTCACCAGGCACCCCCATGTGGCCCATCGGCTGTGGGAGACGTGCTGCTTTCTCTGTCATTTTTAAAGAGTTTATTTATTCATGAGAGACACACAGAGAGAGGCAGAGACACAGGCAGAGGGAGAAGCAGGCTCCCTGCGGGGACCCCGATGCGGGACTCGATCCCGGGACCCCGGGGTCACTGCCTGAGCCACAGCTCCATCGCTGAGCCTCCGGGTGTTCCATAAGTGCTGCTTTCCAGCCCCTGCAGGGACGCCAGCTGTGCCAGGCTCGGGGAGAGTGCGACAGGCGCACACACCGGGCACAGCTGGGGGCCAGCTGCAGGGCTATGGCCTCTCTCAGGGACAAAGTGAAGAGGATTTTTTTCCCCTCTTTCTACTCTTCTGTAACTTCCAAATGTCCTTCAAGAGACAGTTATAACTCTAACACCAGGACAAGTAACGTTAATTGTGGAAGCCTCGCTCTCTACCCCAAACTAGAGTTGCGGGTTTTTTCATCTTACAGTTTTTCTTAAAGATTTACTTATTGGGCAGCCCGGGTGGCTCAGCGGTTTAGTGCCACCTTCGGCCCAGGGCGTGATCCTGGAGATCCGGGATCGAGTCCCATGTCCGGCTCCTGCATGGAGCCTGCTTCTCCCTCTGCCTGTGTCTCTGCCTCTCTCTCTCTCTGTGTCTCTCATGAATAAATAAAATCTTAAAAAAAAAAAAAATCTACTTATTTTAGAGAGAAAGCGCACAGCAAGGGGAGGGGCCGAGCAGCAGATCCCTCAGGGAGCACAGAGCCCGCCGTGGCGCTCGACCCCAGGACCAGGACCACGAGCTCAGGACAAGACCCGACTGCGGACGTTCACTGCCATCCAGCTGCCCCGTCAATGCCTGCGTTTTTGTTCTCAATGTAACCTCTATGCCCAACATGTGACTTGAACTCAGGGCCCCAAGATCGGGAACCACATGTTCCACCGACTGCGCCAGCCAGGCGGCCCCGAAGCGGGTCTGAGCAGTGAGCCCGAGGCCCGGAGCTTACCTTGACCTGGTTCGAGGAGTCATAGCGGACCCTCTGGCGGCTCCTGTTCATCTTGCTCATGAGCATCTTGCCCGTCCGGAAGTCGAAGGTACTCAGGTCCATGGAGCCCCCCAGGTACCGTGCCAGCTGGGGCTTGCTCCGGAACTTCTTCCCACTGGGGCTGCGGACGGAGAGGGGGTCAGCGGTGGGCAGGCACGGCGTGCTGGGCCAACCCTTGCCCTCTTCCCAGTGCGGCCTCCCGACGGGGCCCCGGCAGACACCGGGGCTGAGAGCAGGGATGAGCTTTCAGAGTAAATGCCCTGACTACAGAAGGGTGGGGCCCAGCCCCGGGAGCCCTGGGAGCCCAGCTGACATCTCAGAACGTTCCAGAAACAGAATTAGGCTGTGTTCTTGAGAAAAGACCCCAGAATAGCAGGTTTTGAGGGAGAGCCCCTAACAACAGTCTCCTCGTGGGTGCCGTGTTGGGGACTAGGGTGTCCTGGGGTGGGGGCTGTAAAATCTCATGTTAAGATTCAGGGCTAAGACCCCAAATAGCTGCTCAGGTGTGACCTGTTGGGAAATCGGAAACCAGGTGTTCTGAAGACCTGGCTACGAAGCTCTGCCGTCCTGCTCACCTTGTGGACAGCACAGGCCGCCCACCTCTCTAGGAAACCAGTGATGCCAACCCACAGGGCTGCTGTGCTGAGTCAAGGAGGCTGTACTAGGAGGAACCAGCACAGGACCAGCAGGCATTAACCCGGAATACCAACTGCTGCAGCCACTGCGGACGACAGGCAGGTGGCTCCTCAGACTGAACAGCAACCCCACACTCGGGATCTACCTGAGAGAATGAACATGTTTGTGCAAAACATACAGCCGGGTGTTCAGAGCAGCGAGAGGCTCACAGAAGGTAGGAGGTAAAAACAGCCCCAAGTGTCCACTGGTGGGAGAGCAAATATACAGTGTGTCGTCCGCCCCCCCCCCCGACATGTCCCTTGGCTGTGAACAGGAGTGACGCCCCCCACCCGCCCCGGGGACGTACCCCGAGGCCCCGACGCTCAGGGAGGGAACCGGACACAGCAGGCCCCACAGGGCGAGAGTCCATGTGTGCGACATGTCCAGGACGGCCTCGTCCATGGATGGGGAGGGGGCTCGAGGGTGACAGCTAATGGGGCCAGGGCTGCTTTTGGGGACATGGAATGTTTGGAGGTTGGCCCTGGTGATGGTTGTAGGGCTCTGTGATACAATAACCACTGACTCGTGCACTTTAGGAGGGTGAGCCGTGTGCCGTGGGGATCACGTCTCCATCAGGCTGTGACAAAGCACTTGTGGGGGGGCCTGGGGGGCCTGGCGCATTTCCGGACACGGCGCAGCTACCAACTCAGGTCACTCCGCTGCTGCTGGCTCTTCTGTCTGAGATGCTTGATTTTGTTGATCTCCCCTGAAAAACCTCTCAGACGAGCCTCTCACTCAAACAACGGCATGTCTGGTCCCCAAACCCCACTCGGGACAACAGAGGGCAGCGTGGAACCTGGTCCAGCCACAGTGAAACCCCCTCCTGCAGCGTCAGGACCCAAACAGCGGCGAGCCGCACTCAGCTCTGGATCCCCCCAACCCTGCGGGCAGGGCCAGGGTGAAGACAAGCGAGTCACGGGACCCAGTCACGGGACCCGGCGCCCCACACAGAGCCCGACCCCCACTCTGAGGCCACCAGGGACTCTGCGGGGCGATTCGCTCCCCCCCGGCCCCCGCTGCACTGGCTGGTGCGCACAGAGCCTTACGCACCGGGTCGGCGGGCAGGAGCCGGGGTCCAATACGACAGCAAAGAGGAAGGAGGACCCACAAAACTCGCCAGTGTCTCTTTGCCTCCACTCGCCACCCCGCACACACACTACACGAGGACAGGAACTAGAGCGGGTAAGTGGCTGTTTAGGACCGCGCCATGGGGTACGGGGCATTGACAGTTAAGGGTCTGGGGCGGTTTCGGGGTGAGGAAAGTATCCTAAAATTGATCGTGGAGGTGGCCACCCCTGCAAATATGCTAGAAACTATTGAACTGTACACTTGAAACGGATGAACTGTATTCAGTATGAATCCTAATCTCAATAAAAACTATTTTTTTTACAAAAGCAAGACAAAAAGTGAATTAGTAGATCCCAAGGGCTGTGGGGGGGGGGGGGCATTTGGGAGTGATGGAATGTTCTGGAACTAGAGGTGACCGCCACACGACTTTGTAGGACTGAAATCCACTCGACAGTACACTTGTAAAGGATGGACTGGACAGAACGTGGACTAGATCTCAAGCTTTGAAAACGGTCCTACAGATCCACAGCTCAGTATGGACACAGGAGAACGTCCCTAAGATTTTATTGAAAACCACCACTACCCTGGACACACGTATAGAAGTCAAAGAGCAAGACGGCCTCTCTGGGAGCAGGGCCTCACTGGGAGGGCACAGACCAGGAGCTCCAGGCATGGGGATGGGGGCTGTGGCTGGCATGTCGGGGGCTGGTTGTGGGACTAGGAGCCACCATTTGGCCTCGAGCCTCAGGCCAGGATGTGGGTATAGGACTGAAACACAGCCTGGCTTCTAGTCTGTAGGGAGGGCTGCTGTGCCAGTCGCCAGGACCAGTAAGTGGGCACCGACAAGAACGAGGCCCGGAGCCCGCGATGCCCCAATGGGCCCCGACACTGAGTCCGTCCTGCTTCTCCTGGTCCTGCTTCTCCTAAGCGTTTCCACTTCTGACATGAGATGTCCTGGGGGAGTCCTACTTTGTACCTGTCCAAACAGCAAGCCCCGAGGTCAGGGTACTAACTTCCCACAAACCCTCAACCTCCTGCCTGGACACAGAATATCACGGTGAGATTATTTTCACAAAGAACACATGGCCGCAGCCTGATGATTCGGCCCCAGGTAACATTTGTGGGGTCACCTTGCAAAGAACACACTCCCTCCCCCACTCGCTGGAGAAGGAAACCAAGGCCCAAGTATTCCAAGGGACAAGGCTTGGACTGCAAACCAGGTCTGTTTGACCCAAAGCCCTCAAGCTCTACTTTCCTCTGCCTTAAGAGAATTAGGCAAATCCATCCATGCTCTTGCCCCGTTGCTGGTTCAGCAGGCGCTCCAGGAGGTGGAGACAGCAGAGATCCACATTCTAGACAACACCATGGGTTCCAGGTCACATTCCCCCAAACCTCCCACCCACTGGGAGGGCAGGTGACACCCTCCTGCCCGGTGGATCACCCAGGTCAGACCTGGGAGTGGTGTCGCTGATGTACACAGAGCCCACACGCACCACCTGCCCTCCCCGCTCCCCTCAGGCCCCACCTCTCAGTGGAGTCACGAGAAAGCTGGAATTCCATCTGTCCAGCCTCTTCGGAGCTTTTCCCCATTGCCAGACCCCCATACTCAGGTCTAGGGACTCAGAGGAAGGCCCCATTTGGCGGAGGCCCTGAGAGGCCCACGTAGAGATGGGGACAAGAGGCGGAACAACGTTCTCCAGGTGCTCTGGCCATGCTGCCCTTGGCTCGGCCTCCTGCGGCCTCTGCACGGGGTGCCCCTGCCAGGACAGCTCCCTTCAGCCCCACTGCCAGGGCCCAGCTCAGTGGCACCCTTTCAGAAAGGCCCTCCTTGACCTGCCCCAGCCTCAGTCCAGCACCCCATCACTGGCCCTCACAGACCCCTGTGCTTCTCTGTGAATGTCACCACCTGTAACTACAGGAGTCCCAGGGTCCCACTCCCAGCTCCACGGCCAGGACATGCGGCAGGTGCTGCAGAGGCAACTGTTCAGTTAACAAAGACCTAGAGCCAGAGAGACCCGCTCCAGCCTTACGCCTAGACACGTGTGGAAAACGAGGGCCTCGCACCTCCTCACTGACCCAGCGGGACAGAGCCGCGGGGATGCAGGCTTCATCGCAGCAGACAAGGGCAGTGCCCGCTCCCTCGGTGCCCCAACAGGGCCGCTGCTCTTCGGGGAAGCCAGCCCCGCGCTGGTCCTGACAGCTGCCCTCCCTTCCCTGCTCACCGCCCTCCTGCAGCCAAGGCCCCTGAGCGACCCCAGTGCGGGGTGCACGCGCAGCACCCCAGTACCGGCCCGCGCCCAGCACGTGGCCGGGGCCCCCTTTACGGGGTCCAGCGACCTGAACGCGCCCGGGGATCGTGCAGCAAGGGGGAGGGAGCCACCAGAGCCGGCTCAGGAACAAAAGCATCTTCCAGCATTCAGAAAGAAAAGGGGAGGGAGGAGGAAGGCAGCAGGTGGCCGCCGGCCTGCCGCCCACGGCTTCTGCCTCCCCCAGCCCGCGGCGGCCCTCCTTCCAGCCCGGGGGCGCCGAGCCGGCCCTCCGCACACGCGGCCCCGCCGCCCCGCCCTCCGCGCCCCCGCCCCCGCCCCGGGCTGCGCGCGCCCGGCCGACCGAGGGACAGCCCAGCCCCCACCCCCGCCTCCCAGCGGCGTCTGGCCCGCGCCCGGCGCCCCTCGCCCCGCCAGCCCGGCCGCCGCGGCCGCCGAACAAAGGCCGCCGCCCGCCCCGCGCCGCTCGGCGCTCCACGCGGCCGCGGGGGGGAGGGGCACGCACGCGCACTCCCCGGGGCCGCCGCGCGCCGGCACGCACGCACGCACGCACGACGCACGCGCGGGGCCCAGGCCGCAGCCCGGGTCGAGGCGCCCAGGCCGCCGCAGAGGCCGCTGGGAGGCGCCCGTTGGGGCCCTGCCCGGCCGGCACGTTCATTCACCTATAGTAAAAGACATCCCTGTGGCCGGCCGACAGCCCCGACCTTCTGGGCACTTCTTCCCTCTCCCAGCCCTGCGGGAGCGCCGGGCACTCCCACCTCTTCCGCTCCATCGCGCCCGGCTCCTCGGCCCGCCGCCGCCGCCGCCGCCGCCGCCCGGACCCCCGCTCGACGCCGCCGCCTCAGCTGCCTCCGTCGCCGCCGCCGCCGCCACTTGCCGCGGCTGTTCCGGCCCGCGGGCCCCCGCCCTCCGCCCCCAGCCGGGCACGCGCCGGCTTTGCCGCCCTCTGGGCCCCCTCCCCGCGCTCGCCAGCCCCCGCTCGGGGGGCCGCGCTCCGCCCACCCGCCCGCGCGCGCGGGGCCCCGTACTGCGCAGGCGCCGCGCGGGACCCGCCCCGTGGGCGCCAGCCCCGCCCCGCGGCGGCGGCTCCAATCAGCGCGGGGCTGGGGGGCGGGGCTGGAGTGGAGCACCGCCCCCTGCCCGCCCGCCCCGCGCCTGCGCACTGTGCTCCGCGAGCCGCCGGCCGCCGCACGGTCCCGGGCCGTCGTCCGTCCCGCCGCGCGGCCTCCCAGCCTGCAGGCGTTGTTGACCGCCGCCCTGCACGCCCCGGGGCCCTTCCGCGCCCCCGAGAGCCCAGCGGCTTCCCCTCAGCCCCTCCCCTCGCCGGCCCAGGGCAGGTGCTCGGGACTTGGGGTGATGGAGCCGAGGTCAGTGCCCGGAGACCGCGGAGCCTCCTGTCCGGGCGCCGGGGGACGCAGAGCGGCGGCCGTACCCCCGCGTCTTCCCTGCAGGTGTCCCCCCAGCTCAGGTCCCAGCGGGACCCGGCCCCCCAGGACCAGCGCGTGGGGCACAGGTGAAGCTCGACGGCCTGCTGCAGGTCTTCAGGTGCAGGGCTTCTCAGGGTTCCCCACCTGTCCTCGTCCTGCCGTCTGACAGATAAAGGGCAGAGCGGCCAGGTGGGCGCCCGAGCTGTCACGGTGCGAAGCTGGCTGGGGGCACTGCATTCCCTTCTGCAGAGTTGAGGCCAGAACCCAGAACTTCGGGACGCTGACCTTCGTGGAGGGCAATGCTGGGCGCTGCTGGGCTTGCATTTTACCAGCTTGAATGGTTTTATTTAACTTAAAAGTTGTAGTTATAAAGATACACTTATTGTCAGTGAAACCACATAAAGACACATAAAGGAAAAAGTATTAAGGTTCCTGCGTCAGGGATTCCCAGGACCACTCCCAGGTCCTGCTTTCAAGTCTTTGGGTGCATACCCCGAAGTGGAATTGCTGGGTCACGTGCTAATTCTATGTTTAATTTATTTTTATTTTCAAGACGCCTGGGGGGCTCAGCTGTTGAGCCTCTGCCTTTGGCTCAGGGCGGGATCCTGGAGTCCTGGGATGGGGTCCCATATTGGGCTCTGGGCATAGAGCCTGCTTCTCCCTCTGTCTCCGTGTCTCTCATGAATAAAATCTTATTTTCAAAGATTTTATTTATTTGACACAGAGCACATAAGCAGGAGGAGCAGCAGGCAAAGGGAGAGGGAGAAGCAGCTCCCGCTGAGCAGGGAGCCCGGTTGTGGGACTCCAAACCAAGACCATGAGATCATGACCTGAGTCAAAGGCAGATGCTCAACCCACTGAGCCACCCAGGCATCCCTGCATTTAATTTTTAAAACAGCCACCCTTTTTTTTTTTTAAGGTTTTATTTATTTATTCATGAGACAGGCAGAGGGAGAAGCAGGCTCCATGCAGGGAGCCTGACGTGGGACTCAATCCTGGGTCTCCAGGATCACGTCCTGGGCCAAAGGCAGGCACTAAACCACTGAGCCACCCAGGGGTCCCCAGCCAAACTTTTTGACAGCACCTGCCCCATTTCACATTCCTGCCAGTGGTGCGTGAGGAGGAGGCTGGGCCTCCTGGCACCATAGATCCATCCACTCTTCAGCCATCTTTTCCTGAGCACCTGCCCTGGGCCAGCAAGGGGAGGGGTGAGAAGGGAAGCCACCTGGTCTTTTGAGCTGGGGAGTGAAAGGGGTTGGGGGGAGGGCTCGTTTCACCACATTGTCGATGTTTACTTTCTGGTTTTTTTAGTACCATGTTGATGCGTGTATGGTGTAGGTCATAAGATTTGACCCTAAGAACCACCATCGGAAACGCACCCTAGGAGCCTCCTCTCCGTTCTCAGGCATCCAGCTAGCTGGACCTCACTTGCTTCTGTGGGACTTTGACCGCCTGGGGCCTAGGATGTCTCCAGATCGTATTCAGCTGGCCTGTGGGCATTGCCTGACCCCGAGGGGCCGGTCCGGGTGGACATGATCAGGGTGCCAGCAGGGATGGGAGGCCAGGAGCCCTGGGAGGGGGGCGGCAGTTGCGTGCCTCTCCTGGTTTGCTGGCACTCTGAAGCTCCCCTTCCCGGGCTGGCTGGCTGAGGCCGCAAGCAGACACCCTCTCCTGCCCATGTACACGAGGTAAGAAATAGAAACGAAATCTGGTGACATAAGGAGCCACTTTGACTGACAGGGCCTCTCCCCTCAGTATTGTGGACCTTGGGGCTGGGTGATTGCGGGCGTCCTGGGTGCTGTGGGGGACTGAGCAGCACCCCTCGCCTCACCCACTCAATGCCAGGACTCCCCCAGTCTTGACAACCACAGATCTCCCCAGTCAGCAGTTCCTGAGTTCACGGGAGGCAAGCACGCCACTCAGCTGGGGCACAGAACGTAAAGGGTCCCAAAGACCTCAGCATCAAGATGAATGGCATTTACTGCAGTGTTGTAACAACTTAAATGCAAAAGATCCATGATAGATAAAATGTCAAATTTGTACTTTATAAAAAATATTTTATTTAGAGACAGTACGTAGTAGGGTGGGGAGACGGAAAATCTTAAGCAGATTCCAAGCCCAACAGGGGGCTCGATCCAAGGAACCGGAGATCATGACCTGAGCTGAAATCAAGAGTCAGCTGCTTTGACGACAGAGCCACCCAGATGCCTCCAAGTTTGTTTTCAATTTTTACTTAAATTCTACTTTTTTCTGTAAATCTTGCTATACCCCACGTGGGGCCCAAACTCCTAACCCCAAGATCAAGAGTCACATATTCTCCTGAGCCAGCCAGGAACCCCAATTTATTTAAGATTTTTATTTACTTGGCAGAAAGGGAGAGTAAGAACACAAGCAAGGGGAGAAGCAGGCAGAGGGAGCAGCAGACTCCCTGATGAGCAGGGAGCCCAACATGGGGCCCCATTTCAGGACCCTGATATCACGACCTGAGCCCAAGGCAGACGCTTAACTGAATGAGCCACCCAGGTACCCGACAGTTTATTTAAATAATCTCCATGCCCAATGTGGGGCTCAAACTCATGACCCCCGAGATCAAGAGTTGCACACTCTACCAACTGAGCCGCCCAGGCGCCTCCAAGATGTGAAATTTTTCTTTAGAGGTGTTAACAGATTTTTTATTTTTTAAGATTTTATTTATTCACAACAGAGACAGAGAGGCAGAGACTCAGGCAGAGGGAGAAGCAGGCTCCATGCAGGGAACCCGATGTGGGACTCAATCCCAGGTCTTCAAGATCACACCCCGGGCTGAAGGCGGCGCTAAACTGCTGAGCCATCTGGGCTGCCTGTATATATATATATATACATATACATATATATATTTTTTAAGATTTTATTTATTCATGAGAGACACATAGAGACACACACAGGCAGAAGGGAGAAGCAGGCTCCTTGCAGGGACCCCGGGATCATGCCAAACGCAGATGCTTATCCGTTGAGCCACCCAGGCATCCCCAAAAATGTAGAAGTTTTAAATAAAGGGCTTCATGGCATTGTACTGAGCCATTTCGAACCGGAGACAACATGAGAGCTGTGATCTTTTATAGATGTTTTTAATGGTTAACTTTCCACCCAGACTTAAGTGGTTGGAAAGGTATTAAAATACTGGGGGGAAAAAATACTGAAAACTTGTATTAAAGCTCACAGTAGGGGCAGCCCCATGACGCAGTGGTTTAGCGCCACCTGCAGCCCGGGGTGTGATCCTGGAGACCTGGATGGAGTCCCATGTGGGGCTCCCCGCATGGAGCCTGCTTCTGCCTCTGCCTGTGTCTCTGCCTCTCCCTCTCTCTCTCAATAAATAAATCTCTAAAAAAAAAAAAAAAAAAAAAAAAAAAAAAAAAACCTCACAGTACTTTCAGTTTAATGTATAACAATCTGAATTAGAATTTTACTTTTCTGGCTCTCATGGAAGCAAGCTCACCTGTATTTTCTTTAAAGGTGTTCAGCATTATCAAATCAGTTGTGGGAAAGGGGCCGCGGGTTTCCTTCCACTTCAGGCCACACGGCTCCGGCTCCGTGCTGCCTCGGGGGCGGTGGGGCCGCCCAGCCCTGCAGGGGCTGGAAACTTAAAAACAAAACAAACTTAGGAGTAACTCCTTTGTCTCGTGGCCCCTCCCTTGTTAGGTTTTAAGAAGCACATCTATTTATAAATCGCTGAAAAGACCTCACTGCAGAGAACAGCGAGTGACAGGATTTATTGAGAGCAGTTTGAGTGTTGGCATGTGGCAGCCATTTCAAAGCGGAGGACCGGGCCCCAAGTGGCTTGAGCCCCAGGAAAGATGCCTTTGGTAAAAAAATGATGTGCAGAAGGGGTGTCATCAGTGCCACTGCTTGTGTTAAAATCACCCCTGTTGGGTACCCCTGTTGGGCAGCCCTTTGGCCCAGGGTGTGATCCTGGAGACCCGGGATCGAGTCCCGCATCAGGCTCCCTGCATGGAGCCTGCTTCTCTCCTTCCATCTGCCTGTGTCTCTGCCTCTCTCTGTCATGAATAAATAAAATCTTAAAAAAGAAAAATAAAAAAAAGAAAAAGAAAAATCACCCCTGTTCCGAACACCTGACCTCCTCCACCTGCATCCAGTGAACCCCCAACCCTGAGGGCGGCTGCTGGAGGTGGCCTGGGATGTTAGGTGAGGTCAGGAGGGTGGGGCCGTGTCCCCAGAGGATTAGTGGCCCAGAACACTGGGAGCACGCACCCTCCGCACCCCCCCACAGGGGAATCAGGGAAAAGCAGGATGCAGCAAAACCCAGAATCTTGACCTCAACCTTCCGCCTCTAGAACTGATCTGCTTAAGCTCTCAAGTCTGTGGGGTTTCCTTATGGCCGACTAACACGGGAGTGGTTTTCACAAGTATGCTTTGACGCACACGTAGCTTCTAGAATTTTCAAGAACAGGGCAGGGGCCAGAGGGAGGAAAGGGAGTGCCATAGGTCCTCGTGTACCTGCTCTTTTCTGTATCCTTCAGGTGAGGGCTTCACTTTTCTACAAGTTCTGATCTTTGTTCTTTTAAAACGGAGCTAAGGTCTCCGTACCGTGAGTGTGGGCTGGATGTGGGGATGTGTTTTCTAACAGTGGAGAAAGTGATGGTGCAAGACGTTGGGGGGAAGGTCCTAAGACACGCAGCTTCCACCCGCAAAGATGCTAGGAGAGCACCCACACGGCAAAGCATGAACAGCTCCCACCCCAGTCCGGCCTTCCAACCAGCAGCCCCGGCTGACACCTTGACTGCATCCTCCTGAGTAACTGGAGCCAGGACCACGTAACTAACCTTCTCCTAAATTCTCACCCCCAGACGTCGAGCGGTAACGGAGGTTTGCTGTTTGACACACTGCCTCCCCCACCCCGGGTCACTCAGGCCACCAGGGTTATGTTACGGTAACCACGTCCCCAGCACGACCACGTCCAGGTGGGGCAGGTTTCAGAGCAAGGTTTAATGCTGTGCGCACTTAAACATGAAAGCTATCTTCAGAAAGAGTCCTCGGTCATGCTGTCCGTGTCCCTAAGGTCCATCCGGAGGACGTGGGCAGGTCCAGGCACTGCAAGGGCTCACAGAGAAGGCGACAGCACCCGCCAACACCTGGAGGGGAGACAGGGCGGGGTGGGCATTAGACTCCAGGCTCCCGTCCTTGCAAGGAGGGAGGCGCTGAGTGATGAGGTCTGCACACCGCAGCCAGCCTCCAAAGTCAAAGCCGGCTATGCCACGTAGTTGCTGCATGGACAGAGTGCACGGGCACTCTGGCCGTCAAGCGGGCGGCAAACTAGAACACCGCCAGGCCACGTGGTCAGCACAGTTGACAGCCATGTCCGAGGCCAATGGAACCATCCAAGGGGTCGTTAAGGCTCAAGCAGCGCCCCTAGGGAGGCCAGCAGCTGTGGGCCAGCTTCCACTTGCCCTGTGAAGTGGGGCACCCCTCCGTGACACCCGGGGCTGGGCAGACTGGGATGGCAGGCACGGTGTGGGATGTGCAGTCAGCCTCCGGGACGGGGCCCCTGGGGCACTGCCTGTTCCTCAGCCCCGCGAACCAGGGATGCTGGTTGGCAGCTTTGTGTTGACAGGCAGGGTTCTCCTGGGTTAACGATCCAGGTGAGCCTTCCAGACCTGCGCCCTAGCTCCTGGGGCAGGGAAAACCAGCCTCATGGCAGCACTAGTCCTCAACCACGTGGGAATCCCAGGATTCACCTGCTAACGGCCGCCAAACTTACCAGAGGCGTCTGAAGAGGATCCGTTTAATTGTCCTTCTTAAACTTGCCGTTGATGTAGGGCACCCAGTCCAGAATCAGCCGCCAGTCCGTGGCCCACACCAGCCCCACAGCGCCCACGGCACCCCACATGCCTGCTGTGGGGATCCTGCCAGAGGACAGCAGGGGTCAGGTCCTGATCGGGAATCACCCTTCCAGCTGCATCTCTGGGTCTCTCCCCCTCCCGCTTATCCAGCGCCCACCACACACACCCCCTCCTGCCCAGCGTATGAACACAACCCTCAGACAACTCCGTGGGGTGGCCGCAAAGCCAAAGACCCCGAGGCGACTTTACTCCCACCTGCTTTCACACTGGCAGATTTTTTTGTGGAATTTGCTCAAAAAAATTCAACAATGTGAGCTCATAACCACCCTTATAGAGCCCAGGTGTGCATGCTGGCGTCCGCTCTGCAGCTCACAGTTGATCCGTGACAGCTGTGGGACTGAGAGAGGGATCAGGAGCGCACAGAAAGGCAGGACACCTGCCCAAGGACACCCAGGTGCTGGGTGCAGGCACAGGCTGAGTGCAGCTCTCGCCCAGGGGCCGCCCCTCACTCGTGTGCGGTGACTGGCTAGAGTCCTCAGTGGCTCCACCGGCCTCCTGCGGGTCAGACCCCATGCACCTGCTCCCCACGAGCAGGAGCGGGACCCAGTCTCTAGCGTAAGGAGCGAGGCTCGCGGAGGTGACCTTGTGAACCCAGGTGCTCTGGCTCGTCCGTCCTCTGCAGGAAGCAGGGCCACCGGAGCTGCCCCGCAGGGCTCCGCGACAATCAGGCCTGCGCGGCGAACGACCGGAGGCAGAGCCCCTGGAGGACGCCGCAGCCTCCCGGCGTGGCGGGCTCGGCTCAGGGGCGCCGCAATGCTCACCCACGCGGGAGGGGTACTTGCTCGCGCTTCGGGGCTGTGCGGGCCCACGTGCCCCGCGGCCGGGGAACCCGCTGCAGCTCCCGTGGCCGGCCACGAGCCTCACGGCGGGCGGGGGCTGCAGGCGCTACTTCCTCCACCACCACCACCACCACCACGGCTCCGAGGGTCCGTAACGCCCCAGGAACCCTGCCCGGCGTCCGGTGGGAGCCCGGGAGCCCGGGAGCCCGGGGCCTGGACAGACGGCGGGCGGCCGTGTCGGTCCGCCCAGGCAGGGGTGAGGAGCCCGCCCCAGACGCGCGCGCCGGACCCCTCTGGGGCCTGCAGCATCACAGGTGCCGGCCGGGGACGCGGGGGCCGGGGGCACACGCTCACCAGTTTCTGGCCAGTTCCCGGTAGCGCGGGCCCAGTAACCTGCTCAGCATCGCGACGCGGTCCGCAGCTCAGGGTGACCCCGGCTGCCGCCGGCCGCACTGCGCAGGCGCGGCGGTCGCAGCGCGCAGGCGCACGCGGAGGCCCCGCCCCGGGCAGGCTGCCCAGTGGGCAACGGGCGTCGGCGTTGCTGCGCGCGCAGACCCGGAAAACCTAGCGGTCACTTCCGGGGAGGGTCGGAAGTCGTTCCCGCGAGGCCGCGGGTGGGCGGGTCCTGCCGAGCGCGGGACCGGGAGTCGCGGGGGTGTCCCCTCGCCGGCGGCCAGGGCGGCTCCCCGCGGCCGCAGCTGCACCCGAGACGCCTGGCTGCTGCGTGTGTCCTGCCGCCAGCGGGGGCTTTATCTGCCGACGGGAGCAGGCCCGGAGGGCAGGGGCAGGGCCTGGCCGGGGCCGCCGGAGGAGCGGCGCGGTCGCTCGGACGCCGCCTGTGGGGCCGTCGCCCCTGGGGTCCCGGGGCGGTCCGGGGCCCCGGCGTCGGGTGCAGTCCGGGGCTCGCCTGCCCCCTCGCTCGCCTCCTGCAGGACGGCAGCTCCGGGGCCGCGGGTCCTGGGTGGGTCCTGGTCCCTCCGCGGGGTGGGGGGGGAGGGGCAGCCCCCGGGTCCTGGTCCCTCCGCGGGGGGGGGGGGGCAGCTCCGGGGCCGCGGGTCCTGGGCGCGTCCTGGCCCCTCCGCGGGCGGGAGCCCCCCCCCCCCCCGCACTGATACCCCGCGGCCCGGGGAGAGGGGGCTTGTTGCTACCGGTGTAGACTGTGTCTCTGCAGGTGCCCTGGGGCCTCCGCTTTGCATCCGAGCGGCCTGCACGGAAGGACGGTGGCTCCGCGTCCCGGGTTTCAGGCTCTTGGTCTCAGCTCCGGTGCGGTCTCGGGGTCCTGAGATCCGGCCCCACGTTGGGCTCCGCGCTCCCTGCAGAGTCGACTTGGGCTCCTCTCCTGTCTCTTCCTCTCCCGCCCTGCCCGGCTCACGCTCTCACTCTTTTTCTTTCTCGGAAACAGGTAAATAAAACCTTTAAAAAAAAAAAAAAGTGGAGCTGGGCATGGGGCCTGAGGGCTGCAGGTCCGGACCCAGCAGGTCCGGGAGCCCTGGCTCACTGCCCCTCTGCCTAACGCACCTCAGCTCATAAGGCAGAAGGTTTTCCTTTCCAGTGATAACAAAAACCAGTTTAAGTTAAGAGGTTTTACGGCATGTTGGATGGCTTCAGGCACCGCGGGATCCAGGAGTCTGGCCATATTATTAGAATCTCCCTCTGCATCTCTCCCAATAAGTGCAGAAAATGCCCCGGGGCTGCTTCTCCTGGGCCTGCTGTGGAAATGGGGCAGGTCAGCCTCTGCCCCTGCGAGGACATGGGCTGGAACTGGAGGGGAGGATCCCCAGAAGGGAGTCGCCAGGATCCTGATACCGGATAAGCAAGAACTCTCAGCGGTTCCCACATCCCACTGGTCCTCTGCCCGGGGCGCCAGGATTCCCTGTGATACTCCCATCTGGCCTTTGGGGGAAATGGAACTGCTTTTCTTGTTTTTACTGCTGTGAAGTCCCTATAACCAACAATTAGCCATTTAGAAGTATTTCAGGGGTTGAGCATCTGCTTTCAGCTCAGGGCGTGACCCTAGGGTCCTGGGATTGAGTCCCGAACCGGGCTCCCCCGCAGGGAGCCTGCTTCTCCCTCTGCCTGTGTCTCTGCGTCTCTCTCTCTCTCTGTGTCTCATGAATGAATGAATAAAATCTTTAGGGATCCCTGGGGGGCCTTAGCGGTGTAGCACCTGCCTTTGGCCCAGGGCACGATCCTGGGGTCCCGGGATTGAGTCCCGCGTCGGGCTCCCTGCATTGAGCCCGTTTCTCCCTCTGCCTGTGTCTCTGTCCCCCCCATATATATATAAAATTAAAAAATAAAATCTTAAAAAAAATTTTCAGCGGCACTCAGTGCATTCACCTGTTGGAACCACCACTCCTACTTGCATCACTTCGGAAAGGTCCGTTCCATCCTCATCAGCCGTCACCCCCCGGGCCCCCTCCCTGTCCGTGGATGAGCCCGTCCTGCACATGTCACACGCGTGGACTCCCACCCCATGGGGCCTCCTGTGTCTGGTTCCCTCCCTGAGCATCGTGGGCTCGGGTCCATCCTAGGGCGGCACATGAGGGTCTTGCTCCTGCTGGCGGCCCAGGGACGTGGCCGTGCGCAGGGGACACGCTGGGGGACACGCTGTGTGTGCCGCTCCCCCGCGGATGGATTCCTATAACCTCTTGACAACGTACTGAGGTGTTTGATGTGTACAAACGCACATGGTCACCGCGTGCAGGTTGCACGTGGACACGCGTGCCCGTGGGGGCAGCGCCGGGGCCTCGGGCTTCCTCCAGCCGCTGGGCCGACTCGCGGCCCCTCCAGCCCCCGCAACTGCTCAGCTGATGTCTTCTGTGAGTTAATCCAAATTTTCTAGGCCCTTCTACCCAGGGAGGCACCCAGGGTGCTGAGCTTGTGTCCGGCCTGCCGCGTGGGGACAGGTGAGCCCGAGCCGCCGCCTCCTGCCGGGTGCGCTGAGTCGTTCCTCTGCGGGGCCCGTGTCCGCCCGTGTCCACCCGTGCACGAAGCCACCAAGCTTGGCGTTCACAAGCCAAGGTGTCCGTGACCTGCGCCGCCGGCCGGGTCGGGCTCCTCGCACCTGTGGCCTCGGGGGGCGGCTCCTGCCCGGGCTTCTGTCCATTTAGAAAGGCCGTGGGCCCTGTGTCCCACGGTCACACCCGGTGACAAATAAGGGCCTCGGGTGTCACAGGGTGCCCCCCCTCCGCCCCCTCGCTCCTCGTCACCATCCGGAGGCTTCTCTCCCCGAGCGGCCACCGAGGCGGCACCCAGCCGGCGCCCAGGGCCCCACGTCGGCCCCTGCCCAGAGGGGCGTCTGCTTCTGGCCCCCTCGCTCCTGCGCTCTCCCCCTGCTCCCTCAAATAAATAAAATCTTAAAAGAAAAAGAAAGAAACGTCCACGGAGCTGGTGTCCCGGCCGCGGGCCTCCCTCCTCCCGCTACCGTTGGACGCCCCTCCCGAGGGCCGCGGGGCTGGCGAGTGGGCCACGCGCCTGCGACCCTGGATGTCGGGGTCATGAGCTTGAGCCCCATGTCGGGTGTGATTGCTTAAAAATAAACAAACAAACAAAAAAGATTTTATTTACGTGTGTGGGGAGGGAGCACATCGGGGCGGAGGCAGGGGGAGCGGCCGACACGGGCTCCATCCCAGGACCCCTACTGCAGGGGTAGGTTCCCCGAGGAGCTTCGGCTCTGGGATGTGGAATTGCCGTGGTCACCGTGGTCAAACTGCTGTGTGTCCCCCAAAGAGCCATGTTGAAGCCCTGCCCCCCACCCCTGGGGACCTTATTTGGAGCCAGGATCTTTGCAGATCCTGGGCTAAGACAGTCGCATGGGAGGAGGGCGGCCTTGCTGCAGTGACAGGTGTCCCCATAATGGGAATCTGGACACAGACGCACAGGGAGGCGGCCACGTGCCACGGAGGCGATGTGGCCACCGGCGGCGCGACACCCGGCACCCCCGGGAGTGAGAGAGGCAGGAGGGGGCTCCGGAGGGACCCGGCCCGCTTGGGGGGGACTCCTGACCCCAGAATGAGGGAGCGTAGATCCCCGTGGATGTTTACAGCCGCCCCAGGCCCGGGGCCCTGTCCCTGCCCGTGCCCCGCGCCCCGCGCTACCTGCTGCCCGACGGGGCACCGCCTCCCCGCCTCCCCCGCCGAAGCACGGGGGACAGCAGAGTGTGGTCATCAAATGTCACCTTTATTGCTACAGGGCTGTTCTACACAGGACGGGGCTCCAGATCCACTTCAGAGAGGACCGTTTAGAACATCCCAGAGAATCCAGCCAGCTGTGTCGACACTTGTATAAAACCATGTTTCTTAAAAAAGTTTTGTTTGGAAACCAGTTATCCTGAGGCACTGAGCACAATTCTCCCGTAATCGCGGCTCTTCCCTCCCCCAGGACCACTTACATTTAATACAGAGCCCGGCGGTAGTCTGGGGGTGGCGGTGGGGGGCGCAGCGGCCCCTCGTAAGGCCAGAAGCAGACAGGGAAACTGAGGCAGGTTCCCCAAAAGACACACAAGACCCACACAGACCAGGAGTCACTGGGGACGGTCCTTCACAAGCCCATGGCTCCTCGCTGCTCCCGACCAGTCTTGGGGGGGTTGGAGCAGACCCAACGGGAGGACCCCAGTGACCTCAGGGCTTGGTTGAGGCCTGGAGCTTCCCTCGGGGCGCCCAGCTCCCTGGACCGGGGAGTTCCAGGCGGGGCTCGGGGGCACAGGCAGCCCCACTGCTCCGGAGCGAGTGGGAGGGGCCGGGGAGACGCTGGACGGACTGGTGTGCTGGGGGCGAAGGTGGCCACCCCGGGGTCCCTAAGGCCTGGGTGTTGGGGGGTACGGGGAAAAGGAGCCCCGGAGCCCAGCAGGCCTGACCTGGGGCTGGGGGACCCACGGGGGAGCCACTGTCCTGGCTTCCCAGGAACAGCAGGAGCTCCAGGGTCAAGGACTTTCAGTTTAAGCCTGGTGGCACGGGGAGACCCGACGGGGGGCCCCGAAGGCCCAGGTGCTGGGCCTGAGACCCCCTCCTGGTCTCGTGGGTGATCGGGTGCAAAGCCTGTGGGCTCTTTGGGTTTGGGGGCGGTCGGGGTGGGGGCTTGTGCTGGTCTTCTGCCAGAGGTGGGGACAGGGTGCCAGGGAGGCCCCCAACACCATGCTCCCGTGCCCAGGAACACACATTGGTCCCAATGAAATCCAATGTGGGGAGGTCTGTAGACCCTGGGAGAACAGCTCATGGGGAGGTGCCCAGGAACCAGAGCTGCTTCGGGGGGGGGGGGGGGTGTCCTCGACAGCTCCACGCGGACACCCCACCCCTGAGGAAAATGGGGCGAGGGGTCCCCCGAGGACACCCCCCACCAGGGAAAGGCCTGCCCACCACTCACACCTGAGCGAACCCAGGACACCTCCCGACCTCTGGATAAGCAGCTAGGAGACAACATCCTCCTTCGCGTCCAGGGGCTCCCAGGGCGGGGAGACCTCAGGGTCCAGTGGGCCTTTTTAATACAACTTTTAATAATCTGGTTGATCATGAAATGCAACGCTCAAGTCTAGAAACAGCAGCAGAAATAGCAAGAGACACAAGACTTTTATACAAAAAATTTGTTGCTTACAAAACATATGCAAAAAAGCTTAAAAAAAAAAAAAAAAGAGACCAAAGGCATCCTCCTTGCTAGTTTTCTAATACATTAAAAAAAAAAAATCTTGTAACTAACGTTCTTTATTTTCCTTAAGACAAATGTCAGGCGTAGGCACGATTCACGGCGGCTCCTCAGGAACGAGCCAGTCTTGCGCAGCTTCTCCCTCCAGCGAGTGGTAGGTTTGGACTCTCCTGCGTTTTATACTTAAGGCATTTTTAAATCTTTTCTGACAAAGAGTATATCTTGCTCGCGTTCTGGTTTTGTTTAGAAACAAAACGAAACAAAACAAAACACTGCCCCTTGGGGTCTGGGCCGGGGCCGCGGTCTCAGGATCCATCAGCAAAGTCCCCAGGCGTCAAGGCGGTGAGGCCCAGGGCCGGACAGCCCCGCCCTCGGAGGCCCTGGGGTGGCGCGGGTCCGTGCTGACCGAGGACGTGCGGCGGGGACCGGCTGGGGTCCCGGGTCCCGCACGGCGCCCCTCACGTGCGCCCCTCACATGTGCCCCGCGGGGTTGTGGGCCTCGCTCAGGCCCGGGTGGGCGGCCGAAAGCACCATCTGGGGGTCTCCGACCACGCCTGACACCTTCTCCTCTTCTCGCCGCTTCAAGCAAGCCGCTTTGGGGTTCAGGTTACGCTCTGGGGGGAGGGGGAGAGCAATGTGGGAGAGGGTCCCCGCGGGGGCGGCGGGCGTGGGGGCCGTGAACAGCACGTGGAGCCGGCGCGGAGTCCCCCGCTGTCTGCGCACGGGGAGGGGCGGGGGCGCGGCGCGGGGGCACCTGGCCTGGGAGCCTACCTCGCACCTGCTGCTCCAGGCCCAGGATGACCTGCACGGCCTGCTGCAGGATGAGCAGTTTGGTCTGTGCCTTGTCCGACTTGAGGTGCATCTGGCACATGCGCCCCAGCTCCCGGAAGGCCTCGTTAATGTCCCGCACGCGCACCCGCTCCCGTGCGTTATTGGCCATGCGCCTCTCCCGGTCCCTCAGGTCTTTCTCCTCCAGGGACAGCACCTCCTCCGTACTGCTGGGTCACAGCACCGGGGCCTCTGTTAGTCATGGGCCGGGGCTCCCGCTGTGTGCGTGTGCGGGCGCATGTGTGTGCGTGTGTGTGTCTGTGACACTGTGCTCACCTGTGCTCCCAGGGCTCCTGGAGCCCGGCCCCTGGGCACTGTGCCTGCCCCTGTGCACCCCTGGGAGCCAGCTGTAGGCTACAAGGTTACGCCCAAAGGAGGCCGACGTGGGAGGGCTCCCGGGGGGGCGGAGGAGGGACCAAGGTCCCCGTGTGCGTATCTGTGCGGAGCTGCAGGGCATCCCTCGCCCCCTGCCCACTCCACACGCCCCAGGACTGGCCAGGAGGGCAGGGGAGGCCCAGCGCCCCTCCTGGGATGGTGTCCCCCGGGCAGAGCTGTCGCTGGCTGGGCTAAAGGAGTGCTAGGCCTGACCTGACGATGCGGGAGAAGAGGCAGAGACGACTTCGGCTCAGGGGGCCAAGGCCTGGCCCCCGCCCCCAACCCCCGTGCCGGCTCTGGGGGGCTCTGGGCTGGGAGCATCGGCTCCTCACTGCCGCCAACAACCCCATTTGGCCCTGGGTCGGGGAGGCTACCGGGCCCTGGTCACAGAGACTCTGGGACAGCTCAGGCACCTGCCACAAGGTCCAGACCCTGGCTTGAACCCTATGGACTGTGTAGCCACACGGCTTGGCGCAGGGGACTGCTCTGTGTCCGATCCTCGGTGGGATGGGGGCAAACTGCCATCAGGACAGCTGCACATCTGGTCTCGGGGACTGTGGAACAGTGCGGGGAAGGCCTGGTCCCGGTGCGCGCCCGAGGCTGAGGAGGGGCCGAGGCACTTGCATGTGAGCAGCTTCGGGGTGCCCTGTCCTGCTCTCGCAGCGGGGGGGCTGCTGCTGCCCCTGCCCGCCCACCCACCCCTGGGCCTGAGCGGATCCCGCCAGGTGGCGGCGGCGGCCCCCGGAGCCCAGGACAAGCGCGCAGACCAAACTGACAGGCCTGAGGCTGGTGCACCCCTTGGTCCCCTTTCGTCCCTCAAGTCCCAACTGGGGGGCTTTGGGGGAGGAAAGACCCCAAGGTCGCAGCCCTGCCATCCGGGGCTTGGGCAGCAAGTGCGAGGTAGGGAGGGGCTGCCGTGGAAGCGGAGAGGTGGATGGGCTGGGATGGGGGGAGCGCGAGAGGCAGAGAGCAGAGAGGTGGGCGCGGGGAACACGGCGGGGTGCCCACACCATCACGGAAACACGGAACCCTCAGAGCTGAGGGGACAGCAGGCCGGGTGGGCTAGGGCCCCAGCTCCGGTCCAAGCGACAGCGCTGCAGGAGAGAAAGGGTTAACGGGCGCGCAGGCAGGGGAGGCGTTAAGGAGCTGAGCTGGGGAGCCAAGTCACAGGGGGGACTTTCTGGATCCTCACCCAGCCCTGAGAAACGGGGTCGGGGGGACGAACCCCACCTGTAGATGGGGGCTGACGGGCTCAAGTGGCCCCACAAGGATGTGTCTGCTCAGAGCGACAGTGACCTTTGGCTCCAGGGCACGTGGGCTTCAGGCAGGGGACTACAGCCTTTCCCAGAAAGGAGGGCTGGGGTGGGTGGGAGTCCCTGGGGTCCAGGGATGGCGTTCAGAGCCAAGTGCCCCCGTCTGCAGAGCTAGGGGGCCAAAGAGTGTCATCTTCCCACCTGTAGAGGGGACACTGGGGCCAGGCTAGGCGGCCCAGTGGTCAGAGAGGGAACAGGGACTGTGGTGGGGGAGGTCACAGCGGGCAGGGTGGTCACTGCAGGGAGAGGCCACAGCAAGGAGGACGGTCATGGCAGGAGGGGGATAGTCACAGCAGGGGAGGCTGGCTCCAGAAAGTGGGGTGAGAGCGAGGGCGGCAGTGGCGGGGGAGGGGAGCGGCGCCCCCACTGACCTCGCACCTGCTGCTCCAGATTCAGGATGACCGACACGGCCTGGTGCAGGATGAGCAGTTTGGTCTGGGGCTTCTCACTGTTGAGGTGCAGCTGGCACATGCGCCCCAGCTCCTTAAAAGCCTCATTGATGTCTCGGACCCGCAGCCGCTCCCGCGCGTTATTGGCCACCCGGCGCTCCTTCTCCCGCTCAGCCTTCTGCTCTGGGGGGAGAAGGTCGTCCTCGTCCTCGTCCGGGCTATGGGGGGGGGGGCCCGGGGGGCCAGAGGGAGACAGTGAGGCGGGGGGGCAGGCGGGGGGCCCGCCGACAGCCTCGCGGTGTGGGCGCCGTGTGTGTGCGTGTGCGTGTGCGTGCGTCCTGACGGGCAGGGCGGGGCGGGGGCTGAGGAGGGCTGGCACCTGGTCCGGGTCCGGGGGGGCTTCAACTCCTTCTTCTCCTCCTCTGAGTTGTCGGCCACTGACGCATTCTCCTCGTCCTCCTTCTCCTCCCGTTTGATCTCACTGGCACCTGAGACGGCCCCAGCACGCCCAAGTCCTGCAACAGGCCTGGGGTCAGGGTCTGGGGCACCTCCAGGACCACTCAACAAATCTCACTTGCCCCTTAAAATGATTTCTCTTGAGAAATCCGGGCCTTCACTTGCAAAACAAACAAACAAACAAAAAAACCCAAAAAACAAAACCCACAAAACAGTAGTAAAACAGAAAACACTCCTGGAATCAAGTCCCTACCTCACGCTACACAGTCAACAATTCCAAATAAAGATCTGACAACCTTTAGAAGAAAAGTAGAAATTTTGCTGTGATTCAGAAGTCTGGACTATTTTCTAAAACACTAAATGGGCTGTTTTCAGAGGAAGAAACAAACTGATTAATTAAGAATTTTTGACTACCAGGATACCACCAAGAAAATAATACACCACAAGAAAGAAAACACTGGTCTTGTATAAACAAGTGAAGGACTGATCTTCACAATATGTAAAAAGCTCCTACAAATCAGTAAGAAAAACAGGAAAATAGTGAAAGTTCCCAAGCAGTCGATTCATAGAAAAGGAGGCAGATATGACCCCGTGGAAATCTGTTTATGCCCAGAAAGTAGGAAATGCAAATTGGGATCCAGTAAGTCAGTGAGTTGGTGAAACAGCAGGGCCCAACAACCTGAAGTCCTGCCCGTGGAAGGGAAGTTGGCACAGCCAGTTTGGGAATGCCTGGCATCATCTGGAGAAGGTGGATACACATGTACCCCCAAACCCCACAACCTGGAATCGCACCGGAGAAGCTCAAGCACATGCACCAGGAGACACATTCCAGAAAGCACCCGGCACAAACGTAGAGTTGGAAACAACCTAAGGCTCCACATCTGGGCCTGGGCCCACCCCCTCAGCCACCAGCAGCAAGAGGGTCCTCACCCCGAGGTGAAACGCACCAGCCGACGCCACTTCTACAGAAGCCCTTTGTTTTTGTTTTGTTTTTTTTTTTAAAGATTTTTATTTATCTATTCACTAGAAACAGAGAGAGAGGCAGAGACCCAGGCAGAGGGAGAAGCAGGCTCCACGCAGGGAGCCCAACGTGGGACTCAGTCCCGGGTCTCCAGGATCACACCTCGGGCGGAAAGCGGCACTAAACCGCTAAACCGCTGAGCTGCCTGGGCCGCCCTACAGAAGCCCTTTGAAAGTGATGCTGAACTCTACACTGTGATAATAATGTCGGACCAGGAATGGGGCCTGGGCTTGGCAACAGATGACCCGGAATGACAGGGGAGGACAGAGGGGAGGGGAGGACAGGGGAGGGAAGAGGAGGGGAGGGGAGAGGAGTGAAGTGGAAGGGAAAGAAGGGGAGGGGAGTGGAAGGGAGGGGAAGGGAATGGAGAAGAGGGGAGGATAAAGGAGGAGAGGAGAGGGGAGAGGAGTGGAAGGAAGGAAGGAGAGGGGAGGGGGGCAGCCCGGGTGGCTCAGCGGTTTAGCGCCGCCTTCAGCCCAGGGCCTGATCCTGATCCTGGAGACTGGGAATCGAGTCCTACATCCGGCCCTGCAAGAAGCCTGCTTCTCCCTCTGCCTGTGTCTCTGCCTCTATGTGTGTTTGTGTGTGTGTGTGTGTGTGTGTGTGTGTGATAAATAAATAAAATCTTAACAAAAAAAAAAAGGAAGGAGAGGGGAGGGAATGGAGAGGGAGGAAAGGGAGTAGAAAGGAGGGGAGAGGAGGGGAGAGGATGGGAGGAAAAGGGAGGAGAGGAGACGGGAGAGGAGGGGAGAGGGCAGGGGAGAGGAGGGGAGGGCAAGGGAGGAGGAGAACCTGCGGTAAGAGGTTCAGGTCAGGGAACCCTGGCCCCATAAAGGGACACAGGGCATCCCGGGCAGCGTGAGGGGTCAAGGAGCAGGCCTGCCCCCACCCCGAGCTCCCCAGGGGTGACGCCTGTGGTGGCCGGAGGTGCCCCAGAAGAGACCCTGGGTGCAGACCAATGCTGGTGTCAAACTCAGGCTGGTGCTGAGCGGGTGGGGGGTCCTGAGCAGGACGGAGAACCTGTGGGAGCATCTGGGGGCTCCGGACACTGGGCAGCATACACATGCCTGCAGGGAGGCCCCAAGCCATCCCCCGCCGCGGCCATCAGCGTCTGCACCCCCGGCCCCACTGACACGAGCGCAGCCCCAGCCCCGAGCCCCCGCGGACCTGTCCCCACCTCATCCCTCCAGCCCTGTGCAAAGTGCCATCACCCGCTTGGGTCTTTTCCCCGTAAAATTTGTGCCCATGCGACCGGCCCCCACCTCAGGAGCCTGGCGAGCCTGCCCGGGGTCCCAGCTCTGAGCCCTGCCGTGTGCCCTGGACGCCCGGGCCTCGCCCTGAACCCCAGACCCGAATCCACCTGCACGGACTCTGTGCCTGCAGAACAGGACTCAACCCGCCGCTTCTGGTGCCCGCATCACCCGGCTCCCCGGTCTCCCCGTGGCTCCCAGAGGGCGCCTGTAGGCCTGGCAGGTCCCTGTTCTGCCCGCGGCCCTCCAAGGCACCCAGGTCCTCCCCTGTCCCCAGGACCCCATGTGACCTGCCCTGTCACCTCCCTGACGTCACCATCTCTCTCCATTTCCCTCACCCAACGTAGGGCCCTCACTCCTCCTCCAGCATCTGGGACGTGGTCCTGTCCCAGGGCCTTTGCACATGCTTCACTCAAGAGCCTGTCTGCTCCTCCCCAGCCCTGCCCAAATGTCACGATCTTGCCCCCCAACCATCTTTACACCTACGAACACCCCCACAGCCCTCCCCATTCCCCCCAGCACCCCTCCTTACGTAGTCCACTGCTGGCCACCCCCAGGGGCAAGCTTTTTCCTTCCCCGTTTCCTGCCCACTGCCTACAGAAGCGCCAAGCGCACAGTGGATGCTGAGTGGAGAACACTTCAGTGGTGAGGCCGGGCTCTGGCTCCTTCAGGAAGGAACCACCGGGCTGAGCTGACCCCTCAAGGGCCCCCACCCAGCACCTGGCACAGGGCAGCCCCGGCCGGGCCTGCACGGGGTCAGGGTACAGGTGACCCCCGGGCCAGCTGCCCCCCAGCCTCGCGCCGAGGCTTACCACTGTAGGAGTCTGGTGGCCGGGTGAGGTCAGGCAGGGCGCCGGGCTGGCTGGGAAGGCCGACGTGGTTGTGCAAGAGGCCGCTGGCCGAGAGGGCGTCATCCGAGTGGCCGCCTCCCACCTGCGGACGGGTGAGCAGGTGCGTGGTCAGGGCCGGCCGGCCGTCACCCCCGCCTGGCCCGGCCGCAGGCAGCACTCACCAGGCCAGTGTGTCGCCCGGCCAGCGGCAAGACGGGGCCAGTGAAGCTGGGGGCCAGCGCTCCGTGGCCAGGGAGCAGCCCATGCACGTCCGCCGCAGCGCCCACCGCGTGGCTGCGCAGCACGTGGATGGCCTCATCCAGGTGGTCTTCCATCTTGTTCTGCTGCGGGCCAAGGGGGCGGGAGGCGGTCAGGGTGTGGGCCGTGGGTCCCCAAGGCCACGGTCACGGCTTCAACCTCACACCCAACGAGTACCCATCAAGGGGCAACTGCCCGTGAGCTCCGCCCGCCCCCTCCCCAGGCATGCTGTCCCTGGGCCCACACGTACCCCATACCTCGTGGCCCAGACCGCACCCTGGGCGCAGGCCCCCACCAGGGACCGCCCCCACCCAGCCCTGGAACCGGGGCAGGAAGCTCACCAGGCTGTGGAGACCCCCGTCATAGCTGGGCGATAAGGCACCGGGGGCTCCTGGTCGGGGCCACTGCGACGTCCCTGCAGGGGAGGGGGCGAGTCAACAGGGCCTCTGAGGCTGGCAGGGGGCGCGCAAGGGGCCTTGATGCCTAGGCCCGCCACACGGGGGCGCCCCTGCCCGCAGGGCCCCTGGGCTCAGCCCTGCCCAGGCCAGCCAGTTAGGGGAGCCCCGGGGAATCGGGCTCCCACGGCCACGACCCACACCCACCTCCCGGGGAAGGCAGCCCAGCGGCACAGCGGTAGGTGTCCCAGAGGCCCGCCTGCCCTACCAGCGGTGCGGCCAGCGCAGGGCACAGGTTCACCCCAGGGGCCCCGCATGGCTCAGGGAGGGGCCAGGATTCCTGCCCACGGGGTTCCTAGTAAAACCACCTGGCCTTCCAGAAACTTCCCCATGAGCTGATCCCCAGGTAGATGGTCTCGGGGATAGGAGAACCTTGGCCCCTTTGGCAGAACTCAAGGCAGGGCACGCCGTTGGTGCCGACTATATACGGGCTGGACAGATGCCAACGTGTCTGTGCTCCGGAGTCCTGTTAGGCTGGCTCCTGGCCTCTATGTCCTGCCCCTGCTGGATCCCACAAGCCCGGGGACGGCTAGTCCACCCAGCTCTCCACCCACCCAGGGCCGCAGGCACCAGATGTAGCCCCTGCCCCTCCCCAGCACCCCACACAGACCTGCTAGGCCCTGGGGGGAGCCCACGGGGGTCGAGGGACTGGAGGAGAAGTTATTGCTTGAGTGATCCGGGGAGTAGATCTGCAACAGGGAGGAGGCAGGGCCACCAGACAGGTGGTCAGGGGCCAGCCTCCTGGGCTCACCAGCCTAGCCACCCTGCCAGCCCCAGTCCCACGCCTCACCGAGGCCAACGCCTTCCCGAGGGCATCCCCAGAGCTGCCGGCAGTTGTCCCGCGGGAGCCTGGGAGGTAGAGAGAGGTGAAGCCCAACCTCAGGGACGTGGCGTCCCAGCAGCCCGGCCCAGCTGGCGGGCAGCTCCTGAGCTCAGCTGGGTAACGGCCTGGGGTCCTGCCTCCTGCCTCCACGGAGGCTCCAGTGACAGGCAGGCGGCAGGACCCGGGAGCGACTTCCCTTGGAGCCCCCGAGCCAGGGACCCCAGCAAATCGCCTTCTGTCCCTGTGACTCCAATGGTGGGAGCGTGGCTCTGGGAGCCCCTCCCTGCCCAGATGCGAAGTGGGGACCCAATCTTCAGAGGACCATTTACAAACATCACAGGTACGGCCTGAGGAAGCCGGGCTGGTGTGTAGGGCAGGCCCAGGGGAGGAAGGGCACACGTGACAAGGCCCGACGCCTGCACCCTGCCAGGGGTCCAGCCCGGGGGCTGCATCTGGAAGTGGGGTTAAGGGGGCCAGTACCCATGAGGCCGTCGGCCCCGCTGACGGGGGGCGTGTGGCTGGAGACACTGGCGTAGGCGGCTGCGGGGCCCGAGGAGAAGGTGGACACTGCCGGGAGCCCGCCGTTCACCTCTGCTCCGTGTAGCTGGTAGCCCTGCGGGTGGGGACGGGGTCACAGGGGCCCGACAGGGCGCTGCCCACACGCCCACCCCCGCCCCCTCACACGGGCCTACCATGCGCTCGTGCTGGTGCAGGCTGCCGAACCCTCCGCTGCTGCCACTACCCACGGAGCTGCCACCAGCTGGCGGGAGGGGCAGGGGCGATGAGCCCCCACCCAGCATGGGGCCAAAGCCCGCCTGGCCCGAGGGACTCCAGAGCTCGGCCGAAGGGTGTAGGCTGCCATCTGTGGGGGCAGACGGTGAGGTGGGCGGGGGGCAGAGGTACCCGGAGCCCTGCCCCAACCATCTCCGGGGACCCCCACGAACCTGCCATGTAGAAGGGGGTGGGATAGGCGCTGCCAGGGGTCTTGGCGGACGGGTAGGCAGCCGTGTCCCTGCCGTAGTCATCACCTGAGCTGGAGGGGTACACCTGCCGGCAGGCCCATGAGGTCAGGAGGGGGCTGGGAGGGACCGGCCCCTGCCCCCAGGCCTGCCCTCCACGCGGTCCTCTGCTGCTCTAACACATCCCCTGCGCCAGCACGGGAGGCTCTGGTGGCAGCGGCTCTCCCGCCCGCGCTCCAGCCCTGGGCCTCCTCGATCCATCAGAGCCGCGCTGTGACGCTGCAGCCCTTCCCTCTGCCCCGGGTCCTGGGACCCCCAGCAGCCTGGACGCGGGGCCCCACGTTCACACTGTGCCCTGGCTGCCCCAGACCAGCAGGGAGTTTCCAGGATCCCGCCAACCGGGGCTGGCACGGCCTGGAGCTGAGGCCGGCGGGGAGTGCCTGGCCTGGTGCTAGAGCAGGACGGGGTGGGTGCGGGGGGTCCGGTCAGGCTCAGACAGGGAGAGCAGGGAGTCAACGGGATCCCGAACCAGATCTTCAGAGCCTGACCGGCACCACCAGCTGCAGAGCAGAGCGCCCACCTGACTGACTCTGGGCTGACTGCAATCCGGGTCACGCACGGGGCTGTGCCTGGCGTGGGGGCTCCGGGTCCTGGAGGCCAGCGGAGCCAGGTGGAGCGGTGGCCAAGCCGGGGACCCTAGCAGACCGCCTTCTCTCCCCATGACCCAACCTTGGGACCCAGTGCCATGCACTGGGGCTGACACCCTGCCAGGGGCCAGGCAGCGGGGCAGGGATGCGGGGAGAGGTGGGGACCCCGTTCCCGAGGTGCTTGGCCACCAGTAACATCCCGCTCTCCTACAGCAGGACTGTGAGCTGGACCGAGGAGGAACTTCCCAGGGGCCCTTGGAGCCGCAGCCCTGGGGCAGAAGTCACCCCCAGCGGAGAGGCCCCCAAGCCCACGCCCCTGGCCTGCGGGACCCCACTGCGGCCCACCACTCACCGAGGACGGGAGACCGGGCGGCACCTTCCGGACCTTCTTGGGCTGCGTGTCTGTCGGGGCCAGAGGAGCGGTGAGATGGGCGAGGCTGGCTCCTGCCCCCCAGGTGGGACGCGGGGTCGGGGGCCCACCCTGTGCCTCGGACAAGAGACCCTGAGCTTCCCGGGAGTGAAACAACCGGAGTGAGGTCTCAGGGGCGTCCATACGGTCTGCAGGGTGGAGCGGGGTGGGGTCCGCGGCCCCAGAGCCAGGCCTCCGTGCGGCCCTCCCTGTGCTCCCACAGCCACGCCTCACACCTGCCCGTGGGGCGTGGGTCCCGTGCTCGGCAGGACCCCTCCACGCGGCCCTCCCCAAGGCTGCTGGCCGAGCTCCTGGGGCCACTGGCAGGCAGTGTAGCCGCCTCCCCTCGGGTTCTAGAAGCCAGGGCCCTCCTCGTGGACTATCGAGGTCCTGGTTCCTGCGTTTGCGTAAGCGCCGTTTAGAATGCCCCCACCCCCCCACACACAAAATAGAATGCCCCACGCACAGGGCCAAATCCAGGGGAGAGCCCGTCCAGCGTGAGTCCCAGCGTGACGGCCTCGAGCAGAGCCAACAGCGGACAAGGACAGCGGAAGGCCACCGCCCGAGCTCACACGACCCCGCCTGGCACCTCGGCTCCTCGCTCCCTGAGCCCCGCGTCCCCCACCAGCCTGCACGGCCAGGCCCCCCGCCCTGGGCCCCCCACTCACCCAGTCCGCTGTCCGCGGCTCTCCGCCGAGGGTGGCCGGGGTAGGAGTAATACTGGGAGCCGCCCTTGGTGCCTGAAGGGGACAGGGGCCCGGGGCTGCCGAGGGCCAGCTCGCTGGGCAGGAAGCCAGCCTGGGGGACGAGAGGGCGAAGTCGTCAGGACGGCGGGGCTGCCACGCCACGGCCAAGGCGGGGGCTGCTCACACCCTTGTGGGGGGTGACGGGCACCCTCTGCAGGACCCCACCCTGCCCGCCCGGGACGTTCCCGTGACCTACGATACTCCCAACCACAAGCCACTGGCTCTTTCTCTGAACAAAGCCTGACTAAGGAAAACTCTCGTGACAGCCTCGCAACCTCCACAGCAGGAGGCTCA
The DNA here is from genome assembly GCF_048164855.1 of Canis lupus baileyi. Taxonomy (NCBI): domain Eukaryota; kingdom Metazoa; phylum Chordata; class Mammalia; order Carnivora; family Canidae; genus Canis; species Canis lupus. The sequence goes on along the minus strand of NC_132856.1, from coordinate 59,000,716 downwards.
ACACGCTAAACCCGCGTCGAGCTGTCGAGCAAACCTGCTTGCCTCACTGCACGTCTCTTTTAAGGTAAACGGTCTGGCCCCACTAGCTCAATGTGAGATGAGCTTCCTTTCCTCGGGAGCAAAGGGAGTGGCGTTCAAGCCAGTCCTGCAGCTCGACTGAGCAGCAGCGCCATGCCGCAGCCTTCTGGTCTACAAGACGGGCACAGGGTGTTGTGGAGACAGGGGGCACCCTGGGGGCTCCCTTCGCACAAGGCCTGTACCCGGTTGGCACTTGATCCAAGCGCTACCAATCTGGATGCGACACTGTGAGCAAACAGGTGGCACCTCCTGGGACGAGGCCTGGCCACACCAAGGGGATCACGCTGACGAGTCACTGTCCACCCCCCACTCCCCCCCTCCCCAGCCTCTCCGCCTGTGGGGTGGGCTCCCTGGGAGGGCACGGGGGGAGGGATCAGGGCCTCCGAGCTACCAGGCTGGCCTCGGCATCCCCACCTGCCCCTCAGGGGTGGGCATGGTCTCTCGGGCCCCTCCAGCTGTGGAGAGCTTGCAGCCTGGACCCCAGGTCTAGGAGTCCCGGGGTGGGGCTGTGGCCTCCCCAGCATTCCCCTTGCCCCGTCCACACCCAGCTGGCCAGCCTGGCCCAGGGCCCGTCCTCCCGCAATGGACCGCACTGGGCTCGCCGGGGAACCTGCTGCAGATCAGAAGAGGGGAAAAGGCGGTGGGGAAGGCGAGGGACTGCAGCCTCCACAGCCTCTCCAGACTCAGCGGACCCAGGCTGCCGACGGGCCACGGCCGCAGACACGAGCCTCACCTGACTCAAGCCGCCAACACCCGTGTCTCTCCCAAAGGTGCCGTACGCGCTGCGCTCAGTGCCCTTGCCTGGAAGAGGAAAGACTCACTGGGGTCCGACCCCACACCAGGCACCAAGACGACTCTGGTGGGACGCTGGCCTCCCCCTCAGCCGGGGCACAAGCAGGGGTCAGGACAGACACCGTCCCAGCGTGACCTTCAGAGAACTCGCTGAACCACCAGGCCCCCGCGTGTCCTGCCAAGGCGCGCACAGCAGCAGCTGATCCTGCCGCCCCTCTCCTCATGCAGTCCTGGGGCATCATTCCCCGGGGAGCTGGGCTCCCGTGCACCCGTGAGGTCCAGCACCTGGGCCCTGGGCTGCACCCCCAGCTCCCAGCCAGCGGTCAGCTGGGTGAGAAAGGGCCTTTCCCCCGTGTGGGTGGTGAGGACGCAGCCCAGCCACCAGCACCAGTGCAGAAGGATGCCTGGATCTAGCCTCACCTGAAGCAGAGGCCCTGGATCAATCAGCACCAGGGGATTCAGCCTTAAGATGGGTGCTGGTGTCCGCAGAGGGCGGACCAGTACCAGCATTGACGTGAGCAAGAAACTCAGGTGCTTGGCCAACTGATTACAATTGCTCTCAAACTAAGACAGAAAATCTCCCGTTTCTTTATCATGAAATTACAATTTTGGCCAAACTCTTAGAGCAGGTGCTGGTGGGGGCCCGGGGGGCAGGGCTTCGTGGGCTGTGCCCCAGTCCCACCTCCCATGAGCCTCCAAGGGCAGGCAATCCTGGGCCTATGGAAGAATCAGTAAACCAGGGAGTAAAGGGCAGTGGGGGACGGGGGGAGGCGCCCGCGCTTCCTTCCTCCCAGGGTCAGCATAGGACGCAGGGCAGGCGCGCTCAGCCACAGCTCCGGGCTCGATCCAGGAAGGTGGCTTCCCCTCCCAGACTCTTAGCTGCAAATGTCGGGTGTTGGGGCTCAGACCCTGTACACAGCAGGCACCAAACAGGGGCTTCCTGAGCAGCAGGATGAGGGTGGCAAGGAGAGGAAGTGGAGGTTCCACGGGGGGACCCTGTGCAGCCCGCGAGCCTGGCACAGAGAAGGTACCTAACGCACGCGCTGGGCCCGCACGTCAGGGAGACCACACGGGCGGGGGAGACGGTACAAAGCCCAGGGAGGCCCGCACTGCACCCACCTCCCTGCCAGCCCGCGGGCAGGGCCTGGACGCCACAGGGCGGGCCTGGGACCCAGCTGGACTCTGGGCCCTGCTGACCAGGCCCGGCCGTGGGAAACCGCCCGCACCAGGAAGGAGCGGGAGGAAGGAACAGGCTGAAGGGAACCGGAGGCCCTGCAGGTGTACAGGCCACCCCAGGCCACCCGAGGGGCCGGCCCTCGCCCTTCTGGCCAACCAATGAGCACAGGCTCCTGCTGCACAGTATGTCCTTGGACCCTGCCCCCACCCCCCAGGGCACCATGCCTGCCTATCCAGCTCCCACCCCACACCCAGTCACGGGGACCTGCTCAGCCACCCACCCGGGCAGGCCCCGATGGTCCCAGAGGCTGAGCCTCCGCCGGCCCCAAGAAGCACAGAGCCCTGGACGCGTCCCTCCGCACTGACCCTCAGCCTGCCCGTCTGCAGGTGGGGGAGGCTGTGGGGCCCTGGGAGCTGGGCAAGGCCTCGTCACCTGGCACACAGAAGGTCTTCGTGGATCCTGGTGGGAGGGACTCAAGCCCAGGCCTGCCTGAATCCTGACTCACGGCCAGCAGCTCTGACCACCTCCTGGGGTTGCCAGGATTCCCGAGCCCACACTCCCGTGGGCAGCAGGCCACAGCCTCCTATACCCAATGCTCTGGGAGAACCCAGTGAAGCACGAGCACGAGGGGAGGGGGCCGCACCGCACCGCGCAGACACTCACCTCCAAGCCCGGGGCCCAGGAATGTGGATGAAGAGAGGCTGCCGTGGGGCTCACTGAAGTGAGTGCCGTCACCGTAGGTCTGTGGAGGCAGATGGGCGTGAGGGGTGCTGGGGAGATGAGCTCCAGGGGGCAGGCGTGCTCTTGAGTGTTCCAGGCAGGACCTGAACCCACATCTCCGAGCCCGCTGCCCCGGGAGACCAGATTGGCATCTGACTTCCCGCCCATGAGCTTCAGTTTCCCATATACGTCCTACACCAGAGCAGTGAGCCCAGGGCTCGGGCCTCCTGGAGGCTCCTTACCCGGCTGGGGTCAAAGGAGGAGCTGTTCTGGTCGCCGGCGCCCCAGGAGCCCGAGCTGGGCCGGTCCTCCAGACCTGCGGGCCAACAGAACAGAGTTAGGCTTACCCTCGCTGCCTCCCTGCTCTGAAGCCTGCTGTGGCTCCCGGCACCCCAGGGAGAAGCCCTCCCGCAACTGAGCAGGCCTCCCGGGTCCTCCTGACCCAGCCTGGCCTTGGGGTCCCTCTGGCCTCACCCAGCCCCTACCCTGCTCGTATTTTAACTGTCAGTGGGGCGCCAGGCTGGCTCGGTCGGAGGAGCGTGCAACTCTTGACCTAACGATTGCTAGGTTCGAGCCCCAAGGTGACTGTAGACATCGCATAAAAATAAAAATCTTAAATCTTAAAAAACGCAATAAAACAAACAACTATCATTGCTGGGAAGCGCCTCAGACACCCTATCATTTAGCATGTCTTCAGGCCCACAGTTCCAAAAACAATCTTACCAGCTGCCTGTGCTGGCAAACTCCTACCCATCCATCAAAGCCCCAGCCACGATGCACACCCTGGGCAGAGCCCTCACTCTCAGAGCCTGCTCCCCCCAGCACATAGTTTCTCCCTCTGGTCCAGCCATGACCCCAAGGAACTGGGGCACCTGTATCAAGCTCAATCTCTCCTGACCCTACAAGAAAGGGCATGAGGGCACCATGAAAGGGTGAGCAGTGATTAAGGTCTGACCTCAGGGAAGTGGGAGTCTCTCCCTTCCCATCACGGGTGGGGATTCAGGAGGTGGAGTCACTCCATTGTTGAAATAACAGCACAGCTGCCACTACCTTCCAGGCCCAGGCTGCGGCGTCAGGGAGCAGGGAGCAGGGGGGCCCCGGAGAGGAGAGGCCCACAGCACAGCAGGGGGGTGCAGCAGCGGGGCAGAGGGGCTGGGTCTGGAGCAGGGGGTGGGGCAGGGTGGGACCCTTATCTCCCCCAACACTCGCGGGCACCACCCAGGGCTCCCCACCCAGTAGGCAGAGCCAGCGGGGGCTGGGCTGGCTCCATCCACCAGACACAAGGCCACACGGCCTGACACCTGCGGAGCAGACCCCGGCCCCCCGAGGGCCCCAGCGCCACGCCTGGGTCCTGTTTCCATCCTCCGCGGACAGGGGATGAACACGGCCCGCGTCAGGGTCAGGCCGGGGAGGGATGGGCTGGAGGGACCCGCGCCAGCCCGCAGTGCGACCCCACCAGCGGGACTCTGGGGAGGCGGCCAGCCCACCCGCCCTCCCCCACTCAGCTTTACCAGAAACTTCATTCAAATTTCATACTGTTACGATGCCTTTGTGTTAATCATCATCCCCCCAAACTAGTGTTTAATTGCTGCCTGATTTGCATAACGGCGCATATTAATCCCTCACCCTAATGCATATTCATACATCACATTTAGATTTTATTTTCTAATCAAAAATTTCCAACGTGATTGCAGTGGGGGGCTGCCTTTGCTAGAGCTGGGGGGGGGCCATGACCCCAGCAGGGGCTCCTGTGGTCCCGGGATCTATGCAGTATTTGCCACCAGGTTTGGGGCATGTGCACAGAAAACAGAGAGGCCGGTGAGGCACGAGTGACCCTGCGCACGGTACCTGCAGCCCAAGCCTCAGCCTCCCCTATACCCACATGCCTGCTGCCTCTTCTGGAGCAGCCCCCACCCCGTGGCCATCCACAGTTCACCCCTGGCAGTGCCACGGGGAAGCCACGTCGCATAAGCACAGCAGACCAGGTCTGAGGACGACTCCAACTGGGCACCTGCAGCCCAACCCCTGCAGGGCCTGGTGGCATGAAGGGCACCCCGGGGCCTGGGGACTCCCACCCACGGGGGCTCCCAAGTTCCCAGCAGATGCAACCAGGTCTGCCGCGGCCCATGGGGAGGAAGCCCGCACCAGCCCCTGGCCTCCCCTCTTCTCAAGATGTCAAAAATAGAGACGGCCCCTCCCCCGTCACTCCACCACCGGTTATTAACCCCCCCACCGATTAATGGTACATTTTAATAACCACTATGAATATTCATACAGAATATTCACATTCCATATTCATGTTCTAATTAAAATGTACAAATAGAATAAAGCATTGCCGTCGGGATGTAATCTTTCTGGGCCTTTTTTCAAGAAAGGCTGCGTGTTTCCTGCTGGCAGTGATGGCGGCGGCGGCCAGGACAGTGTGGGTAGAGGGTGCCCTGCCAGGGCCCACGCCACGGAGCTCCAGGGCCACTGAGGGGGAACAAGCCACCCACTGGCCCAGGCTGCTGTGACAGAGAAGCAGGGACACCGCAGAGTGGGGGGCACCACCCAAGCCTGGTCCCTGGTCCCAGCTGGCCCTTGCCTGAAGACCTGGGGGCTTGGGGCTGGGCTGGGAGGCCCCCTTGACCAGGGCTGGATCCTCCCGGGCCTGTGTCCAGGAGCCCCACGGCACCCATCCGGTCCCCCCGCCCGACCCTGTCACGCAGGGCTGCTCGGTCTCTAAGTGGGGCCGGCATGACTGATGGAAGGTACTTCCAATCCTGTGGGATCTTTAAAACACGTAAGCGTGGGTGACCACGTGTGGCTTGCAGCCGCGGTGCTGGACACCATGACCCCACAACCCAGAGACCGAAATAGTAACAACAAAACCATCACTTCAGGCGCCGCAACTGCATCTAAAACACGTTGACGATGTCTGGGAACGACTCCCCAGCGAGTGCTCAGAGGTCTCTCTTCTTGCAGACCTTCAGGAGGCCAGTGGGACACAGAGCTCTCCCTCTGGCCCTTCCCTCTCAGTTAAAATCCCCCCAAATCCAGGGGGCGGGTCAGCCAGCCCCACCTGTGTGCGACACTGAGGGGCTTGTGGAGGGGAAAGAGCGACACCAGTTTGCTTTTCGGGGCAACCCTTCCTCGGCTGGGCCTGTGGACTCCCACAAGCCAGGGGAGGCCTCTCTTCCAGGATTGGGGGGGGCAACATTTTCCTTTAAGATTTATTTATTTGGGGTAGGGGAGAGCCTTGAGCCGACAACACGCTGAATGTGGAGCCTGACGTGGGGCTCAATCCCTCGGTCCTGAGAACACGACCTGAACCAAAACCAAGGGTCAGATGCTCAACCTACTGAGCCTCCCAATCCCAGGTCCCTGGGAGTCAACTTTTAAATTCCTGTATCATTTCGAAATTAGGAGGGAAGCTGCAAGGGGCATGGCAGGCCGTGCCCGGAACCTGGCTCACTCGGCCCGTGTTCCTGCCTCTCTGCTGTCCTCCTGTGCCCTCTGTTCACACGCAAGAATGCTTCCCTTCCCAATGTGCATAACTTCAAATCTCAGTAAGTTCTCCATGGCTGGCCATGGCCAGGACAGGCCGAGGGCCCGGAGCCCAGGCGGCGTCCACCCGAGCCTGGGGGGCCCGGCAAGACCCGTGAGCCAGCAGATCGCAGGCAGGAGAGGAAATGAGCAGAGGCCACACCCACCCTAAGAGCAAGAGGACCTCCAAACCGGGGGCTTTCCTCCCAGCCCAACCCCCCGGGCCCCCGGAGCAACGACCCACAGCCCCAGGGGCTTCCCCGCGGCAGAGGCCTCAGGAGGGTCCCACAAAGACATGCTAACCCACAGAGAACTGGGCCCCCGCAGCTACAGAGGTGCCCTCCCCTCCCCCGTGAACTTCAGATCCGTGACCCAAGTGCTTCAGCCCACTTCAGGCTCCAGGGGACCCGTGTGGTCCTGAGTCGGGGTGGGGCAACCTGCCCCCAATGAGCTCAGAAGCCAGGCTGGGGCCCCTGCAGGGAACGGAATACAGACATGCGTGGGACACCAGAGACGGATGGTTCCTCCCGCAAACAGGGGACTGGAGGCAGCAGCCCCAGGTGCCCTCAGAGATCACGGAGCGAGCGGCGCTGCTGGAGGAAAGACTGGAGAGAAAACAGCGAGAAGACGGCAAAGCACGCAGAGCGGAGCCCACAAACCCACAGGAGACGGCGAAGGGCAGCAACCCACAGGAAGGGCGCTCGGGCCGGAGGGACAGGGCCCCGAGGCCACACACGGCGGGACCCAGCCTCACTCCAAGCGGGCAGAGCGGACTGCACGTTTGAGCGGTGGCCGCCAAGGGCACCAGGGGGACACCCAGGGCGCTCCGCCAGCACCGGCTGGGGTCGTGCTCCCGGGATCCTGGGATGTGGCCTGCATCGGGCCCCCTGCTCCGCGGGGAGTCTGGTCTCTCTCCCTCTGCCTGCTGCTCCCACGCTCTCTCCCTCCATGTACATAAAATATTTAAAAAAAAAAAAAAAAAGGGATCCCTGGGTGGCGCAGCGGTTTGGCGCCTGCCTTTGGCCCAGGGCGCGATCCTGGAGACCCGGGATCGAATCCCCATATCAGGCTCCCGATGCATGGAGCTTGCTTCTCCCTCTGCCTGTGTCTCTGCCTCTCTCTCTCTCTCTCTGTGACTATCATAAGTAAATAAATAAAAATTAAAAAAAAAAACAAAAAAAAAAACAGGGATCCCTGGGTGGCTCAGCGTTTTGGCGCCTGCCTTTGTCCCAGGGCGCGATCCCGGAGACCCGGGATCGAATCCCACGTCGGGCTCCTGGTGCATGGAGCCTGCTTCTCCCTCTGCCTGTGTCTCTCTCTGCCTCTTTCTCTCTCTCTCTCTGTGACTATCATAAATAAATAAATAAATAAATACATACATACATACATACATACATACAGGAGGATCCCCAGGTGGCTCAGCAGTTTGGTGCCTGCCTTAGGCCCAGGGCGTGATCCTGGAATTCCGGGATCGAGTCCCACGTCGGGCTCCCTGCATGGAGCCTGCTTCTCCCTCTGCCTGTCTCTCTCTCTCCCTCCCTCTCCCTCCCCATCTCTGTCTCTCACGAATAAATAAATAAAATCTTAAAAAAAAAAAAAAGGAGGGAACAGAACAGGAAACGTGCGCACACGTGCTCCTGACTGTCCAGGCCGGGCGAGGGCGCACATAGCCCCGCGCTGCTCGGCCAGGAGGGAGAAGGGAGGCGGGCGGGCCGTGCTGGGCGCACAGCTGCCTCAACAGGAGGGCGCTGCAGACCGCGGGGCGTGGGTGGCCGCCACGGAGCCCAGACGCGGAGCCAGAGCAGGGAGGCTGGCGAGCCGCCCTCCCCGAGTCCTTCCAGCAGCAGCCCTCCTGGCTCTGCAGACGAGGGAGCAGTGGCGGAGAGAGGCAAGGTCACCTGCTCAGGGCCCCTCTGTGGCCACGGGGTGGACGCACCAACCGATGGGCGCAGATTGTCATGAAGACAAACCCTGTGTCCTGCAAGGGGTGGTCTATGTACGCCCCTCAGCAGGCGGACGGGCGCATCCCCGCACCACCTGCAGGACTCGGGTCTGACCCCCAGGTGGAAGCAGGAGGCTCCTGCCCCATTACCCCCCAGCCTGAAAACCACCCCCCGCAGAGCTCACCCAGGGAAGGCACACGCACAGCTCCGGCCCAGCGCCTCGGCGGCCTCACGCACACACCAGGCAACCCGGTGAGAAGGGGTGGGAAGGCCCGCATCCCAGGCCCAGGCCGACGGCCACGCTCTCACGGATGACGGGCTGGACTGGGAGGGACACCCCCCTGCCCTGAGCTCCACGAGCCCGGGGCCCCTGCACACGCTTGTGGAGATGGGGCGCTGCTCCTGCTGACACAGGACACAGACGTCACGGCTGCACGTCCCGCTGAGCGAGGACACATGTGCGACAACAGCAGGCCCCCCACCAGGGCGGCAGGCTCTGGGTCTTCCCAGCAGGGCCAGGGCTCCAGCCGCGCACCGACTCTGTACTGATGACCTTGAAATGACGCAGGTCACAGGCGCTCGCCCCCAGCCCAGAAATCTCCAAAGGAATTGGAGACTCGACAGAAACGTTTTTTAACAGAAAGTACCAAATGTCTCTCAAAACTAACAGAAAACCACATTACTGCAGCCACCAGGCCCCAGCGAACAACACAGCTCCAAAGGAAAAGCGTGACCCGCACAGCAGGCCCCAAACAGGAGGACACCGGTGCGCCGGCCCTCGGTCCAACACCAAACACCAACCAACCACAGGTTTGGAGAAGGGAGGAGCAGAGCCGTTCGACGGACGGACGCCAGTTTGGCCAGGAAGCGTGTTCCCCACACGAAGATCGACAGAGGGGCTCAGAGGCAGCCGAGTCAGAGAACAGGACGTGGAGCTGAGCGTGCACCGTGCCACCTGTGGCTCAGGGACCACGAGCATGCACCCCAGCCACGTTACCACATCTAGGAAAACACGGCGTTGACCAGAGGCACAGACGAAACGGCAACCGGAATCCCTGCAGAAGAGGGCACGAAGGGTAACAGGGTGGCGGGCCGGTCCCCGCGCCAGGGACGTCCTGCTCCTCGCTCCTCAGAGCCTGTTCCCGGGAGGTGGGGTCAGGAGCACTGCCCAGGGACCCACAGAAGCCCCCGGCCCACAGGACCCAGGCCACGGATGGCGTGCAGGGGGCAGACCACACCGGGCGAGAGGCATGTCCTGCGGGAGGACGCGCCCGGGGACAGTGCCAGGACGTGGAGAGGACAGCAAGAGCACACTTGCTGTGGACGCCAGCTGGGACCAGAGGGAAGCCACCCGACAGGAGGACCTACCTCCAGGCGCCCCCCGCCCCCCTGAAGCATGGTCCTGCCCTCAAGCCCAAGAGCATATGCGGGGTGCTTGCTTCTGGCAACACCGATGGCTGTGCAAGGGCCAAAGGGGCCTGCGCGGGGACGGCCGCACGGGTCAGCTACAGAAGCACACCCAGGAAGGGCGCAACAGTGAAGGGACGTCAGGAGGAGCCAAGCAGCGGGCGGGGCGGCGACGGCCTCCAGAGCACAGCACGGAGGCTCCTCGAGGCCCTAGGGCACCCCCAGCACACGACTCGTACTTCAGTTTCCAGGGTTTCTCCTCAAAGCTATTCGGGTTAAAAGAGAACCTCAACAGACGCGGGAGAAACCGGATTCTGACCTCAGGAAACTGCAGTGGAGACGGACAGTTCCTCCCCAGTCAGCTGCCAAGTGGACACTGCAGCAAACCCCAACAGGTTTTCCCTTCGGGGCAGAGACACGCGGGATTGTCCCCATGATCACGACACCAAACCTGCGGGTGTGAACACGTGGGGGGCCCTGCGAAGGCACAGGAGGGGCGGGACCCCGACACACCACAAACGGCCACGGGGGGGCACCGGGGCAGGAACAGATGGAAAGGCAACAGCAGGGTGCGAGGTCCCAGCTGCCTGTCCCCCGGGAGGCGCCCTTCAGAGCAGGAGGCCTGTCCCCGGGGGCTCCCACGTCCCCTCGGCCCACAGCTCCAGGCACCCTGCAGGCCGTGCCCGTGCCCGCATGCGCGCTGGCTTCCCTCCGCTCCATCAGGCTTCCTACTTTGTTCTACTCTGTCCCGGTTTTACCGCCCTCTTCTCACACAGCACAGTTCACACCCGAGTCTGTCTTACTCCTGTTTTCACTGTGACCCACATGCGTGTGCTTCCCTAGAGGGGGTGTGTCCGGCCACGTGCTTCTGCGGAGGGCAGGCGTGCCCCGGAGTCACCGGGGGCACTTCCTGCAGGCCCCGGCCCAGCCCCGCCGTCAGCCGTCAGCTGCAGGGCCGGGGAGCCGTCGTGCGCACACTATCGTTTCCCAGGTGAGGTTGTCTGCCTCCCACTTATCTTATCTCTCGTGTCTCTGCTGTGCCAAGGCCTCCCGTCGTGTGCTCCTCGCTCCTCCGCCCTCCTGCATCTTGTGCCGTACGCTCCTCTCTCCTCAGCCTGAACTAACAAGGAGCAGGTGCATTCGTGACGCTCACAGCCACACTCACTGCTGAGTGAGGATTTGATTCCTAAAGATTTTTCAGAAATGGCACCAAGGCTGGAACGCCATAAACAAAAAAATGTGACACCATAAAAATTTAATCAGTAAAACACTACAAGACCGATTAAAAATCTCCATCGTTAACAAGTTACAAACAAAGTTAGGATAAACCCTGGGTGGCGCAGCGGTTTGGCGCCTGCCTTTGGCCCAGGGCGCGATCCTGAAGACCCAGGATCGAATCCCACGTCGGGCTCCCGGTGCATGGAGCCTGCTTCTCCCTCTGCCTGTGTCTCTGCCTCTCTCTCTCTCTCTCTCTCTGTGATTATCATAAATCAATAAAAATTTAAAAAAGAAAAAAAAAACCTGCAACACAGACCACGAAAGACTAGTAACATCCTTCCTATGTGAAGAGCTCTTGCAAATCAAGAAGAGCAACACAGGACAGGAGTAAAGGACGCCGCAGGCAGCCATGCTGGGGGTGACTTGGGATGGATACGAACCTCACCAGAAGTGCAACAATAATCTTGCTTCTTTCCCCAACCTGTGAGGACTGAAGACTCAAACAATCCCGGTTTGGTGCCTGGAACACGTGCTCAAGAACCATCAACGTAAATCACGGTTGATACGTAGCATTACTGCTGTCGTTAAACTCAGTAGGCAGCCGCGGACACAGCCAACAACCCACACGCACGGGCTCCGGGGAATTCTCAGCGAGGAAAGCCAGTCTCACAAGGGTACACGCCACGTGGCTGCACACATTCTTGACAAGACAAAACCGTTGAGCTGGAGATCAGCAAGTCGGTAGCCGCCAGGGTTGGGGGGGCGGGGGTGCCAGCAGTTCTGCATCTGGACTGTGGCGGTTAACGGCACTCCACGTGGGATGAGACTGCGTGGAAGCCCCATGCGCACGTACGCAGACACGAGCACAGAGAGATCTGAACCACGTCTGGAAGGTACCAGGGCGGCTCCCATGCTAGGGGCAGGCAGGAGGTCACTGCTGGGGGCAGGGGACCTGACCTCTCCCTACAGGTCTTTGCAACTTCCTGTCAATCTGCAATGATGCGGCAAAAGTCCATCAATCCCACAAAAAGGGAGAAATGAGTGAGGCTCAAAATAATGACACAAAATTCATCAAAAAGAAACTCATGACCAATAATCTTTTGAACACAGATCACCCGTTGTCAGTGATGCAAACGGCCCTGAAACGGCATAACCTTGTCACCGCTCCAGCGGGAGGACAGGTGTGAAGACCTGTGCTGGCCAAGGGGCCGGCCGGAGGGATGCTCACCAGAGCCCAGCCCCGCGTGACGAACCCGCCCGACGCCGGGGCAGACAGGCCCCGCAGAGACCCCGGGCACCACGGGGAAAGCTGCTCAGAAAGGACCCCCAGGAGAGGCCCCTCTGGCAGGCCCGCAGGCTCTGCCCGGAGTCCTGGTGGCCTCAGACCCCGCGGTGACTACAGACGATGCAGTTACGTGACCCTGTGCCTCGAGGTCGCCCAAGAGGGAGGGACCAGAAAGCTTTCTCCCTGTGTGCGGCCCCGACGCAGACACCAAGCAGACCCTCCGGCTCCGGGGCTTCCACCTCCCCGCGCCCCAGCGTCCGAAGCAGCCGGGCTGCCAACCTCCGGACCCCAGGCAGGGTCGCCCGCGCTGGGAGCAGCCGGCCACGCAGTGGGCTGCTGACTTTCTAACAGGAAGGGCCCCCTGCGACCCACGGGGAGGAAGAGCCGACCATGAACAGCCACCAGACCCTGGAGGGGCGCCAGGCTGGCGGGGACCCCCGTGAGCACATGCGACCCCAAGGAGGATGACCGGCCTGCTCGGGAAGGGGTGACTGGGCCCAGGAGGGAGAAGCCATCAGGGCCCAAGCCCAGGGCCCGAGGCTCCCAGGCCTGACGCTGGGCTCAGGCAGGGCCAGGAGGGCTCCCCCAAGACGCCCCCACGCCTCCAGCTGAGCAGTACACACACCCCCAGACTCGCTGAATCATCCGGCCACGGGCAAGCACCCTTTATGAATGAAGAAATGGAGGCTCCCGGTCACACTACTTGGCACAGGTGACACGGGATCTGGTGCCTGTGGGGCAGCGAGGGAGGGCCCTTGTGCTCAGGCGGGGGGTTGACGGCTTAAACTGGACCTGGTTGGTGGTCCCCAGCGGCACACCAGGGGGGTCTCCCAGGAACCACCACACCCCGTCCCTCCTAAGAAAATGCAGCCTGACGTTGGGGGGGGTGGGGAACGATAAGACGAGCTGTCCCCAGCCAAAGGCCCCGGGCAGGGCCAGACGTGGGGCAACTTGGAGGGCCCCTCCCCAGGAGCCATGGCTTTAGTCTTTGGGGCCACCGCCCAGGCGGACCCTGCAGGAAGACAGAGTCCCGGGGTAGAGACCCCCATGGCCCGACCCTCTGCCCGATGCAGCCAAAAGCTCGCACCCCAGCTCCTGGGAGACGTTTCCAGGGGGAGGGCCAGGCCTGTGGGGATTTCCACAGCTCGGGCAGGACTGTCCAGCCCTGCGGCCACTTCCTCAGGCGGAGGGGAAGGCCGGCGTGGGGGGACGGACATGATACAACGTCCCTCCCCTGCGGCGGTGCCCAAGCACAACCCACCCTGAACCCCCCCCCAGAGCCCACTGGACACCCCCAGCGGCACCCGCAGACAGCTCTGAGAAAGAACCGTCTGTTCTGAATCCCAGGGTCCTGGAACACCACACGCCCGATACTGAGACCCCAAAGAGATGCGGGATCCACAGGGTGGCAGGAGGTCCTGGGCTCCCCCAATCCCACCCACAACCAGGGTGGGCTCCCCGAAGTACCCAGGGCAGTCCTCTCTGCCCACAGCCCTGCAGGGCTCCCAGCTCCCTGGGATAAAAGCCCAAACCTTCCAGACACCCTAAGGCCCTGTAGCACTGCCCTGTCCCCTCTCTGCCCTCTCCTCTCTCTCACTCACTCTGCTCTGGGCACACAGGCCTCCTTGCTCTTCTTCCCACACACCAGGCCCGGTTCTGCCCCAGGACCTTTGCACGGGCTATGCCCACTGCCTTGAACCCCCCTCAAGGCTCTGCTCAAACAGCATTTCCTCGGAGTTGGCCCCCAACTCCCTTGGCTCTGTGGCAGCGTTCCCCCCTGCTGCTGTGCAGCCTGGGCCCTGTGCTAGGCCGTTCAGCAGGAAGAAACGGTCTGTGCTCCCCCTGCCGTGTCTTGGACCCCTCGTGCCCGATAGTGGGGGCCGATTCATCCAAGTTTGCCAGAGCTATTCCTAGAATGAATGCTGAAAATCGCAGGGCCCAGAATAACCCTGGGTGCTCAGCAGGATGCTCCGTCAGCCCGGCGCCGGTCCCGTATACAGCAGGCACATACTACACACCGGAAGTAAAACCAGCCAGCAGCTGGGCCTCTCCCCAACATGCAAGTAGGCCCAAGTCAGGAGGCCTGGGTGCTAGCACCCCCGGCTCTCAGCTTCCCCTCATGCTGGAGCCCACAGCCCCAGCCCCACCCCGGCCGCCCAGCCCACCACACCCGCACCCCACGATCCTACCTGAGCCTCCAAACTGGGCGCCAGCCAGGGAGGCGGGCCGGCCCTTGCCGTTGGCCACCGGCAGCGGGAACATCTGTGGGGAGAGAGAGAGAAGCTGGGCGCGCGTGCCAGGACGGGCCCCGCCTGCGGCTCCCAGCCCCCCGGAGACCCCGGAAACAGCCTGCTGCCAGCAACAGGAAATCGGGCACAACTCAAAACCCCGCGTGGAGATGCCGGCTGGCCACCACGCAGCGTGCGACTCTGGATCTTGGTCACGAGTTCGAGCCCCACTCGAGCAGAGTTTACTTCAAAAACAAGACTAGAAAATAACTGCCGTTTCGGAGCCAGAGTAACCGACTCCCGCGCCGAAGACCGTTTACCTGCTCTTGGAAACGACGCAGTTCCGCGTATCCCTCAGCTTTAGGGAACATTTACGCTCCCGGGGCCGCAGCAGCGAATCCGCTGCGAGAACCGCCTCTGGCCCGAGCCCCGGCGCTGAGTGGCGGGCATGGGGGGAGGAGGGCCGTGACCTGGTCAGTGTCCCCCCCGGGGTCCTCGTCACACCTGCCCTCGGGAGGCACTGAGGCCCAGAAGGACAGGAAGCTGGAGGGACCTGGGAAAGGGTGCCCCCCACCCCCGCCCCAGTTTACCCAAACCCACCGTATTAAGTCCCTCGGGATTAAGCAGCTTAGCGGCCCGAGCCGGGAAACCGAACATCAACAAGCCCCGCAGCCACACGGAAGCACACACGCCCCCCCCCCGCCCCACGGTCCACGCTACGGGTCCCATCTGGAGCCCGGACTCGGGGCGGGGGGCTCCGGGTGGCTGCCAGGAGGTGGGGCATGGGGCCCACGGGCAAGCCCCGGGAGACCCAGGATGTGGGGCCCTGCGCCCACGGACCCGTCCACAGGAGGGAAATGGAGGCCCCAGGCTCACCTGGCCGGGCAGGCGCAGGGGCTCATGGGAGGGGCGCAGCCCGGCCGGAAGCAGGTTCGCACTGGGTCTGCACCCTCTCAGGGGCGTGGCTGCGCTCACTCAACTGGCCCAGCCTCCCCAAGGCCCCGGGCTCCCAGTTAGGGTCTGGTCCCACCGGGGAAACTGAGGCCTGCACTGGGGGGAAGGGTGGTGGCCTGAACCATGACCAGAACCAACAGGACGCCAGGCCTGGGGGTGTGCGGGCCCCATCTCAAGCCTGGGTTTTGTCCTCTAAGATACCAAGGGCCGTGCTGACGTGGCACCTGCCACCAGGGACACCGGGCCACGTCAGCCCTGTCACTGCCCCTCGTCCTCAGGCCCTCAGTCTTCCCCTCTGTGACATGGACTCAGGACCCGACCCCACAGGACCCCAAACCCCAAGCGCACAAGGGCATCGTGGGCACACAGAGAGGTGCCTCTGCAGGGGAGCGAGCGCCCAGTGGGGTCGGCCAGCCGCGGCCCCGGGGAAGCGCCCCAGGCAAGCACCGGCCTGCAGCGCCACCCCGGCGAGTCCCGGAGCCCACGTGCCCTCTGCACCCCGACGAGCTTCTGTCCTGATGGGGGCTCAGGGCCTGGCCCGAGCAGCTCGGACGCCTCGGTGGAGCGGCCGCCCTGCCCGCTGCTCACGGGACCGGTCCCCGCAGCACCGCCCTCCGCGACCTCCTCTCGGTCTGAGACCAAGCTGTTTTACAAAATGATCCACTCGGGTTCTCTGCGGCAGGACGGGTTCTCTGCGGCAGGACGCAGGGAGCAGCGACAAGGGGACGGAGGTGATGAAAGAGGATACGGGGGGGGGCGGGGGGGCTGCCTCTGGCACCAGCCAGGCCTCCCCCTGTAACGAGGGGGTGAAGGGAATCCAACTCCAGGTTCACTCTGCGGGCACACGGGGAGCACCTTACCCCTCGGCCTCCGTTTCTGCGGCTGGGAAACGGGCGGCGGGTCAACAGCGGGGACGGACGAGCCGGTGGGACCCACCAGACAGAGGGGGGCGGGGGCGCCCAGGCCCTGGACAGGAGAGGCTAAGGGGCCCGGCCTGAACCCGCGCCCACCCCCGCCCCCGCCCCAGCCTGTTCCGGCTCAGTAGTCTGTGACCTGTCAGTTTAACAAAAAAACAACCGAGCTGTGCTCCGGGTTACTCAGCCGGGGAGGCAAAAATAAAACGGGGCTTAAAAATACCAGCGCGGCCCTTCCGGACCGAGCCCCTGTCCCGAGGGCTGTGTTTCCACAGGACGGCAGTGCCGTTTCGCTTTGGGGACTTTTGTTTTCGACAGGCCTCAGTGGCCCGGGCCTCGACCTGGTGGAGGCTGAGGTTCACACCGAGAGTGCCCTCCCCCAACCGGCTTCACACCGACACTGCGGCTTCCCGGCGAAGGGAACCGCCCGGACACGGGGAGCACAGTTTGAGGACACACAGACCACGCCGACACTGGGGACAGATGGCCCACCGCACAGACAGACAAACGTGGCCCCTGGTCCTTCAGGATGAGCCCCCCGTTCCCAGCACCGGAGGGAGCCCCGTGGGGCCGTGATGCCCCTGGCAGCGTCCTAGGAGCTCCATCCAGCCAGGCGGGGGCCGGGCCTCTCGGGGCCCCGAGGAGGACAGTAGTGACAGCGGCAGCCCGCGCCAGCTCGGAGTGTGCGCTGCCCAGGGACCTCCACCCTCCCAAGGCCTCCTGCCGCCTCCCGCCCGCTCCTGACCATCCCCACGGCAGCCACCACGTGGCTGAATGACTGAAGTGCTAGCCGCCACCGCCGCCTGTGTTCCGGCTCACCCTCGGGCCCCCCGCTGCTCATCTTCGCGCTGGGTGCCTCTTTCCCTTTTCTTTCTTTTGCACGCACGCTAGACGACTAACCCCGCTCGCACCCACCCTCCAGGTCAGGAGACCGAGGCCACCGCAGGCCCGCAGCCCATGCCCCCCACCGCCCCCCAAGGCCCCTTCCAGCCCAAGTCTGAGGCCTGGCTCCCAGCTGGGGGGGCCCTTGTGGCAGGCGTCCTGTCCCAGGGACCTGGGGCGCAGGCCCACCCCACGGCAGGGTGGGAGCCCGGGAAGGTGAGCCCAGCTTACCATGCTGAAGTCCAGCAGGTCGCTGAGCTCCTTGTCTGTGCCCACGGGCGCCATCCTCTGCGGCTGGTTCATCCTCCAGGGGCCAAGGTGGGCACCTCAGGCCTGCAAACGGCCCTGCAGACGGGACGGACACGCGGGGAGGAAGGAGGAGAAGAAGAGCTGAGTGGCTGGCAGAGGTGGACAGATGGGGAGTAAAAAGCCGGGCTCCTAACGGCCCTGAGGGCGCAGGTCTTCCCAGAATGAGCCCCTCGGTGACCCCGGCAGTGGGGGCAGGGCAGCCAGGACTCCCTGCTTCGGGCCCCCGGAGACCTCTCCCCAGAGCCCTCAGGGAGGCCGAACAATGCGGGGGGAGGGGGAGGAGTCCGCAAATATCCCTTCCCTAAACTCCCTCCAAGACCACCAGGGAATCAGATTGCAAATTTTAAACGGGATGCGGGGTGGGAGTGGTCCCTGCCCATCCGCCAGGACCCGCCCCCGCCCCCGCCCCCGCCCCCTCCCAATCCCCCCTCCCGGGCTTGGCCCCGCTGGGGAAGGGGGAGGGCGGCCCAGGCCCCATCCCCAGGGAAATTCTGTGACCCCCGCCCCCCAGCAGCTGTCACAGCGTGGTGAAAACCAGGTCACCCCCAAATTGAAAGCTAAAAAACAATCTTCTCAACGGGGGGGGGGGTGGGGGGGAGAGGGAGGGAGGGTGCCCTGGGTAGGGACTCGCAGGCGAAGCTCCCTCCACTCTTAACGTCCCCCCAACGAAAAAGAAACACAGGAAAAAAAAAAAAAAAACTCATAAGAAAAAAAAAAAAAACAACCTTAGTTTGTTTTATTGTCACGATGTATCCGGGAATTATTTTTCAGCAACTTTGAAAACATCCCTACCCTCCCGCTGGGGGGGGGGGGGGGGGTCCCCGAAGCGGGGTTTCCCCCGCAGCGCCCCAGGGGCCGCCGGTGCCGCGCGGGGGAGGGGGGTCACCTGCGGGGCCCCGAGCCTCCCCCGCCAGGAGCGCGGCGCCCCCGGAGGCTGCGGGGTCGGGCCCGGGGGGACCCCGCTTTGTTCGCCCGCCCGGGCCGGGGTGCGAGCGGCCCCCCCGCGGCTCCCCGCCCCCGGAGGCCGTGCGGAACTCACTTGGTGGAGGGGCACGAAACCGCACTTTTCCGTGGGGCGGCCGAAGGCGGCGTGGAGGCCGCCGCGGGGCGGGGGTGTCGCGGGGCCCGGGCCCGAGCCCACGGCGCCCCGCCCCGCCCCCCCGCGCCCCCCGCCCCGCCGCGGCCGGTGCAGCGGGCGGCCCGGGAGCCTTTGAAGCCCGGCCGCCGCCGCCGCCGCCGCCGCCGCCCCGGGCCGCGCTAACGCGGAGCAGATGTTCGCGCCCCGGCCCCCCCGCCCGGCCTCAACCTGCGCCCGCGGGCCGCGCCGCACCTTCCCCGCCAGACAAAAGGCCGCTCCCCGCCCCCGCCCGGCCCGGCGCCCGCGGGGCCCCCGCCGCCGCCCCCCGCCGCGCCCGCCGCAAACTTTCGCCAAGTGCGGCCCAGGCCGGAAAGTTGGAGAACAATGACGGCGAGCGGGCCCGCGCCCCGACGGCGCCCCAGGGTCCCGGCCGCGGGGTCTGCGCGGGGCCGCGGGCCCGCGGCGGCTGCTCACCTGCTCGGCGCGGCCCGGCCCGCAGCGCGCGGGGGGCGGCGGCATGAACGGCCCCCCCCGGACAAAGGGGCGTCGCGCCGGGCCCCGAGGGTCGCGCGTGGGCGGCGGCGGCGGCGCTGCGGCCGGGCCTCCCCGCGGCCCGCCCCGAGGGGCCCGTGCGCGGCCGCGGCGCTGGCGGAGGCGGCGTGTGCGAGCTCGCGCTGCCCTGCGGCCGCGTCGCTGGGTCGGTCCGGCCCGCTACGCCCGCGGCCGCCGCCGCTGCCTCATCTTCCTGCGGCGGGAGACATGTTCCGCCCCCCGCCCCGCGCGCGGCCCCGCCCCCGCCGGGCCCCGCCCCCGCCCCGCCCCGCGCCCCGCCCGGCGCCGCCGCGGATCCCTCCGCCGCGTCCCGCTCGGCCCCCGCCGCGCCCCGCGGCTCGTCCTCCCGCGCGCCCGAGGGGCCCGGCCCGGGCTGGCGCGGCCTGGGGCCTGGGAGCAGGGGCGCCCGGGCGGGGCGGCGGCGGGGGGCGCGGGGACGGGCCCCGGACTATCTTCCGGCGCGGACGCGCACGCACGGCGGGCACGCACCGCTGACGCAAGAGGGCAAGGATCGTGAGATGGAAAGATAAGGCAGGGCGGCGGTGGCCAATCGGAGGCTGCGAATCGTTGATTGACGCGCCCGCCGGCCATTCGTGGCGCGGCCCCGCCCCCGCCCCGCCCCCTCGGCGCGGCCTGGCGAGGCAAGAGGTGGGACTTTCGTGCGCGTTAGTCCGCGACAGCGGTGGGGGTGGGCTTTCGGGTTTTATTGTCAGGTTTGCGTGGCCGCCCGCGCCGCCGCGCCGGCCGGGTCGTGTCTCAGTTCCTAGGGCCGGTCCCGGTCCTGGCCGTTGAGAGCGGGCATCTGCGCCCGGAGGACGCGGTTTGCACCCGTTTTGCTGGCAGGGCGATGGAAGCCCGCTCGGTTTCAGGGTCAGAGGCCCACACGGGGGCCGCCCTGAGCCTCTGACTTGCTTTCTCCTCCCCGAGTCTCAGTTTGCTCATCTGTAAAGCGGAGTCTGGACCAAGCCTTTAGATTGTGGGAGGCCTGGTCTCCCTTTGGGTCGGAACTTCTTCCCACATCCAGGGGCTCCCCGGCTTTGGAGGATCGCAGACCCTACAGAAGGGGAGGGATAAAATCACAAATGAAAATGTCACAGTCTTGGGGCGCCTGCGTGGCTGGGTTGGTTTAGCACCTGCCTTCAGCTCAGGTCATGACCCCTGGGGTCCCCAGGGCCTCAGGTCATGACCCCCCAGGGCCTCAGGGGCTCAAGTCATTATCCCAGGGTTCTGGGGTCTCAGGTCATGATCCTGGGGTCCTGGGACTCAGGGTCCTGGGATTGAGTCCTGCATGGGGCTCCCTGCAGGGAGTCTGCTCCTCCCTCTGCCCCCTCCCCCTTTTTCTCTGTCTCTCAAATAAATAAATAAAATATTTTTTATTTTTATTTATTTATTTATTTTTTTAAAGAGTTTATTTATTTATTCTTGAGAGACACAGAGAGAGGCAGAGGCATAGGCAGAGGGAGAAGCAGGCTCCATACAGGGAGCCCGATGTGGGATTCAATCCTGGGGCTCCAGGATCACACCTTGAGCCAAAGGCAGATGCTCAACCACTGAGCTACCCAGGCTACCCTAAAATATTTTTTAAAAAAGAGAAAATATCACGATCTTTCGTGGCTTCCTGTGGAAGCAGAGGAAGCCACACTCACTTCCAGGCCTGGGAAGAGGCCACCGTCCTCTTGACCCACTAGGCTCGGCTGTTTTGGAACCTGCCAGGCCCATGCTCACCTCCAGGCCGTTGTCCTTGCTGTGGCCTCTGCCTGGACTGCTTTTCCACTCACACCTGGAAACCGCCAATCACTGTAGTTCAGGGCTGCTCCCAGGCCAGGAAGCAGAGTGGTGGTCCAGGGTGAGGGGTACGAGGAGCGGCCGGAGGCCTCGGGGGCCACCCAACATAGGCACAAGCCCCTCGTGCTACCCCAAAGTAGGCTGGCCCTCACCCCAACCCGTTCTGGCTCAGAGAATTTCCCTGTGCTGCGCGCCTGGAGAGGGAGGTATGGGTCTTGGGGTCCAGGTGCGGATTCCTCCCGCCTCCCAGCCTCACTGTGACCTCATGCAAAGTCTTGACTGGCCCTGGGCCTGTTTCCCATCAGGACGTGGAAGGTACCGTGATGGGCACGGAGCCGGTGCCCTCAGCTTGTGTCTCCCCACTGCTGGGCCTGTGTCTCTGGCGGCACAGAGGTGCCCTGGGTCCCCAGCGGTGCCCTGTGGCCTGACCCTGCCGCTGCGGCCTCCCGCCAGCCTGGGTCCAGGCCTCGCAGGCCCCCAGCCTCGCTCGGGCTGTAGTTTGCCCAGTCCCCGCTTCCCCGAGAGTGCTCGGGGTCTGAACCATGGCGTTGGGGTCACCGTTCCTGGAGTGGCCCTCAACGCACTCCCTGCAGCGGGGGACCATGCAGCTACTATGTGCCTCACTCCTGGGCATTGGGCCATGCAGTGCCTGTGCCCTACCCCAAGTCCGCCCTCCGAGGCAGGATGGGCCATCAGAGGCCCCCTTGGCATCCCTACGTGTGGCCATCAGGTCACCATACCTGAGCCATGAGACCCATTGTACAGATGAAGAAACTGAGGCTTCCAAAGGCCCTCCCCAGGGCCCAGGGCGCCCTGGGGCTCACACCTGCCGGGAGGCCCTCCCGGCCCCCGCAGGCCACCGCTGTCCTCCCTGGGGAGGCCCAGCCTGGGCTGAGTCACTGGGTGGAGTAGCCCGTGGGGGCCCCCGCACACTTACACCTCTGCCCAGCCCGGAGGCCTGGGTGAGCCCCACAAGGCCCTGGCATGGGGACAGGCAGCCAGTGGCTGGTGCCAGGGGCCCCTCGAGGCCCGCCCACCCCACCCGCCCGCGGCCTTTGTTCTGTGGGTGCCCGCCCGCCCGCTTGGCCCCGTGCAGACGGGAGCCGGGGCCCTGCCTCCCCCACCTGCTTCCTCCTTCCACACAAGCCACACCTACTGTGCGCTGGGTACCCGGCCCGGGGACCCCACACACCGAGGGAGGTAACCCCGTTTCTGTGGGGCAAACACATGCCAAGGACGCTCGCTCGCCAGGCAGTGGGGGCACAAGGCACAGGACATAGGCCCCGGGTGGAAGCTTCCGGAAGAGTCACCCTGGGTGTGCAGGCCGGGGGCGTCCGTGGACAAGGAGCGCGATGGAGTTTGGGACTCTGGGGCCCTCCTCCCGACATCTGTTTTCCTTTGTCTCCGAAGTGGGAAGGTTGTCTTGGGTGTGAGTGCAGCCCCCGCCTGCTGCCCCCCCACGCTCAGGGCGCTCCCCTGCCTTTCAGAAGCCCTGGCAGGAGGGAGGGGCCCTTATCACCGGCACCAACGGTTCATGGTCTCCAGACGACTGCCTCTGGGGCCCGGGGCTCCTGGGTCCCTTCACACCCCCACGGGGGCGCGGGGGGCTCGGCTGGGCGGCTGGGTCAGGGCTCATTCGTCCCTGCTTCGGGGAGGGCCCGGTGTTTGGCCCTGGGGCTGCCGGGTGTCCCAGGGCTGCAGGCCGCCTGGGAGCAGAGCAGGTCAGGAGCTGGGGCCACTGGCCCCTCCCTAGGCCTAGCAGTGGGAAGTAGCAGGAAGGGGGGAGGGGAACAGAGGCCATCTGACCCCTGGCCCCCCGCCCCCCACCCCGTCCTTGGGAGCCAGGGGCCAGCACCTCAGCCTCCCACCCCCCACTGCTGGGCACCAGGCCGAGATCCAGAGGGCTCTGAGTGGGCCCCACAGGACCCTGAGCTCGGTGGGGTGGGTCTGGGGGGCAGTGACACTCGCGGGTGACCAGGGGACAGACGAGAAGTGTGGTGACTGGGAGGTGGAGCTCAGGGAAATGGAAGGTGAAGGAGCCAAGGCCAGAGGGTGGGGCGGGGCCTGGAAGGAGAGGGCACTAGGGAGCCACAGCGGGACTGGAGCCCGAGAGGGAGGGGCCCCTACGGCTGCCCAGTGGGCGAGGGCTCCTGGCAGGAAGAGTGGAGGTAGACGGACGTTGTGGGGGGACAGGGCTGGCCCCTGGGGTGCGGAGAGGGGGGATGGGGGACGGGGGATCGGTCTGAGGGTGGCCGGAGGCTTTCCAAGGGACAGGGTGAGTGCTGGGTGTGGGGCCGGGGCCTGGGCACGTTCATGCTGTGTCCTTGTCCAGGCAGGGACATCACAGAGCTGGTGGCAGGAATGAACGGGGCACAGGGGGCTCCTGGCCGCCCCATATGAGGCCCCGCGGGACGGAGCCAGCGCCCAGTAGGGTGGGGGCAACAGGGGCAGCAGCGAGAGAGATGAGAAGGTGAATGAGCCCTGACCTGGGGCGAGCCCCAACCCGGGGCTCCAGCGGTGGAGCCCACCCACCCACCACCCTGGACCCCCGACGTGCCCTGTGCCGGTCACCCCAGGACCAGTGCCACCTGCCAGGGCTGGCCCTCCCCCTCCTGGCCTGGTGCCCGTGGTGCTGACTCAGGGGCCCCCGGGGCCTGTCCCACCGCATTCCGGGGTGGCCTGTGCAAACACGGGGTGCCTCCCCACGGGCATTGTCCGTCCCGGTTCCCGGGAAGGGGTGTGCCCAGGGCATGGGGAGCCGCCGACCGCCACCCGCCCACGCGCCCACCCACGGGGCAGCCTCGCTGACCTCGGCCTGTGGCGGCCCGGGGGCCCTTGTCAGCCCTGCGCCCCGGCCACTTCTCCTCGCCTTCCTCTGTGTCCCCGAGGCAGTGCCCGTCACCCCACTGCCCAGACGGGGAGACTGAGTCCTGGCCATGCCCCGCCGGGAGGCCGGCGAGGCTGCACACCTGGCACACTGCCCTCCAGCGCTGTCACCCGCGCCCGGGGGCCCCTTCCAGAAACTCAGGCAGGGCGCGCCCCTCCGCCGGCCAGGAGCCGGGGGGCGACGTGCTCTCACGGGTGGCACAGCGGCGCTGACCCGGCAAGGCCCGGGCTGGCGGGGGCGCCCCGGCCCTGTGCTCGCTGTGCCCGGCGGCTCTTGGTCCTCCTTCAGCTCTCAGCTCTCAGCGCGGGGGCCGGGGCCGCCCCCTCCAGGAAGCCTCCCTGGCCCCCAGTGGAGCCAGACCCCCACCCAGCTCACAGTCCCTCTCACCTTCTGCAGTTTCTGGTTACCCCCCTTCGCCAGGCCAGCCCCCCCAAGGGCAGGGAGCAAGGTTTCCGCCCTCCACGCGGTGTGACGCACAGTGGGTGCTCATCGGCCCGGGGGTGGGGTGAGGGCAGAGGCAGTGCGCTGCTCCTGGTTCTCTTTTTATTTTATTTTTAAAGATTTTATTTATTTATTTCTGAGAGACCCAGAGAGAGCAGGGGAGCCTGATGCGGGACTCGATCCCAGGACCCCGGGGTCACGCCCTGAGCCCCAGGTAGACGCTCACCCGCCAAGCCCCCCCGGGCGCCCCGAGGGCTCCTTGTTCTGAAGGCTACGTCTGGGGCCCAAGAGACGGTGTCCAGAGGGAGGATCGCACAGAAGCCATGGGCCCAGCTCCGCCAACAGGCCTGGGTTCAAGTCCCGGTCCCGCCCTCATAGTGACTGTATGACTCGGGCAGAGGCTGCCCCTGCGTGGGCCTCAGTTTCCCCTTCTGAAAGTCAGGGCTGGGGGCAGTCATCTTCCAGGTCAGCTGGCACCTCACCTTCCCTGCGGTCGCTGTGCTGGGTCCCACTTGGTTCCTGGGAGGTGGTGGCCATGGTGGCGCCCATTCTGCAGGTGCTCACCCAGGAGGCCCAGGGAGGAGGCAGGCCCCGCTTCTTTCCCTCCGAGGGGTGAGGCCCGTTGCTTCCTGGGCGCCCAGGCCTGGCCCCAACTTGCCCTCCAAGGGCCTGGCAGGAGCGCATGAGACGGGGCCCAGGGTGCGAGGTGCTCGGGCTCCTCTGAGCTCCCTGTCCTCCTAGGCTGGGAGGCCTCGTCCAGCCTTTCCACCTCCTTGCCCTCTCCAGGAGCAGAAGAGGCACAAAGCCAAGACGTACAAGAAGAAGAATCATCCTCATGCTTGACTATGTAACGACTAAACACTTTGGAATTGAACAGATACACAGAGGAGGTTAGAGGAGGTGGGAGGATGGGGCAGCAAAGAATGGCAACATTGTGACAGAAGGATTTATATCCTTCACATACAAAGAGTTCCTACAAATCAATAAAAAAAAATAGGGACACCTGGGTGGCTCAGCAGTTGAGCGTCTGCCTTTAGCCCAGGGCATGGCCCCAGGCTCCTCGGATCCAGTCCCATGTTGGGCTCCCTGCAGGGAGCCTGCTTCTCCCTCTGCCTGTGTCTCTGCCTCTCTCCGGGTCTCTCATGAATACATTTCTAAAAATCTTTAATTTCTTTTTTTTTTTTAATTTTTATTTATTTATGATAGTCACAGAGAGAGAGAGAGACGCAGAGACACAGGCAGAGGGAGAAGCAGGCTCCATGCACCGGGAGCCCGATGTGGGATTCGATCCCGGGTCTCCAGGATCGCGCCCTGGGCCAAAGGCAGGCGCCAAACCGCTGCGCCACCCAGGGATCCCCACATTTCTAAAAATCTTTAAAAACAAAAACAAAACCAGGAAACCCACACCAAGAAATGAACATTAGTTCTTCACATAAGAACTACGAACGAAGGGCAGTTAAAGGGACAGAGAAAAAGACCCTTGATGTTGCTCGAGGTGAAAGAAATGCAAACGAGTATGCAAATAAGAAAACGCAGACCGACCTCCTGGTTGGCAGGACAGTAGAGACGGGTCATATCCTGCGGTGTCGTGGGGTCCACCGGAGGGTGTGTGTCCCAGCAAAGGAAGTCGGCCACACCCCCTTGAAGGCCCCCGTCCAGTCCCAATCCTAACGCCTATACACCTAATAAAAAACGGTGGCACAAACAGGGACGTCCCTCAGAAGGCGGGCTGCGGCAGCGGGCGCTCGGACGTGACCCGTGTCCAGCAGAAGGGGACGGACGCGGGAGGCGATGACAACACCGGCGTGCGAGGATTGCCGCCCTCGGGGTTCGCCTGCGTATTGAGCCAGAAAAGACATCTCGGGGGACCGTTCAGACCAAAGGCCGGGTTGAAGGCCGGGCTGAGACCCAAGGCACCGTTCTGGGGGGAGAGAATTTGTAAAGGAAAAAAAGCAGGTATCGAAAAAGCACAGGAGGAAACGTCCCCGGGGTTCAGTGGTTACTCTGGGTGGGGGGGGACTTTCAGTTCTTACTTTATATTTATATTTAAGAAGTGGAATTAGCTGAGAAGCTGGACTTTCTTTTCTTTTTTTTTTTTTTGGACTTTATTTTCTGTGTGTGCGCGCGCGTGCGTGTGCGTGTGTGTGTGTGTGTGCACGAACTTTTTAAGTTAAAAGAAAATTGACTTTTCCACCCTACGGCTAGAGCTCTGCAGCCCCGCAGAGCCACGGGGTGGGGGCACCCTCCCACTGGGGGTACGCCCCAGCCCCCTCGGTGACAGTGCTCCCCGGGCATGCCCTGGAGGGGACATGGGGCTGGGGGGAACCCTAGTGCTCCAGGGGGATCCCCCAGGGCAATCCAGTCTAAGTGCCACCACCTAGGCCGGTGAGGTCATTTCCCCCTGGGTAACGGGGATGGGAGCCCAAGCCACCCAGCCAAGTAGAGGCCGAGCCTCCTGGCCTCCGGGCAGGTGCCGGGGACTGCGGAGGGACGGCCCCTTCCCTGAAAGCAGGGGCAGCCCCAGGCCCTGCCCCGGAGGAACCGGCTCCTGTGAGGTCAGGGACCCTCTCCTGGGAAGGCCGCGAGCCTCGTTTTCCAATTTGTATGGAGGCCTCAGAAGTATCAAGCCCCCGCGTCCATGCCTTGTGCCCCCCCCTTCTGGGGCCTGGCTGTCCCCCGCCCCTGTGCCCCTGTCCCCACATCCGGGGGAGGGGCCGGTCCAGGCGGCCCTGACCTCTCTGCTGTGTCTCATTCTGACGAAGGCCGCCACACGTGCGGTCACCCAGCGGCCCCGAATTCCCTCTCTGCCTGGGGTTGGGCTGCCGTGGGGGTGCCGGGCCCCGGGAGGAGGCCCCTGAGGGCCAGAGAGGAATCCAGGGAGGAGCAAACCCCGGGGCCTCTGCAGGGGGGGGGCTCTGCCTCTTAGGCCAGGCTATTACCTTCCCCGCACCTGTCGGCCTGCACAGGCTCCCCACCACCCCACAGCCCACCGCCCCCGCCAGGCCCGGCCTCGGCTGCACCCCCCTCGCGCCCGCCCCGCGCCCAGCCTGGGCCTGGCTGCAGCAGGCGCTCAGTGGACGCTGGTCCCCACTTCGCAGGTGGAGATGTTGAGGCTCAGAGGGCCGGCCTGAGGTCAGGTAGGCAGGGGACCCAGGCAGAAGCGCTGCTTTGGCCCAGGGGCTGCGGGGTCGGGGACAGCTGGTGGGGCCCGGGCTGAGGGCTGGCTGTGTGGCAGCGGCAGCTGGGGCTCCTCTGGGGCCCAACCCCCACCCTGCGTGCAGAGGGGGAGGCAGCAGCTGGCGGCGGGGCCAGCTCTGTCCTGGGCGGGAGGGGCCCTGCGCTGGGGCGGCCTCTCCCTGCGACTCTCACCCTGTCTTTGTCTCTGTGCGTCTCTGTCTCTCTGTCTCCTCTTTCCTGCACCCTCCCCCCCACTGTCAGGGCTGAAGGCTGAGCCCCCTTCATGGCGTTGGAATGAGGCCTTCACCTCCACCTGCCCGTTATTGTCTCTATTCCTCCCCCCGTGGGAGACACCTCCCCTGGGCTCGTGGCCCGGAGCAAGTCTGTCGTGAGCCTCAGTTTCCCATCTGGGGAGTGTTTGTAGAGTGTTCCCATCTGGGACCGGACACGCTGGGCACCGGCGCTCTGTGGGACCACAGGCTGCAGGTCCTTGTCCCTCCGGCTCGCGGCCAGCCTGGGGAGCAAACAGTGACCAACGAGCCGCTTCATGGGCATCTGAAGCTGTCCTGGGGGGGCCAGAGCCAAGGGGCCTGCAGGGTCTCGGGGCGGGGGTGGGGGGTGGGGGGGATGGAGGCTGGGAGTGATCCCGGTTGGCTCCGGGCCAGTGCAAAGGCCCTGAGGCCCAGGGCCACCCTCAGCCAAGCCGCTGGGTGTCTGAGCTGACGGGGCCGACCCTGAGCCCCTGCTCTCCCATTAAGGGCCCCCTGGGCCGGCCTCGGGGGGTGGGGGGTGGGGTGGGGGGGGTGGGGGGGGAAGGTGGTCAGGAGGGGCTGTGCTTGCAGCCCAAGCAAAGAGAGCACCGGTGGGGGGAGGGGGAGTCGGGCCAGCCCCCCAGGAGCGCTGCGGCCCAGCTCCCAGCTCCAGGCTCCCCCAACCCTGCCAGCTTGGCACCCACCGAACCTCCCTGACAATAGAATCCATCACAGCAGAAATATCCTGGGGCCTGCTGCTTAATCACCCCTTGATTTGCATTTTTGCATATTAATGACAGCAGACCTGCTAATTTTGCCGCATTCTTTTAAAGGTGCAGAGACTCTGGAACTGTGCAGGGGGGCGAGGACGGGCCTTCCTCCGCAGGCCTGGGGTCACCTCTGCCCTGGCGTCACAGGGACCCCACCCTCTAGAGTCCCAGGGTCTTCCACCCTCAAAATGGGAGGCACCAACCACGGCATCAGCCAGGGGAACAGGATTCTGGAATGTTCTGCAGGTGGCTCCAACCTCAGCACCCCCGACCAGGAGAAAGTGTGGGATCGGGATGTGTCTTAAGCGTCTGCACCCTGTCGCTGACCAGGAGCCCCGGGGAGGGGGTGCTGCACCCCACTCTGGCCCCCGGGGCTCTCAGGCCTTTCAGCTCCCCCCACCTCCCGGCCTTCCCTGTGCTCTTGCTCTCCGCGGAGGCCCTCGCGCGCCCTGCACCACGCACGTGTCCAGGCCAGCCACCTCCACGTCCCCATCGCGGAGCTGGGACTCGGGCGGGACAGGCCGCGCCCCGGGTCACACGGGCGTGCTCGGGCTCGTGCTGCCCCCTAGTGGCGCCCTTGGGTGGGGCCGCGGGTCTTCTTGGGGCCCCCGCCCGCGGAGCCCACCCTGCCCCGGGGCACCCCTGGGTCGGGGATACCGCACGGGCTGGACTCCCCGGACCCGGGCGCGCGGGCCCCCACGGGCGGGACGAGGGTGGGGGGGACGAAAATGGGGTCCGGCCCGGCGGCCCCGGCTGACCCCGTACCCCTCGGGCGGTCCCCGCAGAGCCCGCCCGACGCGCACCGGGGCCCGCGCCCACCAGGGGGCGCCCGCGCTCCGCGGGACGGGGCGAGACCTCCGTGTGCCTCCGCGGGCTCGGACACGTGCGCACGCGCGTCCACGCGTGCCCTGGGGGCCCGGGCGCGCGCGCATCTGCGTGTCCGCTCGCGTGAGGCCTGCGTGGGTCCGCCCGCCGCGCTCGGGCGTAGTCGCGCGTGGGTCCGCATGTTCTGGCGGTTTACGCGCGTCCACGCAGGTCCGCGTCCCCTCGGTGGGCGCCGGCCCGCCTGATCCTCCCCGCCGGCGCCTCGGTCCTTCGTGGGCTGATGCCGTCCTCCCGGGGGGCCGCGCTTGCCCCAGGCACCCTGACGGCTGCACCCCTGGGCACCCAGGAAACAGGCTGGGCTGGCTGCGTGACCAGCCCCCAGGCCCCGGGGCCCCGTCATGGGAAATCCCCGTGGGCTCCAACAACCCCGGGGCAGTTTCCACCATTACTGAGGCTGCTGAGCACGAGGGGACCCTCCCCAATGCTCCATCACCCACTTTGTCTCTGCTCATGCGGCAGACAGGGGCCGCCTCCCCGCTACCACTCCCTGTCCACCCCCGCGAACTCCTATTCATCCTGCAGGGCCCTGTGCTCTTGGCCCCTCTTCTAGGACAGGTGCCTGGTGCCCTGGGTGTGAGGGGAGGAGGGACCACCATGAAGGGCAGGCAGGGTGCTGGCTTCCCCCACTCAAGGACCTGCTGGGGGCCTCGGGTGGGGTCACAGCATGGGGGCTTCCAGCCCGGCTCCTGGAAGGTGGGCGTCCAAGGGTGGGTGAGTGTTCATGTGGCTCAGGAGGCTCTGCTGCGAGTACCGCGCCCCTTACCCGGGCCCCTCCCTCTGTGTCTCCCTCCTTCATGCTCTCCCGCCCCTTCCTTCCTCTCTCCCTGTCCCTCTGTCACCCCCTGGCCCTGGCCACCCCTCCAGCCCCCATGGACCATCTCCTTGGCAACGGCGGCCACAGGGTCAGCCGCTCGATCAATCTCCTCTCACCCCGGCGGCCCCAACCCTGGACCCGGAAGGTGACAAGGAAGTGGGGTCAGGCTTGGGTGTCCGGGTGGGGGGATGCCGCGGGGTTAGGACCGGGGTCACTCAGGCAGCCGAGTGGGGGTGGCGAGACTTGGAGAGGGCGAGGGGGTCCCTGGGGGCAGGGTCAGCAGGGTCAGAGGTCAAGTGAGCCTTGGCTGCACTGATGGTATGTCCCCCAGCCTCTGTGTCCCCAAGCCGCGGCCTCTCCGACGTGCAGAGCCTGCGTCCGCGGCGCTCCTCGAGCCCCGGGTTTGTGTGGGGCGCCCCCGCCCGCGGCCCCACGTACCGCGGCCCCACGTACCGCTCGCAGCAAGGCCCCCTGGCCCGGCGCTGGGCACGGCTGGCGGTGGGAACCGGGCCTAGGCCCCAGCACGCCGGGCCGCAGGGCCTGAGCCGGCTGCCACCACCGTCCTGGAACGTTCTGTCCTGACTGCTTCTAGCCTAGTCCACCGTCACTGCTTCCGGAATATTCCTGCACCGTGGCCTCTGGACGGGCCCAGCAGCGCCGGGCAGCTCACGGCTACTCCCGGCAGGCAGGAAGCCATCGGGGCCTTTCGTTTGTTCCCTTTTAGGCGCAGAGCAGGTGTCTGGGCACCAGGAGGAAGCGCGGGGCTGGGCAGGGCGCAGCGGGGCAGCGGGCAGGGGCAGTGTGGGGCCTCGGGCCCTCCGCGGTCGATCGCCGGGCCCTGCAGGGACATGGATTGCTAAGTGCGTTTGTATAGATCCTGGGACAGGTAGCCTGGGCCTGAGAGGGGGAGGCAGGGCCAAGGGGGCCTCGGGGGACCTGGGGGGCTGAGTGCAGATGCGGGTGGGAGAAGGCTGGTGCTATCTGCTCCCTCCTTGCTCCGAGCCTCAGTTTCCCCACCCGGCGGTGGGGGTGTGTGCAGTGTGGACCAGGTCTGCAGTGGCGGGGGCCTCCCGGGAGTCCCCTTTCCAGAGGAGCCCACTCCCGCTCCGAGAGGTCGGGCTGCCGGCTGGGGCCACACAGCCTGGAGGGGCCAGGCTGCTGGGGGGCCAGTCTTTCCCCAGGGGCCCCCGGTCCCCGGCGGGCTCTGGGGGAGGCGGGGCAGGGCTGCGGGCCCTTTAAGAGCCTCGTTTTGGCGCCGCCTCGGGGTTATCGATCGCAGCCTTGGAAACGCGATTAGATTATCCGGCTGGGAACGGCAGGCGGCGGGGGCTTCTAGTAAACGGCTCCCCGCGGGCAGGGTGGGCCCCGAGCTCGTGGCCACGGGTGCCCCCGGGCCGGGGTGTGCAGCCGCATCTACGCGGTGTGCCCGTGCCGGCGTGACTCGGGACTCACTCCCTCCGAGAATAGAAGCGGGTGTCACGTTATTACTATTACCAGACAGTAACTGCGGCTCCTGCTTGGCCCCTGCGCACCCCTGGGACCCGCTGCGGGAGTCGAGGTCCCCGAGACGGTCGGGGAAACCGAGGCTGGCGGGCCGAGCGTGAGCCCGGCCCTGGGGAACCCCCTGTGAGGTCACCTGCAGGGCGAAGGCAGAGAAGCGGATTTGGGGGAGCAGCGCCGCCAGCAGCCCTACCCCTCTCCGCACCCGCAGAGGCCGCTGGGAGGTGCTTGCCCTGGGCGGGGCACAGGTGCTGAAGGGGCCCCAGAGGCGCTGGCCTGGGAGGGGGGCTGGGGCCGCCCCCTGAGGCCACGACAGCCTCAGCCCCTGAGCACCCCTGCACGCTGGTCCCCAGCCTCTATGGGCTGGCTGCTGTTGAAGCAGCCACGCCCTTCACCCCCTCAGCGCCCCCAGGCAGGAGGTGAGGGCAGTAGGACGGGAGACTCAGGAAGGTGGACGGGGACTCAGGAAGGTGGACCACGGTGTTGGCAGAGCCCAGGGCGACGAAATTCTCAGCCGGATCCCTGTGTGTCCCACCGGCTGTTGGGTTGTCTCTGGGGGAAGAGGCTTGATCAAGGATTTTGGAGGCCCTGAATGTGGGGAAACTGAGGCCCAGAGTCACAGAGGCGCCAGAGGATCTCCCAGGGCTTCAGGGAGGGGCCAGGGGCTACTTCCAGGCAGAAGGTGGAGATGAGCCCCATTTGGCCCTGGAAGGCACAGTGCAACCTTGAGCACCTGGTCAGGGGTCACCTACATGGCTCTGCAGGGGCCTGACCACCCAGGGGGTGGCAGGGAAGAGGGGCCTCAGTAGAGGGGAGTGTGGGAAGCAGGCCCGGCCCTTCCACCGGGATCCCGCACCTGCCAGCCAGATGGGCCCTACATACAGCAGGAGCTTAATAGATGCAGAGCAAAGGGCTCTCAGGCCGTGGGGTGGGGAGGGCAGAGGAGGGGTCCAGCCAGGCCCCTGGACACTGTCCCCCCTGCGGGGCCCTGCTTGCTCTCTTTTCCTTCTTCCCCCCCTCCCCTCCCCTCCCCTCCCCTCCCCTCCCCTCCCCTCCCCTCCCCTCCATCCTTGGCCCCCTCCACCCCACAGCTCTCCCACTTCTCGGGTCCCTCTCAGGAGCCATTAGCAGCTGCCTCTCCAGGTGCCCCGCCCGCCCGCCCGCCAGGAGGAGCTGGGTCAGGACAGGCTGCCACCGGCCTGCTGCAGAGTCTGCATCCAGTCCCTGTCCCTGTGGGGCCCTAAGGGCCAGTGACCAGGTGGGGAAGGGGAAACAATGAGCCAGGCAAGCCTCCTGTCTCCTTTCCCTTCAGCCAAAGCCTCCAGGCCGTTCTCACGAGGCAGAAGCAGGGCCAGCCAGCCGTGGGGGGGTGGGGGCGTAGGGGGGTGGGGGGGTTGGGGGGAGGGCCACAGGCCCTGGGGATGATAGAGATGCCCCAGGTGGGGCACCTGACGCATCCCTACCCCATATATCCCCCCAGGTTTCCTCCAGGCCCCCAGGGACCCCCACCCCCAGAGGGGCCTGCTGCTGGAGGTGAGCAGGGTTTGCTCAGGCCCAGAGGGAACAGTAGGGGCAAAGGCCCTGGGGCAGGAAGCAGTGTGTGTGGGAGGAAGGAGGAGAGGGCGCTGATGCTGGCTGGGCACCAGCCTCGTGGGGTCTCCTGGGCTGCGGGGAGGCCTTGGGTCTTTCTCGGGGGTGTACTGGAGGAGGGAGGAGGGAGGGGGAAGGCGGCAGGCTTTGACCTGCTTTGACCGGGCCCTCTGGGTGCTGGGGGCAGGGAGGAGGCCGCAGTCAGCAGAGCCTGAGCTCAGGCAGGGATGGAGAGATGGGCCGGGTCCCAGAGCCCTGGGCGGGGGGCGGGGTGGGGGGAGCCAGGTGGCAGGAGGGGGTCCGGGGCCGGGAAGGGGTGCCGGGCCGTGGCCGTGGGCCTGCTGGCCCCTCCAAAGCAGTAATTAAGGGCTCCCGGCGTCCCCGCGGCATGATGTATGTGCGCCTTAACTAATCATTTATTAGGTCACTGATGTTTCGTCAATATTAATTCATTTATTTAAACAACTCGGCTCCGTAATGAAGATGTTGCCTGAGAGGGGAGGCCGGTGGGTGGCGGGCCAGGGCTGCAGGGAGGGGGCTCATCCCCGGGTCTGGGGGTGTCCAGGGCACCAGGGGCCAACTGAGGGGGTCATGTCCCGGGAGGTCATCCTGCTGGGCCGGTGGGGAGACTGAGGCCAGAGCAGACGGTGAGCTGCCCCGAGGCCCCTGGGCGGTCCGTGAGGATGGGTGGGACTCCGCGGGACCCCTCCCTGCCGCCCTGCCCCGAAAGGCAGACAGTGGCTGGGTGCCCACTGCCTAAACTGCTAAAAGGTTGGCTTTAAAAAAAAAAAAAAAAGATTTTATTCATTCGTGAGAGACACAGAGAGAGGCAGAGACCCAGGCAGAGGGAGAAGCAGGCTCCCTGCGGGGAGCCTGACGCGGGACTCGATCCCGGGACCCCCGGGGTCACGCCCTGAGCCGAGGCAGACCCACCGCGGAGCCCCCCAGGTGCCTGAGAGGCTGGCTTCTCCTTTACCCGCACCTGCGGCGGGGACGTAGAGGGGACGTAGAGCAAGCGCCCACGCGTCCATCCTCTGCTCCGGAGCTGCCGTCTCCCCAGCGCCCCGCGAGGGGACCCACCCCTGTCTGCCGACCTCCCTGAGTGCCGCCCGCCCCCATCACGTCCCTCGCTCTGCTTGTCTTGAGGATCGACCTCCCTGCCATCTGTTCCCCGGTCCAGCCTCACCTTGGGGTCTGTTCCACAGTGTGGGTGACACCCGGCATCCGCCCCCCTCCCCACGCAGCAGACCCCGTGGGGCCCCCGCAACCTCAGCACAGCTCCCCGCTCCTGGCACGCCGGGCACCTGCTCGGAGGCTGCTTCTGGAGGTGCCCGAGGTGCAGGGACCTGCTGGCTGAGCAGCAGCCCAGTGCCCTTGGCCGTGACCACCCCGCGGGGTGTCCCCAGTGACCCCTTGCCTCGAAGACAACCCACCTCACCGAGTGAGCCGCACTCTTGGCCTCAGCTTCCGGGGAGCCCGCACCGCGACGCCACAGTCGGGGTGTCTGAGGCCCGCGCATGTGAGCAGGGACTGCGGACCTCGTCCTTCCTCGGGACTCTGCTGTTTAAACTCCGCGTGTGGGATCCCTGGGTGGCGCAGCAGTTTGGCGCCTGCCTTTGGCCCAGGGCGCGATCCTGGAGACCCGGGATCGAATCCCACGTCGGGCTCCCGGTGCATGGAGCCTGCTTCTCCCTCTGCCTGTGTCTCTCTCTCTCTCTCTCTGTGACTATCATAAATAAATTAAAAATTAAATTAAAAAAAAAAAACTCCGCGTGTAGGGGCGCCTGGGGGGCTCCGCGGTGGGGCGTCTGCCTTCGGCTCAGGGCGTGGCCCGGGGGTCCCAATTCGAGTCCCGCATCGGCTCCCCGCAGGGACCTGCTTCTCCCTCGGCCTGTGTCTCTGCCTCCCTCTGTGCGTCTCATGAAGAAATAAATACAATCAAAATAAAGTAAAATAAGCTCCGCGTGGAAACCCAGGCACCTCCTGAAACCTGCATCGAGGGGCAAACACACATGAGGGTGGGGAGCGGGGGGCCCTGGCTTCTGGATGTTGGGACCCCTGGCAATGGAGATTGGGCATTTTAGGGTCCGGGATCTCAGGATCCTGTGAACTCTGGAGGCGGAGGGCACCTGTGTCCTGGGGCATCCGCGGGCCGTGGGCACTGGGTGGTCGGGGGTGGACGCCGGAGGTGACGTGGCCACCAATGCCCAGGCCAGGATTCGGACGCCTGCCTTGAGCTGGGATGCCTGGTCTCTCCCACGTGCATCTGGCAGCGGCCTCTCCCGCCCACAACCTGCCGGGGCTCCCCTGGCCACAGGTCAGACCCTACGTGGCCGGGGTGCTCCCCTCCTGGCCTTGGCACTCGCCTCCCTCCACCTCCCTCTGCAGGCGGAGCTCAGGGCCCCCCTGGCACCAGGGGTCTCAGCTTCTGCTCACTGGGCACGTGCAGGGGTCCCCGGGGAGGCGGCCAGTGGCCCTCTCGGCCTCCCTGTGGGGTTGTCGCGAGAGGAATGTCGGGGCGTCACTCCCTCCCTTGTACATCCCGGTGCGCCGCTCTGTCCAAGGAAGGGGGTGTATCTAAGGGGGGGAGGGTGTGCCCGGCAGAGGGCGGGGGGGAGGGCGCCCCGGGATGCTGCGGGCTGTGGCGACGCAGTGACCCTCAGGCCGAGGCCTGGGTTCCGGGGCCTGCGGGGTCCGCGCCCCTCAGTGAGGGCCCTGGGGAGCCTCGGGACGGCTCAAGCAGGGGACGGACGTGCCTGACTTGGCTCCGGGTCTATAAGGCCACCCTGTGTGCGAGCGGGAGCAAGACACGCTGACTGAAGGCCCCAAGCTCCGGCCCTTGTCACTGTCCTGGGCACAGCAGGGGGGCCCCCCGTGGGCTCCGTCTGTGCGCCCCCGAGGGCCTCCTGCGCCTTGTGCAGCGGGAAGCCGTGAGGCTGGCGGAGCCCGTTGGTGGCCGGTCCGGGGCCGTGGGGGCCGTGCGGTGTGGTACCCCCTGCGGTGGCGCGGGCTGCGGGGGAGGGGGTGGGGGGTGCGTCAGAGTTAACTTCCCCTTAAACAGACCTAATCGGCCCGTCCAGTCCCGCAGGAATGGCCGCGGCGGCCGCGGAGGCTGCAGCCGGATGCGTGGGCGCGGGCCGCGGAGTCCCCGGAACACGGCTGGGCACAGCAAATGACCCCAGGCCTGGGGGCGCGCAGCCCCGCCCCAGCTCCGAGCCTCAGCTTCCACCTGTGAAGGCTGTGAAATGGGGCGAGCCTGCCAAGGAGCCCGAGGGGAGACGCCAGGATGCGCCAGGACGGCCGCTCGGCGACACCCGGCCGCACCTCTGCTGGATGTCCCCGCGGCCATGGCAGGGCCGGGGCCCCAGAGCCTAGTTTCGCCACATCCTGGGGGGGCCTCCTGCTCCGAGGTCACCTGGGGCACTGATTGTGCACCTGCTGTATCCGGGGAGGAGGCCAGGAGGGGCTGAGAGTCCCCAGGACGCCCTGCACCCCAGACTCTGTGGGAGGAAGGCCCCAAGTCCTCAGGAGTCACTAGGCTTGAATAGGATGCAGGGGGGTTCCCAGGAGGCCAATGTGCAGGCCGCTCACGGGTCACCCCCCGGACAAGCCTTGTCCCGTGGACATGCCCTCCCAGGGGGTCAGCGGGGGTCACTCCAGGGCCAGGACCTGGCATGCTGCACGTCTACACCCAGGTACCGGGTGCCTCCTGGGCACTGACCCCTGACCTCGGTGCTGGGGACACGGTGGCGGTGGCCGCACGCCAGTGACTTCTTCCTGTTGGTAGAGACAAACTGACGAATGTCTAAGTAGAAAACTGGAGGGCTCGGGGAGGGCTTCTTGGAGGCGGGGGTGTTGGCTGAGACCCGGGGGAGGATGGAGGGAGAGGGAGGGGTGGTCAAGGAGAAACTGAGGCCGCCGGGAAGGGACGGAGAGCGGGGGAGCGCCGAAGGGGCTCCAGAAAGGCCGAAACTTGGAGCCTGCGGGGAAGCAGGGCGGGGCAGCAGCCGGCAGGGTCCCTGCGGTCCCTGCGGGGGGCCTGGGGTCGGTCAGCAGGGCCTCCCCCCCAGGGAGTGTTTGGACAAAATGGAGACTGATCGCCACCAGCGTTGTGGGGCCCAATGAGGCCTGAGAGAGGGAAACAGGGCTGGGGGAGGCCCCTGAAGGGGCGACGGAGGCTCTGCTTGGGAGGCGGGGAGACCTCCCCAAGGAGGGGGCTTCGGAGAAGGAGAAGGTGCTGGTGCGGTGACGTGCCAAGGCCCTGAGGCAGGCACAGCACAGAGGAGGCTTGCTTGGTGGGGCTGGGGGCTGGCGGTGGCAGGGGTGGGGTTCAGAGATGAGCTGGAGAGGTCGGTGGCTGGGGCAGGGACCGGCGGGAAGGGACCCTGCGGGGCTCCGGCAGCTGTGGAGGGAACAGTAGGATTTTCCTTCAGGAAAGTCTCCTCTGCTCCACGTGGCGACTGTGGGGCGGGGGTGGGGGTGGGGTCCAGGCAGAAATCTGGGGGGGAGGGGGCAGGGCAGCCCGGGTGGCTCAGGGGTTTAGCACCACCTCCAGCCCAGGGCGTGATCCTGGGGACCTGGGGATCAAGTCCCACGTCGGGCCCCCCACAGGGAGCCTGCTTCTCCCTCTGCCTGGGTCTCTCTCTCTGTGCCTCTCATGAATAAATACATAAAATCTTAAAAAAAGAAAAGAAATCGCTGGGGGGGGGGAGGGGGCAGCCTGGCCCAAGGGGGCAGCAGTGGGGAGAAGGGGCTGGGGGGTGAGGGACACCTCCCTGCTGGGCGAGGGGACATGGAGGGCGCCTATCCCTGACCCCCAACACCCCCCCAGCCTCCCCGCCAAGCTGTTTGGAATATTTTTCACTAATGCGCATCAGGCCCAGCCTCTCAAGGCCGCCCCTCCCTGCTCCCCGCAGGAGGTGCTGCTGACAGGGCTCTGGGAGCTCCAGGCCTGGGGTGGGGGGCGCAGCTGGGGCGGGCACGGGGGTCCCCTTCTCTGGCCTCAGTGTCCCCATCTGGGTGTGGCTGCGCGCCAGGCAAACGCACTAAGAGTGAAGGTGACGCTGGTGGGTCCCCACAACGGCCGCTCCCTGGGCAGCTGGGCTTCCGTCCCTGGGCCCTGTGGGGGGTGGGGGGGTGGCCTGAGAACCCTGCTGAGACCTGGCTCGCCCCTCCCCTGGAGGCCCGTGTGAGCGACTCCCAGACAACCCCTCTCTCCCAGTCTCACCAGTCTGAGTGCGGCTCCTCCCCCTGCCTGGCCCCCTGCAGGCTGCTTGTACCCCCCCAGGGACAGGGAGCTCAGGCTGGGGCCTGGGGACAGACGGGGGGGGGGGGGGGGGGGGCAGTTCTGAGAATAGGTGGGAACAGTTCTCGGAAACCTCGAGACTTTGAGGGACTCCCCTCCCTTCTCAGAAGTGCCCCCCCCACTCCAGAACTGTGGGTGGTCAGGGCACCAGGCGGGGACCCCCTGGCCTCCCCCTGCACAGCACAGCCCCCGGGGCAGCATCCTCGGCCTCCCTGCCCGTCCCAAGGCCCCACCCCGCCCTCCCGCACCCCTCACCAGTGTCCCTCCCCCGCTGCCCTGAGCTCTGTCCTCCCTCCCTGGGGACGCTCACTGCCGTCCATGCTTCTCTGCCATCCCCAGATTCAGAGGCTTCTCTGGCCCTGTGCCCCCGCCGTCCAGCCAGTAGGAATGGGACACTCTCCCCACCCCCCGAGGCCCCCCAGACCCAGCTGCCCGGGGCCCCAGGGTGATGCTGGACAGAAGCAGCCCTACGGAGTGGGACATCTCTGGTCCCCTCCCCAAGAAACAGCCTCAGCCCGGGGACCCCCAGGTGCCTTGGTTGGCGGCCCTGGAGCGGTGGGGATGCCTGGGTGTCAGGGCCAGGAGGGGCCCCACCACGCTCCCTGCTGTTCTTTGTGCTGGGGGGGGCTCTCCCTGGGGCCTCCCAGGATGGGAGGCACTTATCCCCATCCAGGTGCAGACTCACCCAAGTCTGATGGGGTCACCCTGGTGGCCGCAGGGGGACGGTGGGGCTCCGGGTGCCTGGGCAGCAGCAGCGGGGGTGGGGGGGGAGAAGGGGCATCACCCCGCCCTGCTCCTGTGCTCCACTCAAGGAGTCTCCGGGGGAGGGTTGACCCAGCTCCTCGCGTGCTCGTCCCCCCCACACGGAGCAGCCACGACCCCCTCAGGATGGGCACCCCTGGGACTCCCGGCCTGTCGAGCTTTCATAGCCTAAAACTTCTCCAGTTTCGGCGTAAATACCCGGCCACGCACCCATCTCAGCGTCATCAGGCGGGGGACAGCCCGAGGAGGAGGGAGCCCGCGTGGGCGAGGACCTGGGCGTGGGAGGCAGACAGGCTGGAGCGGGCGGGGGCCCCGAGGACGCTGGGCCCCGGGCCTGGGCGGGCGCAGGTGCAGCCTCAGAGGCAATCCTGGAGCTTTGGAAAAGTGGGGTGACGGGCGCCCGGGCGTGGCCGTGGGCTGAGCATCTGACTCTTGAATGGGCTCGGGTGCTGCTCTCAGGGTCCGGAATGTGCTGGGGGTTCTCTCCCTCGGCCTCTGCCCCAGCTCACCCCTGCTCTACATAAATAAACACATAAATAGCTAAAATCTTTTAAAACATAAAAATGAGGGATCCCTGGGTGGCGCAGCGGTTTGGCGCCTGTCTTCGGCCCAGGGCGCGATCCTGGAGACCAGGGATCGAGTCCCACGTCGGGCTCCCTGCATGGAGCCTGCTTCTCCCTCTGCCTGTGTCTCTGCCTCTCTCTCTCTCTCTCTCTCTCTCTCTCTCTCTCTGTGTGACTATCATAAATAAATAAAAATTTAAAAAAAACATAAAAATGAAAAGCCGGGTGGAACTGCCGTGATGTAAAGCTCTCCACAAGAGCCCACGGTTCAGTGATTTTTAGGGCACTCGGTCCCGTCTGCCGCATCCGGGAGGAAGCTGTGCGCGCTCCCCCCTGAGGACACGGGTGGCTCCCCCGCCCAGGGCTGGCGGACGTCCTGCTGCTGCCAACGGGCACCCCGCGGGCTCCTGTTCCTTGGGGGTAGGTGGCAGTGGGGTCGCTGGGTCGCACGGTGAACTTACATTTGTCTTTCGTTGGACCTGCCCGACCGTCGCCCAGGCAGCGGCCCCACCAGGGCTCCTCCATTTCACCCTCGCCCTCCGGGGAAGAGCGTGTGGGGGTTAGGGTGACGGAGCCAGGAGGCTTGGGGCGGGGGCCCGCAGCCCAGCCCGACCCCTGCAGACCTCTGCCCAGCCCTGCTGGGTCTTCCGCCCGCCGACCCACGGTTGCGACCGTGGGTTTCGGATCTTTGCCCGGAGCAGCAGAATGCTTAGTTCGGGGGACCGATCTACAGGAGGCCAGTGGTCGGAAGGATGAAGCAGGGTCCTCCCCTCCAGCTGCGTGCGGGTTTCGGGGCGTGGGGGTTTCCTGGTGCTGCTCTAACAGGTCGCTACCAACTTGGCCGCTTAAACCAACCGCTCACGCGGATGCTCTGATGGGCTCAGAAGTCCTAAAACCCAGGTGCAGGCAGGACCGGTCACGCCCAGGTCAACCCCTTGGGGCCCCAGGGAGACCCCCTCCTGCCCTCCACCTTCCAGGGGTGCCCCCTCCCCAGCCCACGGCCCCTCCTCCTTCCTCACCACCAGCAAAGTGGGGTCTGCCCGTCTCTGGGGCTCCCCCTGCCTCCCTCTTGGGGGGACCCCCGGGAACCCAAGGTCATCCTCACCCAGGGGCCTCCACCAGGCCCTCTCTCCGCGGGAGGTGACACGCCCCAGGTCCTGGGATCATGGGTGAACGTCCTTGGGGCCACCGTTGGGCCCATCGCAGAGGACGCCCTCCCGCACTACACCTCCCTCGCCCCCAATCCTACCGTGGAGCCAGGACACTGTTCACAGTCTCTGAGGCTGTGGGTGCAGTCTGAGCCCCCTGGGGACTCGATGCTCTCCAGCCTCCTCCGATCCCTCACTTCCTGAGTGAGCATTTATTCAGCGCCTGCTGTGTCCCAGACCTCTCCAGCAGGGTGGCTTTGCGGGCGCATGACCTGTGCAGCTGCCCGGAGTCCACCCTTGGTCTAACGCTGTGCTGTCACCGCCTTGAAACTCCTGCTAATTTGCTATTTGAACACATGTTCACTAGTGGAGTCCGATGGGACGAGGGAGCAGGCCGCGGCGGGAGGCCGCGGGCCCACGTAGCTCGCCCTTGCTTCTCCGTTTACACCCACCAGCTTCCGCATGTCAGCAGCATGTTTGCCCGTCCACGGTGACACATGGTGACGTGAAAGCAGGTCGGTTTTGCCCAGTGCAGTGTTTCAATCTTTCTGGCAAGAACAAAATGCATAGGCGTGAACAACCTGCGCGATGCGACCATGCACTTCCGGGGACGCGTGGACGGGCGGCGTGCCCTCCGACTCGCTGACACTTAAAATTGGCATTGCGTGGCAGAAACGGGAACATTCCCGCCGATCGTCCTAATGTCTGTTTTTTCTTTATTTACATGACGTGCGCGGAACAGCAAGTGGAGGACGCCGTGACGGTGGAGGGAGACAGAGCCCGGGAGAACGGGGAAAGCGCCGCAGTTTACCGTCTTGGATGACTCTCCCTTTCCTGCTTTTTGAACAAGCAGCGAGCCCTGCGTTTTCATGTCCCAGGGAGCCTTGCAAATCCTGTGGCCGCCCCGTGCACGGGGGTCCTGGGGACAACATGAAAGACAGGGACCAGACCTCCTAGTGCGGGGAGACGGGTGAGAAATAAACGAGTATTTTCAAATGTAAGTTATGCAAGAAGGTGGTGTGAGCCGTGGGCGAAGTCAGGCGGGGGGGCGGTCGGGGAGGTGCAGGGTGTTTGTGTGCGACATCTGTTGAATGTCCATTATGTGCTGGTGACATCGAGTCGTGTGGGTAGAAGTGGGGCCTGCTTCTCTCTCTCAGGCCGGCCTCCCCGCAGGTTGGGAACGCGTCCCCACAAGGCGGAGCCCACGGCCTTCTGGCTCCTCAGTTCCTCCCTGCAGCTGAGGGAAAAAAATCCCAGGGAAGGTTTTGATTGGCCAGCATGGACCACATGTCTGTTCCTGGACCAATCACCACAGCCGGGAGGAGGAGCTGCCACGTGATTGGCTGGTACCCATGGTCACGGCCAACACATGATTGGGAAGGATCAAGATTGGGAGAAGACAGGGCTGGACACCTATTTCCAGGCCCAGACAGTAAGGACCGGGTCGAGGAGTGGAAGGGCAGAGGACAGGGCGTGGTTAAAGGCTATGCTTGGGACCCAGATGCCAGTTCCCAGAGTAGGGGGTGTGGGGGCTGGGGCTTTGAGGGATGACTAGGAGTTGGCCCAGTGAAGGTGTTGGGCAAAGGGAAGACCGTCAGAGAGAGAGCGAGAGAGAGAGAACAGCTGTAAAAGGGGTTGGTGTTGGAGACACGCTAAGTTAAATCCTTCCACTCCAAGCCAGGAGAGGGGGACGTTTTTCCCCAGGCCGTGAAGAAGCACAGAAAAGTTTTAGAGCAGGGAGGGTATGTAGCAAGTGTTCAAGTGAGAGGGACGCCTGGGGTCTCAGTGGTTGAGCACCTGCCTTCGGCTCAGGGTGTGACCCCGGGGCCCCGGAATGGAGTCCCGCATCGGGCTCCTCGCAGGGAGCCTGCTTCTCCCTCTGCCTGTGTCTCTGCCTCTCTGTGTCTCATGAATAAATAAATAAAATGTTTTTAAAAAGTTTTTCAAGTGAGGAAGAGCCTCCTGAAGTCAGTGTTGAGGCTCTCTAGATCGAAAGTCAGCAAACTATGGCCCAAGGGCCAAATGAGGCCCTTGTCTCGTTTTTATAAATAAAGCTTTATTGACACACAGTCACGCGGAGTCCTTCGTTCACCATCCGTGGTGCGCTGACAAGGACGGAACAGGGCGCTCCTCACAGGCTGCCCGGCCCAGGAATCCAAACGTATTTAGTGGCCAGCGCTTCACAGGCTGCTCTGCAGGCGAGGGCAGAGGTGGGAGGCCCGGGGGGACGCGGGGCCACCGGGAGCTGCGGGGGAGTCTGTGCCGGGGGGACTCGGGGCTAGATGG
This sequence comes from Canis lupus baileyi, assembly GCF_048164855.1. NCBI lineage: Eukaryota > Metazoa > Chordata > Mammalia > Carnivora > Canidae > Canis > Canis lupus. Next base: position 58,957,490 of record NC_132856.1, on the reverse strand, counting down.
AGGATGTTGGAGACTGAAGGTGGGAGCCGGTGGGGGGTGGTGAGGAGACCGCGCGTGTGGCTGGGAGGCGGGTACACGGAGGGTGGTCGTCGATGGGGACACGGGAGGACTCCGAGGCCAGGTGGCCGGCCGAGTCACGGGCCCAGGACGAGGGAGGGTCCTGGAGAGGCCTGGGGCGGCCGCGCAGGCCTGGAACCTCCCGTGGGGCCGACGGGGCTGGGCACGGCCTGTGGGGAGCCCCGGGGGTCTGCCGGCTGTGTTCAGAAGGGCCCCGCGAGGCCGCGTGGGAGGCAGACCGCGGTCGGGGAGCTTCTCTGTCAGCCCCGCTGCTCCGGGGGCTGCTGCGGCCTCAGGGAAGGCCTGGGGTGCCGGGACGGTCCTGCCCGGGCCCCCCAGCCACCCGCCGCGGTGCTTTCGGAGTCTGTGCAGGCACAGTCCAGCGCCAGGGCCGAGGCGTGGGTGCTGGGTGCCCACGGGGCTTGGGCGCAGCCCGGCAGAGCTCCGGACACCCACCAGAGGCCAGCGGGCCAGGCCCACGCACAATGGGGACCCTCGGCCTGCACCAAACGCTCGCCAGCCCCTCCTGTGCCCCATGAAGGCTGCCGGCGCGGGGCCCCCCAACTTGTCCCTGCCTGGCACGGGCCCTGGTGTTCCGAGGGTGCCCGGGAGGACGGGCCGGGGCAGGGCAGCGCGATCAATAGTCCCGGCAGCCGCTGGGGCGGACGGAAGCCAGACCCGGGTGGCCGCCTGCTGTCCCCCACTCCACCCTCCAGGAAGGCGGCTGGGACTCGGAGACCCTCTTGAGCGAAGCCGGGCACCCGCCTGCCACCCGGCACCCCTATCTGCCGCCGAAGGGCTCAGTTCCTGAATTGCTCCCCCGGCCGGGCCGCAGGCCTTCACCGGAGCCTCTAATAGCCTGGGCCTAATGTTTTATTGTTGGTTTTAAAAGTGTAATTAGTTCAAGTGTAAACAGAAAAACCTGCTTAATTAAGAATTTTTAAACAGGGGCATAAAGCGCTAGCGGAAACGTTGGCGAACCCCGAGCTGCTTTCATAAAATCGATCGCAAGAGGCTCCGCGCGCGGCCGGGCAGGGCGGGGGCGCGGGGGGAGCCGCCCGGCCTTCCGGAGGATGCCGCTCGCGCGGCGCGGGCCCCGGGGACCTGCTGCTTTACGATCGGGGTCTCGGCCCGGAGCCTAATGATTTTTACGCATTATTGGAGAGGACAGGCGGCCGGCACAGACTGCTTGGGAAGCCTTTGTGGGTGGCTCGGAGCTGTCCGGGGTCCCCGAGGCTGGCCGGTGGCAGAACCCCACCCTGGCCGGGGAGGCCCCGGTCCCGCGTGTCCGGCCCCCCGCGGGGCGCCCTCCGCTGCGGCGCCGTCCTGGGCAAGCCCGTGCACACAGCCGCGGACGCAGGCCGCAGTCACTGGGTCCTCGCCCGGCCGCCCAGGCCTGTCCCCGCCGCGGCTGTCGTCCTCCCCCGGCCTCAAGGGCTTCCACTGCTCCCTTCGTGCGGGCGGCGCCGCCTCCCACCGGGGATGGGGCAGTGTCCAGGGCGGCGCTGCAGGGCTGCGTGAACTGGGGCCACGGAGGAGATCCGTGGGACCGACACCGGGGAGGCACGGGTGGGTGGGACTGTCACCTATTGCCCGGAGGTCACAAAGGCCCCAGGTGTGGTGCAAACCCTCGCTCCACCTGGAAGTCTGGCTGTTGCAAACAGCACAGGGCTTGAGAAGCAGCGGAAAGTTTCCAGGCAGCAGAGTGGCCGGTGGCACTGCCCCCCTGGGGACCGGAGCCGGGGTCCGCGGTCCTGGGGCTGGGGGCCGAGCGGGCAGGGCCTGGGGCGTGGGCTCGGGCCCAGTCGCGCTCTGTCCTCTGTGTCCCATCCCCTCTTCCCACCCCCGCCCCAACCACTGCGAGAACGAGAGTACCTGGCGCTGTAGACGGGTGCGCAGGTGGAGGCTGGCGGCTGGGGTCCCACTTCCAGCCTGGGGCCTGGCGGATGGAGACGGCTTGGTGGTGTTCTTCACCTCCGCCCCCCAGGACCCTCCTCGGGTGTGCCCAGCCCTGCTCCTGAGGATGGAGACGCCAGGAGCCGCCTGCCTGAGGCCCCTGCACACCAAGCGCTGAGGGAGGCTGGTGCCGCTCTGGCTGCATCCCAGGTGTCGGATCCACCTATGGTGGCTCCAGGGCCTGAGCTTGGACCCCCGGGCGCCCTGGAGACCACTGGAGAGGGTCCAGGGTCCAGGCCCCAGGAAGAGACCCTCTGTTTCCAGAGCAAATCCCTGGAATCTGGGAGGAAGGGGCTCGGGGGACACCTCTCGAGCCATCACAGTGGGTCAGGATAGGGGCCCAGGACCTTGGCCTTCCTCTGCCCCCACTTCTCTTCCTAAGAAACTGAGATGAGGTGGGTCCCCCTTGGCCCACCTGCCCGCTAGTGTCGGCAGCTGGCCCCCCAAGGCAGTCGCCGCTCCCAATCCCAAAGAATCCTAACGATTACAATGCAGGGGGAGGCTGGCGGCCAGCACTGAGGCCTCTGCCTGGAGCCCCGCCTGCTCTCAGCGGCGACCCAGGCAGATCAATAGCTGGTGAGACAGCTGGAGGGGGGCTCTCTCTCCCCCGATTGGGAGGCGATCGCCGGGGCCGGGGGCGCTGGGTGCCCAGCACGACCTTGGGCCAGCAGCCAGGGTCAGCCTCCCCGGGCCGCCCTCTGTGGGTCTCCCTCGGTCCCTGTCCCTCCCTGTGTCTCTCCCGTCTGCCTCTCTCTCTCTCTCTCTCTTGGAATCTGAAAGAGACCCTGAGATGTCGCTGAGACAGCAACCCCGGGGCCTGCGTGCCCACCCCGCAGGCAAGCCCACCCCAGGAGCATCCCCTCCCGTGGTCTTCGGGCACCCACCCCGGCCCTGCTTGGGTCTCCTTTGTCTGAAGTGTTCAAGTCTGAGCAAACTCCCCACACGGAGAGGCCGTGACATCGCCGTGGGAAATCCCACTGGCCACGGGGCCACCGCGGCCACTCTGGTCTGTCTGCCCAGAAGGGGTCCCAGTCCCCCGGCACCGCCTGGCTCCCTGGGCACAGCCTGTTTGGACCGTGGTCATGTGTGAGGTGGGTCTGTGCTGCGGACGGACCAGCAGACCCAGGGCTCCCCCGCCTTCCCCTCCACCCCCACCCCCGCTCCAGCCCCTCCCAGGGGGACCCTGGCCCTGTCCTCAACCCTGTGGAGCTTTAGGCCTCTCATCTGCAACGAGGGGGCGAGTTCCAGGAAACGAGCGCGGTTCCCTGACACGAGCAGGGCTCTGTCCTGTGGTGTGAGAAGCAGGAGCTGGATTCCAGGGGCCCCTACAACGGAACCCCGGAATAGACAGCGGCTGCAGGTGAGGCTTGGGCCAGTAGCACAGCCTGGTCACGGGGACCCCGAGATGGTGGCCAGTAGCCTTGCCTCCCTCCTGCCCAGAGATAGAGAGAAGGAGAGACAGAGACACATCCCTGTGTCCGTCTAGGCAAGGCAAGGCCTGGGACACTCTGACTGCGTCAGCCCGGGTCACATGGCCACCCGGGCCCCTCCCGCAGCCCCAGGATGGGCAGCTCTGACTGGCCCGGCCTGGGGCCTGTGAATTCCCGGGTGGAGGCCCCTGGGGGGAGGATGAGGGAGTTGGGAGGGTCTGCAGCCAGTACCTGTGTCCCGGGGTTCCTTCTTGGAGGGGGTGGACGGAGGGGCAGCAATGCCTGCACCCCTGGGGCTGTTGGGGCACCGGCGCGCCCACCGCGGTGTAGCCCCCACCTCTTTGCACCCCCAGTGAATGTGCCCCTCCTGCAGGCAGCCTTCCTGACTCCTGTGGGGGCAAGGAGGCTCAGAGAGGCCAGGAGGGGTCCTGGGGTCACACAGCAGGTCGAGCAGTCTGGCCACAGAGGTCCGCGGAGGGGGCCTCCCGGAGACAGGTGTGAAGGGGGCCTCCGGGCGGCCCCACGCTGGCACCCCGGTCTCCCTGTCCCTCCCGCAGCCCGCCAGGTGGATGGCTCCGGGGTGTTTGCAGCCCGAATGGAAGCAGGTGGGAACAGGGGGCAGTGTGTGGACGCGGAGCACAGGCGTGCCAGTGTGTGCGTGTGTGCACGTGCGTGTGCCGGGGCAAACAGCGAGGTTGCGTGGGGCACCTGCACGTGCCTGCGTCGGAACCTGTCTGCACGCCCGTTGCCCGACGTGGACGTCCATGTGGTGTGCGCAGGTGTGTGTGACTGTCCGTGCTCGTGTGGGGGGGTGTGCGCCCCCGGTGCGTGCCCGCCGTCCAAGCTCGGGGCCGTGGCTTGACTGGCTCGGGCTCCGGTCCGAGGGGGAAAGGTCACCCCTGGCTGTTGGCGGTGGCAGCAGGACACCGGACGGCACTGCCCCCCGTGGACACCAGTCTGCTGGTCCCGCCGGGACAGGAAGGGGCAAGGCCACCAGGGCCTCTGGGGGGCACCGGGCCACCACCCCTGCCGGCGTGAGCCTCCGCTCCACCCGCAGCCGCAGGAGGGGTCGCGCAGAACCCCCAGGTCCTCCTCTGCCAAGGGCAGACTTTTCTCCTTGCTTTGGGAGCCCGGGCCTGCCTTCTGGCCAGCCAGTGCGGGGTCAGGGTGGGGGTCAGGGTGGGGGTCAAGGTGAGGGCCAGGGCGGGGCCAGGGCGGGGTCCACAGTGGGGTCAGAGTGGGGGGAGGCAGGGTGGAGGGGGCAGGGCAGGGTCACGGTGGGGGTCACGGGGCGGGGGCCAGGGCGGGGGTCAGGGCGGGGAGACCCCACAGCCCATGGACGGAGCCCCGTGTTTGCCCCCCAGCGGTTTCCAACCTCATGCCCAGAGTGTGCCGCTCTCCTGAGAGCCTCACAGGCTCCCCATCGCCCCCAAGATCAAACAGGGACACCCCCCCTGCAGACGGCCTCAGCCCCACCTCCGAGTCAGGCTCAGCTCCTCAGCTCCGATGGGCGATGGGCGGGAGAGGAGCTCCTCCTGGTCCAGGACCCCCCCCCGCCAAGGACAGGGAAGCACAGGGCGCTTATTCCCGGGAGAGCCCTGCTCCTGGCCTGGTGACTCGGCGGCACACGGATAGGCCTGCGCCGGAGTTGAAGCTCTTAGTTCCAGGGCGCAAGTTCCAGGGCAGCGGGGGCCATACGTGCTGAGGAACTGGGGGCAGCGAGACGCGGCCGTGACAGCGAAGGAGGGCGAACAGTGTGGACACAACGTGGACAAACGATATCCCATTTGGGCCACTTGGCGTGGAGACCAAAAGGAGCACAGGGCCCAGGTGTCGCTGCATTCCAGCAAACTGACCCTCATCCGAGCCCCAGTTTATCCAGAAAAGTCACAGTCCATTCCTAAGCCTTTGTTTATGTATTTATTTATGTATTTATTATCATTTTTTAAAAGATTTTATTTTTCAGTGATCTCTGTGCCCAACGTGGGGCTCGAACTCACAATTAGGAGTCGCGTGCTCGGGATCCCTGGGTGGCGCAGCGGCTTGGCGCCTGCCTTTGGCTCAGGGCGCGATCCTGGAGACCCGGGATCGAGTCCCACGTCGGGCTCCCGGTGCATGGAGCCTGCTTCTCTCTCTGCCTGTGTCTCTGCTTCTCTCTCTCTCTGAGTGTGACTATCGTAAATAAATAAATTAAAAAAAAAAAAAAAAAAAGGAGTCGCGTGCTCCACTGTCTGAGCCAAGCAGCTCCCCCTCTCAGCCTCTGTTTTCATAGGTCAAATCTGATCAAATCTCTGTCTCTGTTTCTGATTTAGTTTTATATATTAAAATAATTTGGCCTTTATTCTCATTACAAAGGTAGTATCTTAACATAGCAGACATTTTGGAGAATGCCTGTAAAATTAGAGAAAATGAAAGAAAAAATCAACGCAATCTTTCTGTTGTGGGTTGAATATAGTGTCCCCTAAAATCCACGTGCCCCTGGGACCCTCAGAACGTGACCTCATTTGGAAATAGGCTCTGTGCAGATCTTGAGATGAAATTGTCCTGGAGTTAGGGTGAATCCTAAATCCAAAGAGCCGTCCTCGTAGGTAGGAGACGAGAAGGGACGCAGAGACACAGAGACGGTGATGCGGTGGCGGAGGCCGGGGCTGTGGGGCCACCAGGAGCTGGGAACGAAGGGCCTGAGGTGGCTTTTCCTGCAGAGCCTCCAGGAGGAATTGTGGTAGTTGACGGGGAGGGGGGGGGATGGAGAGACAGCCGCGCGGACAGGGACAGACGTGATAAACAGGCCGCCCAAAGGATGGGCTGGTGGGTGGAGGTGCGTGGGAGCAACGTGGGAAGAGCTTCCAACAGGGCCAGCAGAGCGTTAGCTTTTGGTGGGGCTGGAAGGAGCTAGACAGCGGAACAGGTGAGCCTCTGGGTGGTGCCAGGACTGATGAATGAATGACTGAAGCTGTGATGGACAGGCGCACGCACAGGTGGACCAGACGAGGAAATATGTGTCTGCTTCAATATGTAAGTAAATGCTTTGGGGGGGCCGGGTGAATGGGCAGAAGGGTGGATGGTGGACGGCTGCCTGCTTGGCTGCATCAGGATGGATGGATGGATGGTTGGATGGGTCTATGGGTGGGTGATGGGTGACATAGGAAGGTGTGAATGAACATATGGGGAGATGGATGGAAGGACGTATTATGGATGATGGACGGATGGAGCTATGGATGGCCGGATGGCCGGATGGGTGGACCACAGATGGACGGAGTGTAGGGGGATGGACGCAGGATGTAGGCTAAATGCATAGACGGAGTGACGGCGGGGTCTATGGTTGGATGGAAGGATGGAAGATGAAAGCCTGCACGGATGGTGGCTGGACAGATGGGGAGGTGGCGAGGTGAACAATTGTCCCCGAGAGTCCCACATCCAACCAGGCTACAGGCCATCCCTTCCAAGGCCTTGCTGGCTGGCAGGTGCTGCTCCTCCAAGACTGGACGCAGCCGCGGCCGCCCTCTGGGTCGCGGTGTCTCCTCACAGGCTCCCCTCGGGGAGGGAACACAGGGCCCCGGAGGTGGCTCCACGACCCCCTGCCACACCACCCTGCCTTCCTTCCCCCCAAGAAGGGTAGGTCCGGGAGGAATAAACGGGGTGAAGACGCAGAAAGGTAATTAATCTACGCAGGGGGAGGAGTGTTAATACCTTGAAGACACGGGAGACACACTGTCAGCTCCTACCAATTAGTGGCCTAACCTGTGTGGGTGCTTTCTGTGGCGCGGCTGAGTTGATTACTCTAATTAATTTTGCATCGACCTCATGGATCTGCCGGGAGAGCACTGACTGGCCCGGGAGACGGATGCGGCCCGCCCGCCTGCAGCCCCCCCGCCAGCCTCCCCTGCACCGAGCCGCTCGGGCTTCCCTCACCGCCCGGTCCCCAAGGTCGCGCGCGTCCTCACCTGGCCTTCGAGGTGCTGGGGACACCCAGATCGGCTTCACTGGACCCCTGCGGCCCAGGCTCCTTGTCGCAGTGGTGGACAGGAGGCGTCTCCCGAGGAGGGGTGGGCAAGTGACCCCTCAGCTGGCCTAGACACACCCACGGCCTCCGGCGGCTGCCCCACGGGACGGGGTTCAGGAGGGGGCGCCCCACGAGTCAGATGCTGGTAGCTGATAAATCTCCTCTCCTGTGGCTTCCGGCCACAGCCAGACGCACCTTCCCTGAGCCCAGGGAGCTTCCCCTGCGTCGGGGGTGGGGGGGGGGTGTCCTTCTTCCACAACAAATCAACACAAACTTGGTGGCGTAAGAATACCCCACGGATATATTTTCTGACGATTCTGGAGATCAGGAGCCTGACATGGGCCTCCCGGGGCTAAACCCAGGGGCAGGCAGGGCTGGTCCACCTCTTCCCCCTGAGGACCCTGGGGAGACCCCCTCCAGCCTTATCCCGTGTCCAGAGGCGCCCCCTCCCCGGCCTGCAGCTCCCCCCCGGCCCCGTCCTCACCGCCAGCAGCCCGGGGCTTGCCCGTCTCTGGGGCCTGCCTCCCTCTCGGGGGGACCTGGTGAAGACGCCGGGCCCCCCGGGAACCCAGGGTTACCCCCCACCTCCAGGCCTTAATGTCACCTGCCAAGTCCCCTCTACCACTAGGTTTCATACCGTGGCTCCCAGGGCTGCGATGGGGACATTGCTGGGGCCGTTCCTCGGCTGAGCACCCGGGCACACTCACTGAGGCGGGCCAGGCCCCCAGCTCCGTGGGCAGAAGCTGGACGCAGCCGTGCCTGAATGGACCTTCGGACGTGGGGTAAACAGCCACATGTCCAGGGAAAACATGGGACCGGCCCCGTCCCCACAGCACCCCGGGGTCAGGTTCGCGTCACCAGAGGGCTCCGTGTGATTTACGGCTAAAAGGGTACACACAGGCACGCCCGGTGACCTCCACCCCCAGGAAGACCTACGACGTTCCCTTCACCCCAGAGGGTCCCCTTGGGCCCCCAGCCTATGCCCCCTGGAGGTGATCACTGCCCCGACCGCCATCACCAAAAGTTAGCTCCACTTGTTCTTGAAATTCTTATCAATTGAAGCTTACGTGTGTTCTATTTTTTCTTTTTTTTAAGATTTTATTTATTTATTCACTAGAGACAGAGAGAGAGAGAGAGAGGCAGAGACACAGGCGGAGGGAGAACCAGGCTCCCCGCGGGGAGACGATGTGGGACTCGATCCCGGGACCCGGGGTCACGCCCTGAGCCCCGGCAGACGCTCACCCGCTGAGCCACCCGGGCGCCCGTGGGTGGTTTCTTTTCGCGAACACGTCTGAGAGACGCAGTCGTGATGCTGGACGCGTCGGCGACTTGGCTTTCCTATCGCTCCGCAGGATGCCCTCGTGCAACCGTGGCTCGCCCATTCATGCGTCAGCCCCGCCGTGGGCATCGGGGCGGACGGACGGACGTCCAGGCTCCGTCCAGCTTGGGGCCGTGGTGGGGCCGTGGTGAGGAAATACGCCGTGAGGGACCCTGAACAGGCTTCTGTGGTGGACATAGCCCTCCTCCCTCGGGGTGGAACTGCCGGGGCGTAGGGCGAATTGATGCGGCCAGTCCTCAGGTGGTTGAACCAGCTCACACCTGCGCTGGCGTGGATGAGGGCTCCCGGCCCTCCAGTCCGGGAGGGATGACACCCAGCAGCCAAGACACCCCCGAAGAACCCACGACCACCATTTGATAACAGAGTGATGATTAGGGACACCCGGGGGGCTCAGTGGTTAAGCTCTGCCTTCAGCCCAGGGCATGACCCACCCCGGGGTCGGGCTCCCCGCAAGGAGCCTGCTTCTCCCTCTGCCTGGGTCTCTGCCTCTCTCTGTGTCTCTCATGAATAAGTAAATAAAATCTTTTTTTTTAATTAAAAAAAATAAAAATGACAGTTTAGATGGGAAAGCAGCGCGTCCTGGATCCCATCCTAACGTAGGACACAGCGGCCACAGGCCTTGGGTGGAACTCAGGACAAGCCCCACCCATTTGCCCTTCCTGAAAAAAAATGAAAGAATGAGAGGCTGCAAACAGATGCAAAATAAAGAAATCCCCTAAAGAAGCCGGGGCGGGTACCTGCTGCTCTTAAACATGAATTTGGAAAGGTAATAATGGCTGCAAATAGGGCAATGAAACGGTAAATATAATTTTTGAGAGATGACATATAATATACAAACAAATAATTTTTTGAAGATTTTATTTCTTTATTAGAGAGAGAGTGAGAGCACGGACGGGCAGGGGGACAGGCAGAAGGAGAAGCAGACTCCCTGAGGGGCAGGGAGCCCGACGCAGGACTCGATCCCAGGACCCCGGGATCACGCCCTGAGCTGAAGGCGGACGCTTCACCGACAAACATAATAATTTAATAGCAAAGAAGAGTGGGACGAAATCCCTGATTGTGCCAACCCACATTGAGAGTTTTAGGGACACAGCAAAAGGTTAATGATGGGTGCAGAGCCAGTACACACTGTTCCATTAATAAAATTGCTCATTCGAAAAACACATGGTCGCCGTGGTGCTCCTCTAAAAGTGACTCCTGGTAGAACACAAAATGCTGTTTCCTTCCAAATTATTGGAAAAACATCCAGGAAGACATTGGATCCAAAGAAAGAAAGCAATCTGCAAGAGGCGTTAATGGAAGAAAAAATAAAATACGATCACATTAGCAGAGTAAAGCGAGCAATCTCTGATATGCAAATTAACATAAACGAGATACACTCATTTATTTATTTATTTTTTTAAGATTCCCAATTTGAGGCAGAGGTGAGTAGGTCACAAAACAAAATCCACTTTCACTTGCACAGAAACGACCCCGGGGACTTGGAAAGATTCAAAGCATGCGATCGCTCGGTGCGGATTTCAGGGTTGTGAGTTCGAGCCCCAGGCATGGAGATTGCTTAGAAAATGAAAGAATTGAACAATATTGGTTTCTTAGTTGCGACAAACATGGCTTGGAAAAGTCAGATATTTGCATCAGGAGCTATCAATCATTACAAGTCTTCTGTAAACATTAAATGATTCCAACATAAAAATATTATTTTAAAACCTGAGAGAGAGGGATCCCTGGGTGGCGCAGCGGTTTGGCGCCTGCCTTTGGCCCAGGGCGCGATCCTGGAGACCCGGGATCGAGTCCCACATCGGGCTCCCGGTGCATGGAGCCTGCTTCTCCCTCTGCCTGTGTCTCTGCCTCTCTCTCTTTCACTGTGTGCCTATCATAAATAAATTTAAAAAAAAATTTAAAAAAAATTTAAAAAAAAATATTAAAAAAAATAAAACCTGAGAGAGGGGATCCCTGGGTGGCTCAGCGGTTTAGCACCTGCTTTCGGCTCAGGGTTTGATCCTGGGGACCCGGGATCAAGTCCCACATCAGGCTCCCTGCATGGAGCCTGCCTCTCCCTCTGCCTGTGTCTCTGCCTCTCTCTCTCTGTCTCTCATAAGTAAATAAATAAATAAATAAACAAACAAACAAATAAATAAATCTTTAAAAAAAAAGTTAAAAAAAAAAAAAAAAACCTGAGAGAAAATCTAGATGCCCTGGAGTTTGGAGATGACTTTTCTGATGTTACTCTGAAGGTGTAACCCAGGAAAGGCGTTGCTAGTCACCTGGACTGTACTAAAGCTTGAAAACTCACACTGAGAAATGCCACTAGAAGGACAAGAAGACACTCCGCAGACCAGAAGAAAATATTTGCACACGACGCCTCTGATAAAGGACCGCAATCCGCAACACACAAAGAGCACGGAAAACTCAACAACAAGAAAACAACCTGATTGAAACATGGGACAAAGACCTGAGCAGACGCCCGCCAGCGAAGATGTTCAGATGACAAATGAGCAGGTGACCAGGTGCCCTGCTTCACGGGTCGTCGTGCTTGGCACAACCAAGAGGTGAGCGGACACGCGGACTGCGCTCCACCCAGACGCGGGAACATCATTCAGCCCCGGAAAGAAGTGAGCCGTGGAGCCAAGCAGAGACGCACAGAAGCCACACACGCGTGGCTCCAGGTCTAGGACCTTCTGGAAGCAGAGCCACGGAGGAGGCGTGACAGGGTCCGCGGTGGCCGGGGTGGGGGAGGGTGATTCCACGGAGCAGGGGGTCTGTAGGGCCGGGGCCGCCTCTGTGCAAGACCACACGCGACATTAGGCAGCGAAAGCCGTGGCGCGTGCATCAGCAAGGGCGAGTGCGCGTGGACCACGCAGGCTCACCGAGGGTCACAGATGTGCCCCTGATGGGGGACACGGGTGACGGGGAGGCCATGGGGGTGTGGGGGCCGCTCATAGCTTCGGCTCAGTTTTTCTGTGAACCTACAACTGCTCTAAAAAAATTAAGTATATATTAAAAAAGAAAAAAAGGCAAAAGACTGGATAAAGCCCAGAAAGGGCCACAATTCTGACATCGGACAAAAGCAGGCTCAGAATAAAAAGAGCCCAACACCAAAGGAAGGCCATTCGTTGTTGTTACAAATATAATCCCCACGAAACGTGGCTTGCGGCTGTCACCGAAAGGACAGAGCTTCAGAAATGCAGGAGGCGGTGGCCGGAGGCCTCGCGGCCGTCCCCGCGCTCCTCAAGGTTAGAGCGACATGGATCAGCGTAGTCTAAGTAACGAGATCGAGCTAATAAGCACGTCAGGCTCTGCTAGGACAGCGGACAGACTTCCTCCCCGAGACCCAGGGGCCGCGTCGTCGGGAAGGCGGGCGGCCTCCTGGGTCCCGGGCGGTGCCCCACAGCCCTGGCCAGGTGTGCAGGCTGCCAGGAGCAGCACCAGAAATAAAAACAAAGACTGTTCTTTTAGATTTTATTTATTTATTCGTGAGAGACACAGGAAAAGGCAGAGACACAGGCAGAGGGAGAAGCAGGCCCCCTGTAGGGAGCCCGACGTGAGACTCGACCCCAGGACCCCGGGGTCATGACCTGAGCCAAAGGCAGACACTCAACCACTGGGCCACCTGGGCGACCCAAAACAAAGTCTTTTAAAAAATATTTTATTTTATTTTATTTATTTTTAAAAAATATTTATTTATTTATTCATGAGAGAGAGAGAGAGAGAGGCAGAGACACAGGAGGAGGGAGAAGCAGGCTCCATGCCAGGAGCCCGACGTGGGACTTGATCCCGGGCCCTGGGCCAAAGGCAGGCGCCAAACCGCTGAGCCACCCAGGGATCCCCTAAAAATATTTTATTTTTAAGTCATCTCCACACCCAACGTGGGGCCTGAACTCACAACCCTGAGATCCAGAGCTGCAGGCTCCCACCGGCCCCCCTCGACTGAGCCTGGCTGGGCGTTCCTCAAAAAGTATTAAAAAGAATTAATTTTTGGGTCAACATAATTCTAGAGTATTTAGGAATAACAATAATGGGAATTCTCTCCACCAAAATATACAGGTGGTGGCCGAGCACAAATCCATTGCCTTAAATGCTTTCATCGTTACAGAAAAAGAAAAAAAAAAGTGAATATAAATAAAGTCGGCAACTCAGGAGGAGAGCAGCAAGCCCAAAACAGAACTAATGAAAGCAGAGGAGCAAATTAATAAAGATAAAAGCCAAAATTAATGGCTTAGAAAAGGGGAAAACAGCAGAATTAATAAATAAATCCCACGGCTGGTTTTCTGAAGAAAAAGAAAAAAAAATAAAGCAGTCTAAAATAGATAAACAGGCTGTGTAATCAAGAAAAACGGAGAAAGAAACACAAATGAAAATTAGGGATGAAAGAGCCTACGCAACCATAAATACCAGGGACGTTCAGATGCACCAGGATAAAGGCCTCTGTGCTAATGAACTTGAAGGCGGGAATGAATGAAATGCACGATTTTCTTGCAAAAACACAAATCGCCAGAATGGACCCTGAAAGCGGCAGGACGCAGAAGGAGAAACATGGGAGGTGCTTCCTTTTCTTGAGGCTGCAGGTCTCTGCCCAAAACAACTGGGAAGACGGGTAGTGACAAAAACCTGCACACAGAGGACCCTGAGCCCACGGCGCTCGGGGAGGGGACCAGACACGGGAGCCCCATGGGCTGTGAGTCCACGCGTGTCACACGTGCAGGACGGGCTCATCCACAGACGGGGAGGGGTCTCGGGGGGCCGGGAGGGGGTGACGGCTGATGGGGCCGGGAGTTCCCTTGCGGTTAAAGAAAAGAGAAACAAAAAAAAAAATAAAAAAAAATAAAAAAGAAAAGAGAAACACCTTTGATTCCACTCACCATCCTGAAGCCTAGAAAAGGGGAAACAGCCCCGTTCTGGGTCCGTGTCCTGTCTCCCCAGCTCGTGTCCCCTCGGAACCTCAGCAGGTGACCTGGTTTGGAAGAAAGGTCTTTGCAGCTGTAACGCGGCTACGAGGTCATGCTGGAGCAGGGTGGCCCCGAATCCAACGACGGGGGTCCCCTAAGAAGGCCGCGGGGGAACCCAGAGAGCCTCGCTGGGGAGACAGCCATAGCAGGACAGAGGTGCAGGTCCGAGACCCCCCACGGCGCCCCGAGACTGCCAGCGCCTCCGGGAGCCGGAAGGACGCGGGACAGACTCTCCCTCGGAGCTTCTAGGAGGAACCAGCCCCCCGGAACCACCAGGGGTAGACGTTTCTGTTGTTTGAAGCCACTCGGTGACTCTCTTACGGTCACCCCGCGAAATTAAACCAGCCCCGTCCCCCGTTACAGTATCTTACAATACCAGCAGACCCCAATACCCAAACCCTGCCGGAAATAAGACGACGAAGAAATCTGCAGGCCGCTCCCATCCATTAAAAGATAAAGGAGCACAGAGTCAAGTTCTTGTCCGGACGAATCCAGAGGTATTTAAATTTTTTTTTTAAATTTTTTTATTTATTTATGATAGTCACAGAGAGAGAGAGAGAGAGAGAGGCAGAGACACAGGCAGAGAGAGAGGCAGAGACACAGGCAGAGGGAGAGGCAGAGACACAGGCAGAGGGAGAAGCAGGCTCCATGCACCGGGAGCCTGATGTGGGATTCGATCCCGGGTCTCCAGGATCGCGCCCTGGGCCAAAGGCAGGCGCTAAACCGCTGCACCACCCGGGGATCCCCGAATCCAGAGATATTTGAAGAAAAAAAAAACAAAACAAAAAAAACCACCGTCATCAAATAAGGCAGAAGTTGTGGTCGGCGTTAGGACATCCGTTCCCACACTTCAATATCCCAGCGGGTAGGAGGAGATGAAGTAAAGGCTTCGTCGGCAGGTGCCAAAAGCCTTCCACAGAAATTCTAGGTGAGACGGGAATAGAAGGCTCTGCCCTTAATGTGATAAAAAAAAAAAAAAAAATCAGCCAGCCTCGTTATTAATCACAGGAAATCGTCACAAAATCTTGCAGAAAGAGGTTCTTGAGGGGACGCCTGGGTGGCTCAGCGGTTGAGCATCGGCCATCGACTCAGGGCGTGACCCCAGGGTCCCGGGATCGAGTCCTGCATTGGGGTCCCTGCATGGAGCCTGCTTCTCCCTCTGCCTGGGTCTCTGCCTCTCTCGCTGTCTCTCAGGAATAAATAAATAAAATCTTTATAAAAAGGGGGTTCTTGATAATCTCTTCTGCTTTCCCACTGGTGACTTGTAAGCGCCCTGAACAGGGACGCAGTGGCCATGTGGGAGCTGAGAGTGGGACATGAGGTCCACATGGGACCCTGCCCCAAGTGACTGTCCCAACTCTCTGAAGTGCAGGCCTGTGGACGGTGAGTGTCGAATGGGGGCCCTCTGGTGGGGTCAGCCCCCTTCTATGTGTTTTCCAGGAAGCCTTCTGGTCAATGCCTGTTACCGGAAGGGAGTTGGCAACTTCACCAGCGTGTTTTCACGCCCACTGGAGGTGCCAGCCCACGTGATAAGAGAGGATAATGAAATAGTCTGGGTTAATGATGGAGCAGGTGAGCGGATCTCCTGTGGGGGCTGTGAAGTCCGTGGAGGGCACCAGTCCCCCACCCCTCATTGTTTCCAATCATCATTGTTTCCCCTCATTGTTTCCGTCATCCTATCACGGAAACACCAAGAGGGCTCACGAAGAAGAACCAGCAGGCAGCTTATTCGAGGCGGTTACAACGTAAATATACAGCCTCCCCCAGTCTGGCAGCCTCCAGTGAGAACATATGTTGCAAAAAATAATAAAAACAATTCATCCATGACAACAAGGATGAGAACAAAAACTCAAAAAACTCTTCAGAAAAAAAAGAAAAATGGGCACCCCCAGTGGCGCAGCGGTTTAGCGCCACCTTCAGCCTGGGGTGTGATCCTGGGGTCCTGGGATCGAGTCCCACATCGGGCTTCCTGCATGGAGCCTGCTTCTCCCTCTGCCTGTGTCTCTGCCTCTCTCTCTCTCTCTCTGTCTCTGTGATTAAATAAATAAAATCGTTAAAGAAAAAAACCCCACTTAAGGCACATGCAGGCTGTTGAAAAAATATCAGCTCCTGAAGGACACACACAAAAACAGCACGGAATAAACAGAGATGCCCCAGTCGCTGAGCGGAAAGACCCAATAATGCAAAAATGTCGATTTCCTCTAGATTAATCCATACATTTTTATTTCGATACCAATCAAAATCCCAATCAGTTTTCTCCCTCGCCCCCTGCCACGGGGTGAAGGAGAACTGAACAAAATGATTCTAGAGTTCACGTGGCGGAAAACACACTTGGGAGTTGCCAGGATTTTAGGAGCCGTGTAGTGTCGGGGGGACTTGTTTCCGCGGAAAAGAAAAAGCAAGGGGGAAAGGATTGTGAAATTAGAATAATCAAGGAGTTACAATAATCACGAAGCTCCCCTGTCAGTGGCCTGAGAAGCACATGTCTCGCTAGTGTCGCGAGGATCGAGGTGTCTTCACTTGCAGTCGGGGGCTGCTGTTGGCCCAGCAGGTAGAGTGAGGGGGCTGCTTCCTTCGTGACTCGTGACTCGGAAGAAAACCCGCTCCCGAGGGCCTGGAATCTCTCCCAACCGCAGAGATCGTTGTAGGATGATCTTTGCAGCATATTCTTTGACTCATTTTTTTTTCTTTTATTGGAAAGAATATAAATGTCTGCATCAATCAGGGTCTCCACCACAGCAGATTGATCGCAAAACAGGCTCAATCTTCAGACTTTCTTTCTAGAGCTCTGCCTCGGCGGGGAGGGCCAGCCCCCCCCCCTCCCCCCATGCCAGCTGCGCCGGGAGGGAGGTCGTGAGCCCAGCGGCTGCATCAGCCTTAGCGTCGCGGGGGGACGGTGTCGTCACTGTGCTTGGGTGTGCGAGGAGGCCACCCCCACGCAACGGAGGACAGCGGCATGAGGGCCCTGGACGACCCCCACCGGGGACCTCGCAGTTTCCTGGGTGGGATTCTGGGCCCCGCCAGAGCTGCAGTGACCTGGCCGCGCTCCTTCTGCAGCCCAGAGGCTTCCTCCAGGCCCCTGCTTGTTGGCAGGCGCCAGATCCTCACGGCGGGGGCTGCGGGGGCCGTGGGCTTCCTCAAACCAGCAACCGGGACAGGGACAGTCCCAGCCGCAGGACTGGCCATAAGGAACACCTGGCCCCCTTTGCATGAGGGCCCCGGATTAGGTGAGGCCCACCCCGGGTCACCTCCTGGTCACAGGTAACGGGCCAGGTGGGTGTTCAATGGGAGGGGTCTAGACGAGGCTGTGACTCCTGGGGGGGTCACCGCTGGTCTCCGGAGGGCGCTGCACGCCCCGAGTCACCCCGGCCATCCCGTCAGCCTCGGCAGCGCAGACAAGACCGGCAAACCCACCGTCCTGACCGAGTCAGCGGCGCGCCGGCCCGTGTGTCGGTGTAAGTGCAGGTGTCGTGCAGCATCTCTGAGACGCCTGGGGACTGACAGACCCGCCGAGGAGCCTGTGCCGGGGAGAGACGGCGCATGCACACGAGGAAACTGAGGCACGTCGCTACCCACCACCGTGGTTCAGTTTTCATGTCTGCTTTTACGGAGGCTGGACGACTTGGGAAGCCACGGGGACGGTGCCTCCCTGCGCGTCTCCTCGCCCCTCCCATCGCCCGCGAGAGCTCCTTGGTGGCCGAGCCCAGATGGGAACCAGGCAGCACAAAGCCCCGGGGGCCGGCCTCCCAGGGCACCGAGCAGGCTGGCGAGGGGTCCCCGAGCGGGGAGACAGGTTTGTCCAGTGTGACGTCCGTCATACAGCAGTGGCTGCGTCCCCGACAAGGCCTGCACACGCACACGCAGGCACGCGGGACGGTATGGGGCCGCGGAGCCAGATGGCGCTGCCTCCCTACCTACACAGGACGGACGCACCTGCCCAGCATCTCCCGCGAATGGACGAAGCCGGGGACGTGAGGTGGGCGGTTTGTGTGTGAGGCTCCTGCTTGTGTGAAGTCACACACACCCACATCCTCTCCTTATCTGGGGGGTAGGAGTGAACGTGGACGGACGGACAGCCGGCCTGGGGTCAAAGCCGGGCCCACCGCGGGCCAGCTGTGTGACCTTCAGCAGGTGGCTTGAGCTCTCTGTGCCTCGGCTTCCCGACCGGAATGCTGGCTAGTGAGCCCAGGCCACGGGTTCCTGTGAGGATTGCGCGTCCCTCTGAGTGAGCACTCAGGGCAGCTGCGGCACCGAAGCGAGCACTGCGGGAGCACGGGTCTCCCTCCTACTGAGGGCACTTCTGCGCTGTTTGGGCTCCTTTGTGAGGAGCATGCAAGACCATGAAAGGGGATAGATCCCCATAACTAAGGACAGTACGTCCAGCCACACTGAAGGAGGCGTGGTGATCTGGGGATAATTGAATGTCCATACCTCGGGGGTGGAGGGAGACTTTTACAGCGAGAGACCCCAAGGCAGATGGTATAAGGCAGAAAATGGTAAGTCCTGTGACAGAACATTTAGGCAAAAATGGCAGCAAATGATAAACCTACGAAAGTGTTTAAGAGTGAACGTCAGGGGCGCCTGGCAGGCTCCGTCGGTGAGGCATCTGCCTGCGGGTCAAGTCATGATCTCGGGGTCCTGGGATTGAGTCCCGTGTCAGGATCCCCACTTGGCAGCGAGTCTGCTCCTTCCTGTCCTGCCCCCCCTGCTTGTGCTCTCTCTGTCAAATTAATTTTAAAAAATCTTAAAACTGAATGGCAAAGTTAATGTCCTCAATTTACAAAGAGATTCTCTACATTGTTAAGAAAAAAATATAGGCTCCCCGAATGAAAAATGGGCAAAACATCAGAACAAGCAACTCACAAAGGCAGTGACAATGGCCAGAACCGGACGAGACGATGAAGATAAGATCAGCAGAACTGAACAGAGTGACAATCCCTACTGTCCCGGTGGAGGTGGGTGTCACCGGCGTTCTGGTGAGAGCGTGGGGCGCACAGCCCTTCACAGG
Source organism: Canis lupus baileyi (assembly GCF_048164855.1). Classification (NCBI taxonomy): domain Eukaryota; kingdom Metazoa; phylum Chordata; class Mammalia; order Carnivora; family Canidae; genus Canis; species Canis lupus. The sequence continues at coordinate 58,938,751 of NC_132856.1, read as the reverse complement.
CCCATGTAGCGATCGTGCTCAGAAGACCTCCTCTCACTCGGCGGCACTTCAGTTTGCGAGGCCATCAGAGAAGATGCAGCACAAGGATGCTCATCACGGTATCACAGCGCTGCTCTTAATGAGAGAAAACTGTAGAGGCTCAAATGATAGGTGGCTGAGGAAGTGAACCATAGGGTCACCGTCTGACCCTCCAAGCCCACGCAGAGGTGTAGACCCCAAGAAATTGAAAACAGGTGCCCAAGCATGTATGCGTACACACGGGCCCACAGGAGCAGGACTCACAAGTCGAAAAGTGGAAATGAGCCAAGTTCCCATGCACACCTGGATGGATACACACGATGTGGTCCATGTGCCCACAGGGGTGTCCCTGGGCCACCAACCGGAGTAAGGCCCCCACGTGCCACCCCTGGGGATGGACCCCAAGCCCACGATGGTCGGGGAGGGAACCAGACACAGGAGGCCCCGCGGGGTGTGAGTCCACGTGTGTGACACGTCCAGGACGGGCTCGTCCACACGTAAGGAGGGGGCTGGGGGCCTGGGGGAAGGGAAGGGTGGGAGGTGATTATTGATGGGGATGGGGCTTCTTTCTGGAGTTTGATAGCAGACGTGATTGCATGACTGTCACTATGATAGAAACCATTTAATCGTACACTTTAAGATGTTTAATTTTATGATATGTGAATTTCACCTCAATCTTTAGAAGAAGGAAAAGGGAGATAAATAAACTCGGTTATATTGGCAGACACGATACAGCTACCGAAAGCTGTGAAAAAGATGTTTATCTACTGGCCGAAAAATGTTCACAATATTACACTAATTGGGAAAAAAAAAAAAAAAAAAGAAGTCGCAAAGCAGCGTTTCGATTGCCTATTTATAAGACAGGTGTATTCACATCCCTGAGTATATCTGCGTGAGAAAAGCCCTAATGAACATGGATCAAAACGCGATGTGGAATCCTACACGGGATTCTGAAAAACGTGGCAAAATCCGAGTCAAGTCCGAAAGCTGTAACACGGAGCTCACTTCTCACTCGTAACACACACACGGTGGGAGTGTAAGATGCTCCCGCGGGGGGAAGCTGGGGCCGCGGGGGCTGTCTTATCTTTGCAACTTCTCTGTGCATCTAAAATTATTGCAAAATATAAATAAAGTTCATTAAAAAAACAGAAAAAAAATCAGAAAAAAATAAAAAAATAAAAAAACAGAACAAACTGAATTTAAATTTTTAAAATGTAAAACTAAAGAAAGAAAAAAGGGAAAAAATAACATAAATTTTAAAAAACAGAAACAGCAGTTCTCAGAAATGAAATTATCAATGATCACGTTTCCTCCATGAAATTTATAGCATTTGCCAATCGTTTGTGACCCTGGTGACATGTTTTTTTTTTTTTTTTATCAGGAAGAACGGCTAACCTCTTGGTCGCGACGTTTGAAGCCATATTTGTAAACTACTTTAATATTCAAGTACGATTATTTTTACACAAACACGTATAGGGTTGTGTCTGAGAAGTCTCAAGGTTTCTCCCCGGAATGGCAGCACAGCTCTTTTTTCACGGTGGTGGATGCTTCTCGTCATTTTACTACAATTGTGCCACCGTACACAGGCGGTGTTTATGTAATAAAAACTAATAACGAGATTTATTTTTTTTCTACCCCTGAAACTTCCCCCATGGCCTCGTGGGAATTTGCCCAATGACCTTTCCCGATACCCGCAATAATTGATCCTTAATCAAATATTCAAATGGGTGCTTCGGGGAAAGACACAGTGATTCGGCAACTTTGATGATAATACTATTTCCCTGCCTTGCTCCCCGCCCCGCCCCCGCCACTCGCTCCCCCAGCCCCCACCCCGAAGTCTGGCCCCAATGTTGCCCCCCGCCCCACTGGAGTCCTGCAAATATCTTTTGGTTTTAAGAGTTCCCCGGGGAAGCCTTGTTCTAAATGAGGTGTAAAAATCTAAGCGGCACAAAAAAAATAGCGCGAGGTTGGAATCAATATTCTCTTCACAGCTCCATCGATTAACAACCATATTCTTCATTTATTAATTATGAAGGGGGTTTCAGAGCCGCTGCCTCCTTCTTTCGCTGTGACATGGCAGCTTTCCCCATCCCTGCTCCCTGCGGCTGCCTCCCCGGCTCCGGGCCGCGGTGCTGGGGGTTCAGCCTCCCCAGGGCCCGGAGAGGCAGGCAGGCACCCGTCCCCAGGGCCCGGCCAGCCACGAGCGGAGGGCTTTGGAATCAGCCTCGCAGCAAATGATTCTGCTTCTTTGCTGGTTTTTGTTCCGTTTTGTTTTTTTTTTTTTTTACTCTGTCTCCCCAAGTAAAACATAAGCTCCATGTGGGGCCTCACCTGCTTCCCCCACCTCCTGTTGTGTTTCAGTAAAGATTTCGGGGCGGGGGGTGCAGGCGGAGAGAGAAGAGGGACAGCAGCCCCGGGTGAGGGCAGCCAGGAGGAGCAGAGTCAGAGAGCGAGCTTCAGCCATGGTCAATTCTTGTGGGGTGGCCACAGAAGTCCCGCTCTGACCGCCACAAAGGCGACAGCTGGCCGCCCCTCTCCCCAACTGTGCAGGTTTCAATTTGCTCTTCTGTACAACAGCACCTCCTTCACATGAGGGGATACCTCACGTCAGCCCTTGTCTGGGCTGGACCTAGTTCTTCGTGCGTGGGTGCCATGTCCTTGGTCTTGGACTCATGGCATAGAACCCGGGCGGACTCACCCTTATCCCCAGACTGCAGCATCAGGATGGCCCAGAAATGACCACAGAAAATGCATGTGGTAGACATGAGGGGACAAGTCGATTGGTAAATCAATGAGTGGGTAGGTGGGTAGATGGGCGAGTGGATAGGCAAGTGGATGGACAGGTGGACAAGAGGGTGCATGAATCATTGGATGTATAAGACGGTGGTTGAATGGGTGGTTGAGTGGAAGGGATGATAAGTAAGTGCGTGTGTAGGTGAGTGGGTACATAGGTAGGTACGTGAATGTGTAGAAGGGTGGATGGATGGGAGAAAGGATGGTGGACGAATGAGTGAATGGTGGATGAATTGGCGAATGCATGGCTCAGTGGGTGAGTGGTTTGGTGGATGGATGGATGCAGGGATGAGCCATTGGGTGTGTTGGTGAACATATGGCTTGTTGACTGTGTGGGTAGACGGCTAGAAGGATCACTATACGGATGCATGAATGGACGGATGAGTTGGTGAACGCAAGGGTAGCTAGATGAGTGGTTTGGTGGTGGGTGGGTGGATGGTTGGCTAGACGGCTGAGTGGATCGGCGGATGAATGAACAGGTGCGTGAAGTGTGGAAGACTGGACGTACAAATTGGTGAGCGTGTGGGTGGGTGGACGGATGGATGGCTAAAAGGATAGATAAATGAATGGATGATGGGCAGGAGGATGGATGGGCGAATCGGTGAGTGGGTGAGTGATGGACGGAAGGGCGAGCCGCCGGTACAGTGGTGAGTGTGCGCTTTGTTGGCTTGCGTGGGCGGATGGTGGCTGGTTAAATAGATGCACCTTGGTGAAAAGGCAGGTGCACAGGTGGGCTGGTGAGTGAATCAGTGGGCAGGTGGATGCTTGAACACATGCGTGGGCATGCTGGGAAGGGGGTGGACGAGTGGGCATATAGATGGATGAACAAAGCCGCTTTAGTGGGATTGTTTTGCGCAGGTTACCTGTGCAGCCTCTGTGCTTTGTGGGAATCCCTTGCTAAGTATTAGGTGCCGTGGGAGCAAATCTCATGCTGGCTCAGGAGCGACCAGCGTGGTCTGTGGAGCACGACACCCGGGCCCCGGGGGAAGGGGGGATCTGTAGGGAGCAGCCCAAGAAGCAGACACAGCCACTGAGTTAGGAGCTGGGATCCGGCCTAGGCCCGGGGACAGGCAGCAGGAGATGGCTGGAGCGCAGGAGCCTAGAGCCCCAGCCTCTGCCCTCCCCCTGCCCGGCCTCCTTCCCGGGGGAGCTTCTAACACCCCGCGGCCACTCCCCCCGCCCCCGCCTTCCAGGGCTCCGGTGGCCTCTCCCCCTGCAGGCGGACACCTCCTCCCCGTGGCCTGTCTGTGCCCCCCACCCCCAGTCCTTCATCCGGGCAGGGTGCTGGGGCGCAGAGCCAGGCAGCAGGAGCTGTCAGCGCCGGATCGTGGGGAGGGGCGCCTCCGCCCGAGGTCGATGGGAGCGGGGGCCCAGGCTGCGGTTTACACTGAATCCACGAAAATCACCGAAGCTTGAAAAGTGCTCAATACGCCATCGATCGCTCTCTGCTGATCGGCGCCGCAGCGAGCTGGGAGGGAGGGCGGGCGGCCCCTGGCAGCCCCACGCGGGACCGCGGCCATGCACCTGCCCCGCACAGCCTGGGCTCCGGCCCCACTGTGCGCCCGCAGAACCCGGCTGGCTCCAGCTCCCGGGGTGGCTGCAGGTGTGCGGACCAGGCCCAGCGCCCCCTCCCGCTGCCCTCAGACCGCTCCCACCCGCGCCCTGGCCGGCCCAGGGAGCTGTGTGGCCTCGTCACCAAACGCTTCTCTAGGGGTTTTGGGTGACATGGAAGTGACACAGAAAGCCTGACTCCTCCACTGCCTGGCTGTGTGACTTCCAGGGCGTTTCTCGACCTCTCTGGGCCTCAGTGGCGTTCTCTGTAAAATGGGTATTGCGGCACATGCCCCGTGGGGAATTCGGGCTTCCCCAGGGTTGACGGTTCTGCATCTCCCTCATCTTTCCGGGGCGAGCGTCCCCTTTCCCTCCCGTCCCTCTGAGCCGCGGGAAAGGTTTTCAGGCAGAGGCAAAGGGCAGAGGCTGGCAGGCTGGACACGATCTGGGGCCCTCGGGAGACCCAGAGGCCGCGGGGCCTGACCTGTCCTGGGAAGGAGGGTGAGTGGGAGCAAGGTTGGTGCAGTGTTGGGTGCAGCTCCGGTTTTCGGTCCCCAGGTGGGGGTGGGGGTGGGGGTGGGGGGACAGCGAGCCTCGGGATTCTGAGGGACAGGAGCAGGTCAGCATCTTTCCCTCCCAGCTCTGCCCGGTCCAGGCCCGACCTGGCCTCCTCTGCCCCAGCGACAGCGCCCACTGGCCCTTCCTCCTCAGGACTCCCTCCCCGGCTGATGCCACCCTGGCTCCCCAGGGACCTTTCTTTCTCTTTCCCCCCCCGGGACCTTTCGAGTCCAATCTGGACCACCTCTCCGCTGCTGAGTCCTCCCATATCTCCCCATGTCCCACAGCCCATCGAGCTGCACATCTAGCCACTGCCAGCCGCCCGGCTGAGCTCTGCCCATGCTCTAGCACAGCCCAGCTGTTCTCACTGGTGCAGTCACCCCAGCTGGACTTTGTCCTCCTGCCTGATTTCTGTCCCCACCCAACACACCGGAACCCCTCCCAGCCCCCAAGCTTCTGCCCCCCAGGGCCCTCCAGGGCACAGTCTCCCGGAGACTCCAGCGCTGGGGCTCCTTCAGGCTGTGTGGGTGTGTGTCCCCCAGGCCAGGACTGGGGGCTCCCAGGGGCCTGGGCACGTCAGCTGCGGCTGGTGAAGGAGAAGGTAGGAGGTGGAAGAGTGAGACATTGTGGCAGAGACTTGGGGGGGGCACATTCTAGGGGACACAGAGCCAGAGCCTGCCTCCCACGGGTGGGAGATTAAAGCCCAACTTGGGGGTCCTGGCCCCCAGCCCCTCATACCTTGGTGCCCAGCCCTCATCCAGCCTGACCCTGCACCCCCAGCGGCCCCCGAGAGGGAGGGAGAAAAGGGAAATAGGCCAGTGGCTTCCCTCTCCAACCGGCTTCGTCAGGCCCCCTCTCCAGACTCCCAACTCCTGGGACTCCTCCCTCACCCGCCCTGGTGTCTCAGCCCTCGCCCCAGAACCCCCACGGGGCCTCTGCTGGCGCAGGGGCCGCCCCCTCCCCACCCCCGTGTCCTTCTCCCCAAAGGTCAGGGAGCTAATTTCATTCCTCTGTATCTCTCACACCTCGATGATTAATAATTGAAGAAAATGTATTTCTTCGGGGGCCCGGGATAAATCAGAAATAACTACAGCATTCGTATGCCGCTGGCGGGCTGGGGATGCCCGGGAGGGGGGAGAGCTGGGAGAGGGGCTGGCGGCTTCTGAGGGGCTGGCGGTCGGAATACCACAGGAGAATCATTTCAAAACCATCATAATAGCCGCAGCAAGAATCATTCGCTGAGGACTTGCTCTGAGTGGCCGAGGCACTGTGCTGAGGCTTTTGTGGTAAAGGATCTCACTGCTTCCATTTTACGGATGAGGAAACTGAGGCCCAGATCAAGGGAACTGATCTGCCCAAGGCCATGGGGCTGGGATTCAGACTCGGGGGGTCCCGCCCCACACCTAGGACTCTGCCCAGGACCCCTCTTGGCATCTTCCCTGTAGTTGGGACCTCCAGGCTCAGTCTTGTGTGGGGTGGGGTGGTGGCCCCGCATGGGACCTGTTCACTGCCCCAGGTCCTGATAAGATCACAAGTCACTGAGGCACATCCATGTTCACAGCGGCAGGCTCCACATGGCTAAGTGGTGAAAACACCCCAAGCGTCCATCAGTGCTTGAAGGATACACACAGGGTGGTCCGTCCACACCCAGATATGACCCAGCCCCAGGAAGGAAGGGACCCTGGCACCTGTCCCCACGTGGACGGACCCCAAGGACACCGGGCTCAGGGAGGGGACCCAGACCCAGAAGGACACCTCCTATAGGTCCCCACTCCCAGGAGGTCCCCAGAGGAGGCCCGTCCACAGAGACAGAGAGGAGGTGGTGGGAGCCGGGGGTGGGGCAGGGAGCGGGGTGTGGGGATATGGAAGGTTCTGGAAACGGTGGTGGGGGTGGGTGTGCTTCATGCCGCTGAGCTGTGTACCTAGAGACGGTCACAATGGTGAATTTTATATATATCTTACCACAATTAAAAAATAAATTCTTTTTTAAAAGATTTTATTTTTAAGTAATCTCCACATTCAGTGTGGGGCTCGAACCCGCAACCCTGAGATCCATCGACTGAGCCAGCCAGGTGCTCCCAAAGGGATGCATTTCTGACACGTGCCACGACGTGGACGAACCATGAAAACACGGACGTTCGGGGAAGGAACCAGGCACACGAGGCCACGTAGCGTGTGATTCCCTGTGTGTGAAATGTCCAGAACCGGCTCCTCCTGGCAGAAAGTGGGGCAGTGATGCCAGAGGCCGGGGCCCAGTGGTGGGGAGCGGCTCGTGCGGGGACAGTGTTCCGTTCTGGGGAGATGGAAACGTTGGGAAGTGGGTAATGAGGGACAGTGGCGCCCTGTGAACATCCTAAGCCCCTCTGAATGGTACCTTTTAAAATGTCAAATTTTATGTGCTATGTTTTTGCCTGAACTAAAAAAAATAGACAAGGCTGAAGCAGCACATCCTCCTCACGGGGAGCCTGCCTGGTTTGGGGGTGCTGGCTCCCGATGGGGCAACACGCTTCAATTACTTTGGCTCCAGTTCGAGGTGCACAGATGCGGGCTCTCTAGTCCCCACAAGCTCATCCCTAAGTGATGCCATCCTGCTCCACTCCCCAGACACCATTTTGCCATTTCCCAGAATGAAGCGCGCTGGGACCAGCCCTGCTGCCCCAGTGGGGGGTGGGGGGTGACAGGCAGCCACGCCTCTTCCGTGGGTGGGATGCTGGGTGCCTATTTTTTTTTTAATTTATTTATGATAGTCACACAGAGAGAGAGAGAGAGAGAGAGGCAGAGACATAGGCAGAGGGAGAAGCAGGCTCCATGCACCGGGAGCCCGACGTGGGACTCGATCCCGGGTCTCCAGGATCGCGCCCTGGGCCAAAGGCAGGCACTAAACCGCTGCGCCATCCAGGGATCCCGCTGGGTGCCTATTAAAGGTGATGGGGGAGGAGAAAATTCAAAGACATGAGAATATGCTCACACGATAAAGTGAAAGACCCAGACCACGTGACAGCTGGAGGTCACACGAACCATCTTGTCAAAGCCTCAGGCCTCTGTCCACATCTTCTCAGGGTCCAAGCCCAGAGCCAGTTGTACCCGACAATTCCTGGGACCCTGGAGAAGACCTCTGTGCCCACCTGTAGCGAATTGAATAGTGTCCCCACCCCCCCGAATCACATCCACCCAGAACCTCGGAATATGGATTTCTTTGGAAACATAGTCTGCACGTGTAATCCAGTTAGGATGAGGTCACCCTGCATCACGGTGACCCCTAAGTCCCATGACTGGTGTCATTATAAGAAGAGGAGAGACCTACAAAGACACAGAGACAGTCACGGGATGATAAAGGGATCTGGGCGATGCATCTACAAGCCAAGGGATGCTAAGAGCTGCTAAGGGCCCCCAGAAGCCGGAAGAGGCTGGAAGGACCCTTTCCTGGAGCCTCTGGGGGGAGCACAGCCCCGGGACCCCTTGGTCTCGGAGTTCAGGCTCCAGAACAAGAGACTGTAAATCTGTTGGTTAAGCCACTCCGTTTGCGATACCGCATCGCAGCTGCCCCCCAGAAAACACCACCAGCCTTGGGCAGGGCAGAGGAGGGCAGGGAGGTGCAGGCGGACACCGTGGCCTGCTGGCTGCTGGGTGCGCGGGGCTCTGTTCCCCACGTTCGTGCCTCCCGCGACTCTTCGTTCCCACACACCCACTGGCTCTGCTTATAAAGAGGGAGGACAAACGGTGGTTTGGAAGGGACAGGCCAGCAGCTGGAAGCCACACAGCAGGGCTGTGGGCCAGGTTGGAGGGCCCCTGTCATGGGAGGGGACGGCGAGGGGTGGCTCCAGGCGCCCCAGCTGACCCTGTGCTCCTCCCCGGCCGCGGCCCTCACCCATGTGGGGCTAAGCAGAGGCTGGCCCGGGACTCAAAGACCTTTCTCACGTCAGCACCCAGAGAACCTCTGGGCTTTAAAACCAAAGACCTCAGAGGATGAGGAGGTGAAGGGGTGGGGGGGAGGGGTGCAGTGAGGAGGGAAAGGCGGAGAAGAGGAGACAGTGGAGGAGGACGTGAAAGGAAGGGGACCACAGGGGCCTCGTGTAGGGACGCTCTGGCTTTGCTTTTCCTGTTTCCTCATCTGCTAAGCGGAGACACCTTGTCCAGCGCCCGGGATCTGCCGGAACCGATGCCTTCCACCCGCGAAGCACTTAGCACAGTGCCCGGCTCCCTGCGACGCTCAGTGACTATTATGCAGGAGACGAATCCCAGGCCCCCAGGCCGAGGGGAGGCAGGAGGCTGGGGAGAGGCTGTGCTGTGGCCTCGCCGTGCCTGAGCCGGGGTCTTCCCCCCCCCGGGCCTCGGCCTCCCACCTGATGCCCACCGAGAAACAAAAGAAAGCGCTGCAAGTCACAGCTCCCTGAGTCCCCACGCCCCCTCCTCCGCAGGCACCGTCTTTACCCCCAGGTTACAGGTGTGACCCGCTGGAGGGGTGGGGAGCGGGGGCGGGGAACAGGATGCGAGCTCGGGCGGTCCGGCCCAACGCACACCTCCCACCTCCGGGACGAAGCCGGGCGCCGAGCGACCCCTTGACGGGATGCGGGGGGACGCCGGGCGCGGTGGTCCAGCAGGCGGGAGGCGCTGGAGGAGGGCGGGCCGCCCTTGCTGTTGTTGTTATTATTACCGACGGGAGCGGGAGGGCAGGCGGCGGCGGGGGCGGGGGGGGCTCCCGGGCCCCTCCCTGAAGCCCTTCTCCGAGCTTATTAAGCGCCTCGGGCCGCGGCGATCGATGGCCACTGGGCGCCGGCTGCAGCATCCCTCCCGGCCGCGGGCGGCGCATGCGCGCGGGCGCCCGATTGATCGCGGCCGCCTCGGCTCCCCGGCCGCGCCGGCCCCGCCCCTCCTCCCGCCGCGTTGCCCGGCAACCGCGGCTCGGCGCGCTCCCATTGGCCGGCGGCGCGCGGGGCTCGGGGCCGCGTGGTCAGTCGGTCAGCGCGGCGGGCGCGTGGCCGGGGGCCGGGCTGCGGGCGCGGGTCGATGCCGCCTCCCGTCTGACCTTTCCCGGCGCGCGGAGGGGGCTGCGGGCGGGAAGGGGCCGGGAGGATGCAGCGGCCCGGGCCGCCTCGGAAAAAAGTTTATTGACCCGTTTCTTATCTCGGGGCCGCACGGCTTCCCGCGGTGGGGGCGGCGGCGAGGACCCCGGCCCGGCCCTCCCCGCGCCCCCAGCCCGCCCGGGGCCCGGTCCCCGCCCGCTGCCCGGAGCTGCGAAGAGCCAGACGACCCAGGGGCTCGCCCCGGGTCACCCCGGGTCACGGGGACGAGGGGCCGGAGGTGGCCCAGGGGCTTGGGGGGGCCCCCCCGCTCCTCCCCCTCCCCCAGCAAGGAGGCCAACACTGCATCCACTGCTCCCACTGCTCGGGGCTCTGGCCCCCACACCCTCACCGCCCCTCGCCCACCGCCCTGCAAGGAGGCACCGCGGACCTAAAGTGAAATGTGATGTTGCACAGGGCCGGGATGCTGTGTGACCTGGGGCCTGAGCAGCAGCCCCTCTCTCTCACGGAGGGCCAGGGAGGGCCAGGCCCTGGCTCAAGGCTGCAGACCTCACAACAGACACTGGTTATTGGGGGTGGGGGTGGGGGTGGGGGTGTGTGTGCCCTAAACCTTCCAGCGCAGTGAGAAAACAAAATCCCAAAGTCGCCGACAACTAACTGTGTTTGTTCAAATGAACAAGTGGAAATAAATAAAATTAAAAATAAATAAATAAATAAATAAAAGGGCAGCCCGGGTGGCTCAGCGGTTTAAGCACCGCCTTCCGCCCAGGGTGGGATCCTGGAGACCCAGGATGGAGTCCCGCGTTGGGCTCCCAGCATGGAGCCTGCCTCTCCCTCTGCCTGTGTCTGTGCCTCTCTCTCTCTCTCTCTGGGTCTCTTCGTGAATAAATAAATAAAATTTAAAAAAATATAAAAGTTTAAAAAAATGAACAAGTGGATTTGGTCAAAGGAAACTTTATTGTAAAGATAAAGATGCTGTTTATAACATGCTAGGGTTCCCTGGATGGGGGCAAAAAAAAAAAAAAAAACATTTCTTCCTTCTTCAGGGGGTGAAAAACAAGACTGGATCGCTAGCTGGGAATGGGTGGGTTTTTTCTTAATTTAGTGTACACAACGGTTTTGATATGCATGGCGTGCCAGGTCCGGTGCTGAGAGGTTTGTTTAAATGATCCCAGTTAACTCCCACCCCCACACCGGCTGTATCAGTGTGGTTTTACCAACGGGGAAACTCTGAATGCATTGCTAGTACCGCTTTGGAGGAAGTGGAAGAGGACAGATCTGTTGGCCACTACCTCGCCCACCTAAAATCAGCTGCGGTCACTTTGCGGGGTGGGGGGCCTGGCTGGTGCCGCTCACAGACATACCGTACAGGGCTGCTGGCTTGATGTTGCCCCCACCTACAGTTTGCATTTATGTTATTTTATTTTTCACATAATGCTGCACCTGAGGAGTGTCCAGCCCCTTCCGCGGCCTTTGCATTTCTAATTCTTAACAGCTGAGGAAGGCTGCATTGACCGGTGGATTGTGTGGGGGTTATTTTTGAAAGCAGATGCTGGAATTCAATTTTTATTTTAACCTGGTTATTGAGTGGGGAGGGGGAGGGAGGCGGCGGTTAGCCAATTCGTGTGCAAGATGAAAAAGCTGGATTTTATCAAAGGATGAGCTGTTTTGAAAATGGCTGCTTGGGTCTATAACACGTGAATGGCTCAACAGCAGCTCTGAACGAGTGTGTGTGAGTGTGTCCGAGTGGGAGTGCGAGTGTGACTCCATGTGCCTTTTAGTGTAGGATCGTGCAAGCAGATGTGCAAGAGTGGGGTTGTGTGTGTGTGCATGCATGAGTGTGAGCAGGTGCCTGTGCATGCCTGTGTCAAGGGGCACGAGTGGGTGTGTGTGCACTGCATGAGGGAGGGCAGGAAGGAAGGGAAGTGGAAGCTGTATGCAAACGTGTGTGCCTGTGTGTGTGTAAGTGTGCACATTCATAAGTGTAAGAGGTGAGTGGGTGCGTGTGTGTGGTGTGGGTGCCTGAGTGCATTTGAGTGTATGGGTGCCTACATATGAGTGCATGCCAGTGTATAACTGTGTGAGCGTGTATGCATGTGAGGTGTGGGGGGTTGATTGTAGGTTACTTGTGAGTGTGCATACGCACGTGCCTGTGTACATGCATGTGCATGTGAGGGTGTGTGCAATATGGGAGAACCTGTGTGTGTGTCTGCATGTGTCGGGGGCGTGTGGGAGCACGTAGGTGGTGTGCACGTTGGTGTGTGTGTGTAGGCGTGTGTGAGTGTGCCTTGGCCCTCCCCCCCGCTTTCTGCAGCTGCTCGCCCCTGCCTGGCTCTGCCTTCTCTCCTGCTGTCCCCACCTCAGGGTCTCTGGTCTGTCCCGGCCCTCTGCTCACCTGCTCATCCTCCCTCCTGGGTCCGCCAGCCCCAGGTGCCTTGCCCGGGGAACCTTCCACGGTTCTACTTACGGGCTCATTTGGTAAATGCTGGCGCTCTCTGAGGGCGGGGGCCTGCACTGGAGCCCAGGACGGGCCGGCTGGACAGTCATCGCTGGGCCACGACACTGCCGGCCCCGGCTGTGCGCGCCCAGCACCCGGCACCACCGCCAGGGTGGGGGCCCCCTTGATAGTGGAGAAGCTGAGGCCCAGACAGCAGGTCTCCCACCCCAGGGGGTGCCTCCTGGCCCACCCACATGCCAGGCCTGACGGGTGTCGGCTCCTAGAATGCTGTCCCCGTTGGACATGCCCGGGCGCATGGATTTCCGAAGTCATCTCCCCATCTGGCTGCTTTATTAACCCAATTCGACTGATCGAATGATTGACATGTTTGCTGATTGGCTTCTCCCGCCCCTCCAGGGACCTGGGCCAGGTGCCCCCTACCTCCATCTCCACGAGTCCAGGAGGAAAGGGGAGGGAACCAGGACCCCCTCCCAGCCCTGTGTCACACACACACTCACAATTACGATGATACACGTCTGGTGATTGGGTCAATGTATGTGATCTTTCTGGAAGGCAATGCGCCAACATCTAACAAAATTAAAGGGGCAAATTCAAGGTGCAAGGGTGGTGAGGACAAGAACGTTTATCCATCATGTTCCCTGCTGGGTCCTGTAGGTGCTCCCTAACAGGTAACTGAATTTCCCCGGCCCGCGTGTTCCACTAGAAATTCGTCCCATGGTACAGGCACAGACGTGTGCCAGGATTGACGGAAGGGTATGCCCCCCGCGGCCCTCCCCGTGCCAGCGCCAGTGTGGAGCCGGCAGCAGGTGGCTGGTGGGGAGCAGCACAGGGCGCTCCTCGGCTGCACCCAAAGGACGGTGCTGACTTGGCGAAAGGCCGCCCCGCCCCGGAGGGGTTGGCAGCTCACGTCCACGCAAAAACCTGCACGCGGACGCTCACAGCGGCTTGGTAGTCGCCCAGGCTCGGGCGGACAGGACGCTGCCACGAGGGTGGACACGCAGACCGTGCTCCACGCAGATGTGGGAACATCGTTCAGCCCCGAAAGAAGCGAGCCGTGGAGCCAGGCGGAGCGCAGACCAGAAGCCCCACACGCGTGGCTCCAGGTCTACGACCTTCTGGAAACAGCGACGGGATCCGCGGCGGCCGGGGTGGGGGCGCAGGGGGATGAACGCAGCCCGGGTCCCGAGGGCGGTGAAACCCTCCCTGCGAGGCCCTAACGGCGGGCGCGGCGTCACGTGCAATGAAAACCGTGGGAAAAAATAAAAGAAAACCGTGGAAAGTACGAGGAGGGGTGGGGACCCTAATGTTCCACGTTAGTTCACGTGCGAGCTTCCTGTGGCGGCCCTAACACAGCCGTGACTTAGGCAACAGACATTTTTTTTAAATTTTTTAAAAATTTTTATTTATTTATGATAGTCACACAGAGAGAGCGAGAGGCAGAGACACAGGCAGAGGGAGAAGCAGGCTCCATGCACCGGGAGCCCGATGTGGGACTCGATCCCGGGTCTCCAGGATCGCGCCCTGGGCCAAAGGCAGGCGCTAAACCGCTGCGCCAGCCAGGGATCCCCAGACATTTTTTTAAAAGATTTTATTTATTTATTTGACAGAGAGAAGGAGAAGGGGCGAAGCAGACTCTCCACTGAGCAGGGAGCCCGGCGCGGGGCTCGATCCCAGGACCCCGGGATCACGACCCTCCCACCGCCGCAGCCCCGGGCGCCCCTAAGCAACAGGAAGGTATTGTCCCTGAGCCCCGGAGGCCATAGCGCAAGGGGGGCTCTGGCGGTTGGGGGGGATCTGGTGCTTGGAGTCCCTCGGCCTGTGGAAGCCTCGCCCCACCTCCGCCCTCACGTCCACCTGGCTTCTCCCCGTGTGTGTCTGTGTCCAAACGTCCCCTTCTGACACGGACACCCGTCCTGCCGATGAGGACCCACCGCGGGCCCCCTCTCCACCTGCCCCCCAAGCGAGCCCCCGCGCCTCAGTGAGGCCACGTGCACAGGCCCTGGCGGTTAGGACGTCCCCACCTTCTGCGGGGGCCACGATTCAAGCCACGGCCATTCCTAATGATGTGGAATATCGCTTCGTTAATTATGACACGCGCGGCCCGCGGTTGACAGCGGAGGAAAGGGGGTGGGGTGTGAGGCCCCACACGCGCTGCTCAGCTCTTCTGCAAATCTTTTTTTTTTTTTTTCTCTTCTGCAAATCTAAAGCTATTCTGGGGGCGCCTGGGCCGCTCGGTCGGTGAAGCGCCTCGGGCTCAGGTCACGATCCCGGGGTCCTGCGTGGGGCTCCCCGCTCAGCGGGAGCTCTGCTTCTCCATCCGCCCCCCTCCTCAAATGAATAAATAAAATCTTTCTTTAAAAACATTTTTTAAGGGGCGGCCCGGGTGGCACAGCGGTTTAGCGCCGCCTTCAGCCCAGGGCGCCATCCTGGAGACCCGGGATCGAGTCCCACGTCGGGCTCCCCGCAAGGAGCCTGCTTCTCCCTCTGCCTGGGTCTCTGCTTCTCCCTCTCTCTGTGTCGCTCATGAATAAATAATAAATAAAATTTTAAAATAAAATAAAAACATTTTTTAAGAAAGAAAGAAAGAAAGAAAGAAAGAAAGAAAGAAAGAAAGAAAGAAAGAAAGAAAGAAAATGTAGCAAAAAAACATGAAGATCCCTCAGGCCCCTCTGCTCTTCAGGCGACTCTATGGGAGGCTGTCTTGTGCCCTGAGACCCCTGAGACCCCCGAGACCGCCCCTCTGTCCTCCTAGCTCAAGAGCTTTGAGTGGGAAGGGGGCGCAGCGCGTATCTATGACTCCGTTCCTCTTCTATACACGAAGATAACGTCGCCAGCCTAACTGAAAACAGCGCTTATTGTCACTAAGAAAATAATAGTAACTGAACCCCATCCCACCCCGTCTTCAGCCCCTGTCCCGGCAGCCCCTCATTCTCAGGGCAGGGATGCACCCCTCATAACCCCAAGCTCCTCCGACTGCTGGGCCTTAGCATACGCTGTTCCCACCGCCGGGAAGGCTGTTCCCGTTTGTCTTCTGAATTAATGCCCGCTCGGCCTACGGCTCTCAGGGCAAACAGTTCCCTTCTCAAGAAGCCTCCGGGGCCCCTGCCCGGCCCCCTGTCCGGCCCCCAGCCCCTGCCCTCAGCCCCTGTTGTGCTGTAAGATCTGCACGCCCCCCCCCAGGAGCTCCCCAGCTCCCTGCGCGCACAGTAGGTGCAGGAAAGATGCTTCCAGCAATCACAGGCCAGATGAAGCGAAGCAGAGAACCCGTGGCTGCAGGCAGGGCCCTTCACAGCCGTCTGGAGCCCCCTCCCTGAGCCCCCAAGCCCAGGGGAGGGGGAGCAGAGGCCCCTTTAAGGGCCCAGCGCCACCTTCTTTTCTCAGCCCCAGGCACCCACCCACCTGAGCGAGCCTCAAGCAGCCCATTAAGCGATTTTTTTCCTCCACTTACAGCTACCGGCATCGACAGGGATACTCAATATCTGAGGGGCCGCTGGCCTTGGAAGAGAGATCGCAGCCGCCTCGATAAAATATTCTCTCTTGTCAGTGGCTCCCCCACCCCCGCGACGCCGCGTGCCTCATCCCCTCCTCTAATGAGCTCAGCTCTCCCCTCTCTCCCTCCCCGGCCCCTCCTCAGCCCTCCAAGCTCAGCTCCACGCTTGGGGGGTGGCGGTGCGGTGGAAGGAGAATCATTCCCACTTCCTACCTGTCCAGGTCCTGGTGGGACCACTTTCCCCAGGAAGTCCTCCGGGATCGCTGCAGCCCAGGCTCCAATGCCCGCAGCCCTGATGATCTCAGGCTGTGAGGTTGCGGGGGCGGCGGGTACACAGAGTGACTGGGGTCCACGTCGGGTCGCACAGAGGGTCCAGGTGCTGAGATCCTCCCCTGTCCATTGGCCCAAGAGGGAGAGGCAGAGGTGGGCTCCGGGGATTCCCAGCCCTGGGGGGCCAGGGCTGAGCCCAGGCAGAGCCAGGCAGGAGAGGGTGAGGGCGGGGGGGGGGGGGGGGGCTGGCGGCCGAGACTGCATGCAGGGGGCAGCAGTGATGACCTGGGGGGGCAGACAGGCCCAGTAATAGGGGTGAGCCATCCACCTGCCAGGGATGGGGAGGGGACCGTGGGGCCTGAGCCCCGGGGCAGTGGGGGACTCAGACGGCAGCCCCTCCCAGGTCCCCCTCCCCAGGCCCGAGCCACCCGTTCAGCTTCAGCACCAAGAACAGCTCCTATACCCCGCCCCACCCCCTGCCCGGAGGGCCCCTCACCGCACGACCCCTAGATGGACCCCACTGCCTCCTGGCCGGTCTGCGGGGCCTCCAGGGACCCCCTTGGGCCTCAGTGTCCTCATTAAAGTCAAAACAGTGCCTCGTCCTCAGGAAGCAGGGAGGATGGGGGCAGCAGGGGTCAGCATTGTTCGCAAACTAGGGTTCCTGGTTGCGGGCCGTGGTTTTCCTCAGCACCTAGAGCACCCAAAAGTCTTCACAGGGAAGGGACTCAGCGCACATGAATGTCTCCAGGATTTCTTTTCTTTTTTTAAGATTTTATTTATTTATTCATGAGACACACAGAGAGGGGCAGAGACCCAGGCAGAGGGAGAACCAGGCTCCATGCAGGGAGCCCAACGCGGGACTCGATCCTGGGTCTCCAGGATCACGCCCTGGGCCGAAGGCGGCGCTAAACCGCTGAGCCACCCGGGCTGCCGGTCTCCAGGATTTCAAATCGGATCCCGACCCCTTGTTTATAAAAGGGGAAACTGAGAGTGCTGAAGGATGGGGCTCAGCCCCTCCTTCCCGGCCAGATTCCAGAATCTTCTCTCCAGGCCTACAGACCTACTGCGCAGGGGGAGATGGGGAGGGACAGAGGCCTCTGGGGGGTGGGTGGGAGCACCGTCACCCAAGTACTGATCCAACATGTGGGGCGATACCAAGGTCCCCGAGGGCCAGCTCCAGCCTTGCTCTCAGGAAGCACGCAGGCCTGGGGGGAGCCAGAGGGAAAGCTCCAGGGTGGGGGGGCTCGGGGGGGGCATGAACCCCGCTGGGGCTGGGGTTCTACCTGGGAAGGGAGCGGAAGGTGGAGAGAGGAGGAGACATTGGAGCTGGGCTCTGCAGGTAGAGTAGGAGTTTCCTAGGGCAAGCAGAGGGACAAGGGAAGAGCACGAGGCTGGGCAGGAAGGTGGGAGGACACGGCCCACTGGGGAGGAGTCGGGGGGAGCTTCCCGCTCCTGGGGAGGACGGAGGTGGACTGAGGGCCGGGCTTGCAGCTGAAGCCTGCAGGGGCTCAGCCTAGAGGAGGAGGAGCTGGGGGGTGGCGGGGGGCGGGGGGCTGGGGTCGAGCTGCACGGAGGGACCCAGGCACCCACGGGGGCTGGGGGTGGGGGGAGACGGGACCAAAGCCTCACTCTCCCGCCATTCACCAGACATCAAACCCAGCGTCTCCCCCTTCCAGGATATTAATTTTTCAGAGAAGAAAATGCTTTTTATATTTTTTTCGAGGCAAAATATTGATAATGGGCTTAATGTGCCTTTCCTGCTTTTGTGTGTTGAGAGGGCTTTTCCGTCCTGGTTGCTACAGAGGCTGCACACCGCGCCCCCCCGCCCCGCCCCAGCCCCCATCCGCAGCCCCTCACTTGGCCGCCCGTGTCGGGGAGGGGGTGTCGATCGCTGCTGAAGGCTGGCGCAGCCGCCTCCCGCCCCGAGCCCCCCACCTCCGCCTCCACAAAGCCAGACACTCGCCGCCCCACGGTGGGTCGATGCGCCCCGCCAGGGGAGCTGGTGTTTCTGGCGGCTCCAGGCTGAGATACATTTCAGGTTGTTTGAAATCGGCCTTCCTTTCTCTCGTGGCCACGGGGAAGCAGGAAGGTGGGGAGGTCCATTCATCCACGCACCCCCTCGGCCATCACCCCTCACCTTGCACCTACTGTGTACCGGCCGGGTGTGGGGCCACAGCCAGCACTTGGGCAGACCCCAGCCCCTGGCTCCCTGGAGGTGGAGTCTGGGAGGGACAGGAGGGCGCTAAGCAAAACATTCCAGGAAAAAAAAAGAAAAAAAAACACTAAATCATAACAAGACCCTTGTAAGAGAGACATGAAGTGTGAGATCATGAAACGGCAAGGGGCTGATTTGAGTTTGGGGCCCGGAGGCCTTTCCTAAGGGGGGGTGACACTAAGTGGGACCTTGAAGAGCAGGAAGAGTGGCCCCTGCTAAGCAGGACGGTGAGGAGCTCAGCCTTCCTCTGCAGGGAGCAGCCTGTGCCAAGGTCCTGAGGCGTGAGATAGCAGAATCTGCTCCCTCAGTGGTTCTCAAGCGTAAGCATGCACCAGGATCCCCCGGGAGGCCCCCCGAAGCCCAGCCAGCCAGCCCCCCACACCTGGGGATACCCTACAAGTAATTCAGCAGGTGGGATCCTCAGCCGCTGCACCAGTGGAAGAGCACCAGTAGCTTATGAGACGCAGGCCTCAGCCAAACCCCGGGGTGGGCCAAGGGGGCCCTGGAGCCAAACGACCTCTGTGTGTGTGTGTGCTCTGGGGGGTGCTCACGGAAGCCTCCCGGCCTCCACCTCTCCATCCCCAAAATGAACACCATGAGCACCCCAGTTCCCTGCAACCGGAGGAAGGACGGACCAAGAAGCTTGGTGCAGAGCCCGGCACACAGCACGTGCTCAATTAACGTAAGTGCCAGCAACGAATGTCTGTGTGATTTTTTTTTTAAGATTTTATTTATTTATTCATGAGAGACACAGAGAGAGAGAGATACAGGCAGAGGGAGAAGCAGGCTCCCTGCGGGGGGCCCGATGCGGGACTTGATCCCGGGACCCCAGGGTCACGCCCCGGGCCGAAGGCGGCACCAAACCGCTGAGCCACTGAGGCTTCCCTGTCTGTGATTGACGACGGAGCAGGAGGCCTTTGCTGAGCCAGGTGCCCGCTCAGGATGCAGGAAGCAAGAGCATGTCACCCACGTACTCGGTAGCCATTGCTGCGTAATAAAGACGCAGGACCCCCAGCGCCAAGCGAGGCGCATCTATTACGTCTCGGGTTGCAGGCATCACCAGGCTGTGCGTGGCTTAACTGGGCCCACAGGCAACACTCAGAATTCAAGTCCTTGTGGCTGTAGGACTGGCGTCCGTGGTTGCTTCCGGGCTGTTGTCTGGGAGCTGGGCTGCTCTGAGTGACCAGAGTCCGTCTCCCGACACGTGGCTCCCTCTGCGGACCCCAAATAACATGGCAGCTCGTTTCTTCGAGGCCAGCAGGAGAGTGTCTGCTAGCACGGGGTCCTGTATCACATGACACGGTCACGGGAGAGAGATCCATCACCTCTGCCCTATTTCACTGGCTCTAAGCACGTCAAGGTAAGGGGTGGGGGCTCTGCAGGAGGCCACACCAGTCGGTGGAGGTGACAGGGACCGAGCCAGCTTGCTGCTCACCGCCCAGGGCCCCGGCCATGCCTCCCGGTGGCCACAAAACTATGAATGGCCATAGATACGGGCCTCTGTGCAAGTGCTTCTCTTTTTGCGTCGCCTGCTGGGGAGCTCAGAGCCAACCCTGAGGCCCGCCAGGGGCAAGAGAACCCCCTGACGCGGGTTTAGTGAATGAATTTGTCTTCCAGCTACAGCTTCTCTCAATGACATGTCTGATCCCCCTACCCCCGGCTGCCTTGGCCGACTGCCACCCCTCCACCTCAACTTTCTGGACCCCGAGCGGACCCCTAAGGACGGCATTTGGGCCCTGATGTCTCAGCTCAGTCATGCAGCCCCCCTCCCTGGTGCAATGCTGCGCAGGGCAGTGTGAGAAGCGGCCCGAGAGCCCAGCAAGGAAGTGGGTTAGGGAATCGGGACAGAAGCGGGGTCGGTTCTGGGGCGTCAGGTCTGAGAGCTGGGGCTTCGGGCACCACACGCCTTCAGTCAGAACGTGCACAGAGACGAAGGGACCTCCGGCAGGTTGGAACAACCAGGAGGGTGACGGCTCGGCAGCGACCTCCTGCCCGGGTCCTGCACCCAGGCCTGGGATGGGGGGCGGGGGCTGCCCTCGGCATAATCACGTACCCGCGTGCCTGCACCCACACGTCATGCATCTGCCGGCAGGAGAGTCAGGCCGCCTCAGGGACACATGGCGGCTGGGGACCCACACCAGGCCTGCCCAGGACCCCTCTAGCCACCGAGCCCCCCAGATGGGGGGGGAGGGCCCAGCACCGTGGTGTGTGCTTCCTCACGCTGAGTGTTCAGCTGCCCTCGTGAACTGGACAAGCCCTGACCCCACACTCCGGGTGCAGTAGGGCCGACCCCCCACCCCATGCACATGCTCCTAGTGTGTGCCACATGGCCTGAGCAGGGCCCGGGACACCAGGGCTCTCTGCGTGCCTTCCCAGGACTCCCAGGCTGGGGAAAGAGACAACAGGCAACGGGCAGGGGGCCCGGCGGTGCGGGGAGCAGAGGAGATCCCACAGGACAGGGTGGGATCAGCTTAGGGCCCCTGTGAGGTGCTGTCTTCGGAAATCCTTCCCCTCCCCAGCCATCCTCTTCCTTGAGCCACCTGCCTCTTTTCTGCCTGGCCTGGCCCGCCCCCCCCCACCCGAACCCAGGGCCAAGTCTGCATGAGGACCACGGCTAATGCGGGTGAGCGCTTCCCACGCACCAGGGCCTGCTCCGACGCGCACCTAACTTGTATCAACTCACTACAATTCAATGTGATCCCGTTTTCCAGATGCGGAAACCGAGGCACAACACATTGGGCGCCTCACTCAGAGTTCGTGAGCAGGGCCCTGAGTCCGCACCGCAGTTCTGGAACTGTCAGGTAGCCAGAGAGCCGAGGCGTGAAACGGGACCCATTGCCCTGGCCTTGCCCACCTGCCGGGGGCGGGGGGGCACCTAAACTGAGGCTGACGGACTCTCCAATGGTGCCCAGGGATGCTGAATCCAGGACCGCCGCCCCACTCTGAGCGACCCCCAGGACACCCGACTCTGGCCTCTGGCCTGCTTGCCCCACTCTCAGCCCCCTCATCTGCGCCCCAGCAAGAGGAGTCGGACGACGAGGGGGGTTTGTGCACAGAACACACCCGTGAGGCGAAGGCGGGTCAGCCTGAGGCCGCCTGCCCCACTTGCTGCGGCCCTGCTGCTGCCCAGGGGGGTCCCCTGCTGTCCCGTGGGGGTCCCCACGGGCTGTGGCTCGGCCGCACAGACTGGAGGGACAAGGAGCAGCCCCCCTGCCTGCCCAGCCCCTCCCCACCCCCCACCCTCTTCTCCTCCCTCCTCCCAGGCCCAGCTGGAAGCCCAGGCTCGGGCCCTGGTCCTCTGGGTCCCTCTGGCCTCACCGCCCACCTGTTTTCGCTCCCTGAGCCTGGGGCAAGGACACAGCTGGGTGGCCGCACCTGCCACGCGCGGTTTCTGAGCCTCTGCCAGGTGCACTCGAGTTTGCCCTGCGTGTGTGGTTTGTGTCCATTCCACGGCTAAGCCAGCGATGGGGGTGAGGGGGTGCTGGGCTGGCCCCGGATCGTGCGTGGGCACCAGAAGGCCCTCAGTCATGTTCCCCATCATCGCTGGGCACCACGGCACCCACGGGACGATGGCACCCCACACGCTAGGGCTCAGTTGCCCCACAAAGCAGCCAGGGTGGGACTCAGTCTCTCCACGAAGGAAATGGGTGAGTGCAGGAAGCCGCCCCTGGGGGGCTGAATCAGCCACAGCCCCACGTAGCGAGGTGGGGGGCTAGGGGCTGGGCCTACACACACCTGCCTGCACCCCATCTTCCTTTCTGCATCTGGGGTCCTCAGGTCTTTGATCTTCCCAGGCAGCTGAGAGGTACCTGCTCTGGGAGGTGGTCTCACCTGGGACACAAGCAGGGGTGGACCAGGTGACCCTCCATCCTTCTGACCCCTCCCGACAGGGGGCCCTCCCCACCAGCCTGTGCCCTATGGACGCCCCCACTGTCTGTGTCTCCCCAGCTCCAGGCAGGGGTGAGGGGAGGCAGGGGCTCGAGGAAGCTCTGTCCTCCACCAAGTCGCCCAGCCAAGTCCCAGGAGAGGCCCCGAGAGGGGCCGGCCCCAGCCTCCCAGGCGCAGGGACTTCAATAATAGAAATGTGTTGTTTGTTTTTTAAAAAATGAGGGAGGAAGAGAGGGAAGCCCAGCGATTCCTCTCGCAGTCGCAGAAGTGCAGGGATTTATTACGGAGGCAATGACAGAGGGAACGTGGGGATGTGGGGGCTGCTCCGAGGGGCTGGGTGGGGTGCTCGGGAGGGAGGTGGGCTAACCCGCAGTTACAGCGTTAGCGGCGGGTGGGGGGAAGGGGGGAGGACAGAGGAGGGAGGAGGCCTGAGAGGAAGAGAGTGGGGGAGGGGAGGGGCAAGAGCGGGGTGAGAGGAGCCGCAGGACTCCCCTTCCTTACGCGGCGGGGAAACCGAGGTGGCCCTCAGCGCCCCAGGTCCCAGGGCTCTGCTTCTCCGCCGCCTAGGCTTCCCCAAGGGTCAGCTCCTGCGGTCCAGGTGTGGCGGCCGTGTCCTTCTGGGGGGAGCCCGTTGACCCTTCCCCTCTGGGTCCCTCTCATGTTTAACCGGCTGCTGGGCTGCGTGGGAGGGTCCAGGAGCACCCCCACCCTCGTCCAGGCTGTGAGCAGCCCAGCACCCGGCTGCTGGTTCCCAGGCCCCAGATGTGGGCGGTGGGCGGGCTGTCTCTCCCCGTCCCTCCCACAAACCTGCAGTGGGGAGGGGGCATGGGTCCCTGGGATTGTCACATGACTGGTCAGAGGAACGTTCTGTGCACCTGAAACCCCTGCCTCCCAAGGTCACCGGGACACAGCGCTGCCAGCTGGACACACCCACGTGTCCACGCAACACGTGCAGACTGCAAGTCCCTGAGGGCGCGGAGCCAGGCCACCCAGCCCTGCAGGCCCGGCGGTCGCAGGCCGCCAACCTACCTCCCGGTGCCTGTTTCCTCATCTAGAAGGGGGTATAACCAGAGCGGCTGCCCCGCGGTCCCACCTCCAGCAGCTCACAGGAGGCACGCGGGGGAGGGGCAGGCAGTAGAAGGGGGGCTCTGCTGGGCGTCTGACTCCCCGGGGGAATCTGGGACCCCTCACCCCTGGGCAGGGCGGAGTGACGCAGGGGAACAGCGCCCACCCCCCAGCAGGGACTCACCTGCCAGGCTCAGCTAAAATCTCTGCCCCCCACACACATGTGCCATGGGCTCGGTCCGTCCCCACCACATCCGTCCTGAGCCCCACTCCTGCACACCGAGTCTGGGAACAGTTGTTCTAGAGGCTGCCTGGCCTTCTCCCTCTTGGCATCGGGACTGGCACTCAAGGCTTGGCCCTGACACCGCCCCCACTCGGTCCGCTTTATCTCATTGACTCATTCAACATGTATTTCCTTAATGAAGGCCTGTGAGGAGCCCAGGGACCCGAACGACAATCTCTGGGGCCCTGGCCCTCCCCTGCCCCTGCCCCCGCCCCCCTCCCCGATCCTAAGGGGTCTTTCATCCCTTGCACCCACCCCATGCAACTCCTACACATCCCACAGGACTCAGCCTCAAGGTCCTCTGCAGGGAAGGCCCCTGCCCTGCCCCTGGTCCTTACCAGGAGGAAGAAGGACCAGAAGGACGGTGTCCATCCCTCCTCCCCCTCATCCCTCCTCCCCCAGCCCAGGAGCCCCGGGAGGGGCAGAGAGGCCTCAGCTCTGGGGAGGGGCTGCACGGGGAGCTTTGCTCAAATCCAGGGAGCGGCCCAGTCTCGCCCCCCCACCTGTAGGGCCTGCACCCGGACCCCAGCGCCCCTCCGAGAGGGCCCCCCACACCCAGGGAGGCAGCGAGGGGGTGGGGGCCGTCTGCCCTGCGGGATGGACGCGGAGTCTCTGCCTCCCCCTACTTCCTGGCCGGGCGGAAAGGGTGCCATGTGTTCAGATAAATGGCGCGTTAATGGGGCGCCAGGTCGGGGCGAGGCTGCGCAGCCGGATGCGCCCGGTTACCTGGCGCGGGGCGCCCGACCCTCCCCGAGCAGGAGCGCGGCGTCCTCCGCCCGGCTGGGGCCTCGGGCTCCCGGGCCTGTGCCCCCCGCCTCGGCGCGGCGCCCCGGGGTCCTTGGCCCTGCGCTCGGGGTGTCCCAGCCGGGGGGCCGGGCTCCGCAGGCCAGCGCCGCGCCCCGGGAGAGGCGCCCCGACAGCGCCCAGGGCCGCCGGCCTCCGCAAGGCCCCGCCGTGCCCCCGCGCCCGCTCCGGGGGTGCGCGCCCCTTTCCGCCCGGCGCGGAGCTCCCCGGATTAGATGGAGACGTTTACGTGTTTAATTGTTGCAGGAACCTGCCTTCCGGGAAGGGCGGGGGCGCTCGGGCTGCGCGGGGGCGGGGGTCTCGCTGGGCCGCGGGGGCCGCAGCTCCGCTGGGGGCGGCGGGGGCGCGGGGGCGGCGGGGGCCCCTCCGGAGCCGCGCGCCTGACGCGGGTTTCGCTGCGCCCGGGAACCTCCGCCCTCCGCGCCCGGCCCCCAGCGGCGAGCGGAGCTGGGCAGTGGGGTGGCTCCAGCGGCTCCCGCCCCCTCCCTCAACCCCAGGAGCCCGCGACCCGCGTCCGGCCGACCTGGCCTCAGTTTCCCCGACTGCTCGCCGCTGGGCAGACTCGTAGTGTCCTCTCCAGCTCGCGAAGGAGGAGGGGTGCTCTCGACCAAGCCCAGACGAGACGGTCGGGGCCTGGCGAGGGGGGGACGATCGTGCCCCCGGGCCGCTGGCTGCGCCTCCCCCACCCCACCGGGCCTCACCTTTCACTACCTGGGCGTCGCAGGCTCGCCCCGCCCGGCTCCGGACCGCGCCGCGCTGGCCTGGCGCAGAGGAAGGGGAAGCAGGTGGAGGAGGAGGGAGGAGAGGGAGCCGACCTCGGGCGCCCCGGGGGGTCACTCTCCAGATGGGGAGACTGAGGCAGGGACGGGGGGGGGGTGTCCGGGCGCCCTCCCCTTCCTCCGGCCTCCACCGCCCTCCCCGGAGGACAGAGGGGCGCGGCGGGGGAGGGATCCCCTCTAACTGCGTCCCTGCCACTCCCGGCCTGCGGGGCCGCGTCGCCAGGAAGGGGACAGCACCCGGGGCCCCAGGGTCACACACAACCCCGCGCCCCGCAGACGCCCGGCCCCGGTGCCCCCGCGCAAACAAGAGCCGTGTTTGCCGAGAGCGCGACGGGCGGCGCGGCCCGGGAGCGATGAGGATTCGATGGAGCCACGCGGCGGGGGCAACGGAGCCCGGGCGGGCGCGGGGATCGATCGGGCGCAGCTGTCGCCGACCCGCCCGCGGGAGCATCCGCCCCAGGCCCAGCGCCCCCGGGCACGGCGGACAGCGGGCGGGCAGCTTCGGTCTCCAGCCCGCCAGGGGCGAAGCCCCAATGTCGTGGCGCCCCAGGTCCGGCCCTCGGGCGGTACCCCGCCCAGCCTCCGAGGTGGAACCTCTGCGCGCCCAGCCCAGCCCGGCCCGACCAGGATCCCCACGGGGCCTGAAAAGCCTCGCACCCTCCCCCCAAATCTGAATCAAGTCCTCCGACCCCGCCTGAACGAAGGCGCAGAAGTCTGGCGGGAGGCTGAGGGCCTACCGAGCCCCGGCCAGGATTTGGGGGCGTGGGCAGGTTCCGGGGACTGGAAGTGGGCCGGTGCGAGGCCAGGCTGCGGGGCAGCTGGAAGGGGACACCCACCCGCACTATTTATTAAAACCTTCCTCTAATAAAGACCCGGGTGCACAGAGGCCGGTGACTTTCATTTCGGTGGGGAAGAATCGAATCACAAAATCAGCCACGGGGGCGGAGGGACCTGGGGGAGGCCCCAAAGGGAAAACCTGGGGTCTGTCCCCCTACTCTGCTCAGCTGCGCCACCGCAGGGGCCAGAACCAGACGGGAGGGGCTGGACCGCAGTTGGTTACGGAGAGTTTCCAGCTTGGGAGGGAGACCAGCTTGAAGCCCCGGAGGCGGCTGGGCTCCCGGGGTGGGGAGGAGGCCGGAGCCGGGCACAGAGAGGGTGGGCGGCAGCCCGAGGCAGCCCAGCGCGCACTGACACGGCCCGGAGTTAAACTCGTTTTCCTGTGGGGGATACTGAGGCTGGAGAGCTTCAGCGAGGTGGCCAAGGTCCCCCTAGGAGGGAGGATGGGGGTTTCCCTGCCCCCATCCAGCCCACCCCCCACCGCAATTTGCCTAATGACCTAAGATCGATCAGGGCCCGAGCCTCCCGCCTGCCCCGGAGCCGGCTCAATTCTATTTTACTAATTACTAAAAGGCCGCTGGTGGGGGAAGCCGGTTCAGGGGTTCCAGGGGCCTCCTTCCTCGCTGGATGCTGGCAAATTTTTGTTCAACCTCCCAGTGGGAGCGCAGCCCCTCTGGGGAGCAAGATCCCTGTTCCCCGAGGGAGTCCCAGGCCAGGCCGGCGGCGGGGTGGGGGCCTGCTGGCGGGGGGCCAGCCGCCCTGCGCTGCGGGTCTCGGCCCAGGTGGGGGGGGCCTGAGGCCGGGGGCTCCGCCTCCAAGCCACTGGCTGGCATCTTTTTTTTCTCAAAATGGACGCTTTCTTCTTGAGAAGAGCCCTACACGCTTGTGATATAAATGAAGTGATAATGGAGCTGGGGGAAATACATAAAGAAGGAAGCAAAAGCCTGCATGATGTGGGCCCCCGTGGGGCACCCTGAGTCCGCACTTGGGGGTACTTTCTTCCGCCTTGGTTTTCCCGCCCCGGCTCCTCCACCCTGCCTGAGCTGCACTTCCTGGGCCTGGGATGTGATCATTTTATGGAGCCTGATTGATTTTTAGATCCCACGATTATTTTTAATTATCTGTGATTGTTGGAGGGTAGAAATGGGGGGCTCAGGCTGGGGCTCAGCACTATCGAACCCGCCTCCCAGACCCAGTCTGCATGGGGAGGGGGATAGTCAGTGATCTGGACTCCCGCTCTCCATCTCTGTCTTCCCACCTGGAAAATGGGTGTAAGAATGGAAAATGTGGAATCACATACAATCCCCAGAATGGAAAAGCCCGGGGGCCGGACCTGGGCAGTGTGAACACTTGGACAGAACCCAGGGACCAAGGGGAAGGCCAGCCCTGGCACCACCAGGACTGAGGCGGCGAATGGTGGCTTGACCCCTTCTTGGGACTACGTGAGGAGAGGGTGCGTGGCTGGAAAACAGGAGGCAGCTACTAAAAGCTGAGTCGTGAGCACGAGGCACCGACCCACTGACCGGTCTGCTTTAGCCCTATCCTCCCCAGGACTTGGACCAGGCTGTTCTCCTGTGTGATCCCTCCAAGCAGGAGTCCTGCTCATCCAGGCCCCCCAACTCCCTTGTGCTTAGAGACAGCACCCCTCCCCCAGCTGGCTCAAAGGTAGCGGGCAGGAAAGCAGCCCCCCCATCATGGAGGGGAAGGCAGACTCAGAACGGGCCCTGGCACAGGGGCCAAGCTCAGCCCTGTTCCACATCCACAGGGGAGGGGAGAGGTGGTGAAGGGGGGTGGAGGGGGGTGAGGGGTTTGCATGGAGTGGGGGCTGGCTCCCTGCCAGGGTCTTCCATCCCCCCACATTCCCCCCCCCCCAGCAGCAGCTTACAGCCCAGGTCGTCCCTGCTGAGATGGGCCTGCCTGGGGGGGGGGGGGGGGCTCCAGCAGAGGCCTCACTGGCTTTCCCCCCAAAGGTTAAAGGGTGGGGTTGATTTGGGGATGCCCTCCCCACTCTGGCCTTGAGACAGAGGCAGTCTTTGGTGGCAGGCCTGGTCACGGGGGTTTCCCCTCTGTGATCCGCCTCTTACCCCACTGGAGGGATCCCGGAAGGGGTCGTCTTTCTGAGGGCAGGAGCCTCCCTGTGTCTCCCAGTTCTCAGGTGTCCCTGGGCCTCAACTGTCTCCAGGTGGGGAAAGGAGCACCTTCACTCCCCCACCCAAAAGAGCAACCTTGGCCTTGGACACGGAGGCTTCTTAGGAAGGAGAGAAGACATGTTCTCTGCCCCACTGCGCTGGAAAAGGACAGGGGCCTTTAAGGGTCACCCCGAGCTGCTCCCACGCTGGAGATGGAGGAAACTAGGAGAGCTTGTACGTGGGAGGTGCCTTCGGCACCCTGGAGGTCCGGTGCTGCAGTGTACAGCTAGGGAGACTGAGGCCCAGGAGCAGCTCCAGACACTTGGGGCAGAGAGCCCCTGAGGACCCGGCTTTTCAGCAGCACCCCCTGGAGAGGTGGGAGGGGCAGGGACTCCCTGTCGAGTGCCGGTTAGGAGGACCCTGCCTCCCCGGCCTGTGTGCGCCCCTGGAAGCGGGGGACGGCTGGATGGCGGCCCCCACCCAGCCACATTGCTGCGCACTCCCTGGAGGCGGACCTGGGGGGCGTCGGGCGGGACGGTAGCCCCCTGACCCTCTGCGAAGAGGCGCAGACAAGAGCGCCGCAGCCGCACCTGGGGCACAGTGCGCCCTGGGAACCCCTCCCCAGGTGCGCGGTCCGGCCGCCCCCGGGGCGCGGCGGGCGCAGGCCGGGGACCCCGGAGCCCGAGCCTGGCCCGGTCGGCGCGCCCGGCGCTCGAGGGGGCCGGGGCGGGCGGAGAGCGAGGCGGGAGGCGGCGGCCGGGGAGCGGTGGGCGGGGGTGCTGACGTCAGACCCGGGCCCGGGCGCCGGCGGCCGCTCCCCCGCCACATCCTGGTGGCCGCGCTCGCAGCCGGGCCGGGCGGTGCGCCGCGCAGCCGGGCAGCCTCGCGCAGCCACCGGGGAGCGGGCGGGGGCCATGCGGCGGCCTTGAGCGCGCCGGCCGGCGCCGAGGAGCGCGCGGCGGGCGGCGGCCGAGCATGGAGCTGAGCCTGGAGAGCCTGGGGGGCCTGCACGGCGTGGCCCACGCGCAGGCGGGCGAGCTGCTGAGCCCGGGCCACGCGCGCTCGGCGGCGGCGCAGCACCGCGGCCTGGTGGCGCCCGGGCGCCCGGGCCTGGTGGCCGGCATGGCGAGCCTGCTGGACGGCGGGGGCGGCGGCGGGGGCGCCGGGGGCGCGGGCGGCGCGGGCGGCGCGAGCGGCGGCGCCGACTTCCGCGGGGAGCTGGCGGGCCCGCTGCACCCCGCCATGGGCATGGCCTGCGAGGCGCCCGGCCTGGGCGGCACCTACACGACGCTCACGCCCCTGCAGCACCTGCCGCCGCTCGCGGCCGTGGCCGACAAGTTCCACCAGCACGCGGCGGCCGCGGCGGTGGCCGGGGCGCACGGCGGCCACCCGCACGCACACCCGCACCCCGCGGCCGCGCCGCCCCCGCCGCCCCCGCCGCAGCGCCTGGCGGCCAGCGTGAGCGGCAGCTTCACCCTCATGCGCGACGAGCGCGCGGCGCTGGCCTCCGTGGGCCACCTCTACGGGCCCTACGGCAAGGAGCTGCCCGCCATGGGGTCGCCGCTGTCGCCCCTGCCCAACGCGCTGCCGCCCGCGCTGCACGGCGCCCCGCAGCCCCCGCCGCCGCCGCCGCCGCCGCCCCTGGCCGCCTACGGCGCGCCGGGCCACCTGGCCGGGGACAAGCTGCTGCCGCCCGCCGCCTTCGAGCCGCACGCCGCGCTGCTGGGGCGCGCCGAGGACGCGCTGGCTCGCGGGCTGCCCGGAGGCGGCGGCGGCGGCGGCGGCGGCGCGGGCGGCGGGGGCACCGCGGGGCTGCTGGCGCCGCTGGGCGGGCTGGCGGCCGCCGGGGCGCACGGGTCCCACGCGGGCGGCGGCGGCCCGGGCGCGGGCGGCGGCGGCCCCGGGGCGGGCGCGGCGGCCGAGGAGATCAACACCAAGGAGGTGGCGCAGCGCATCACCGCGGAGCTGAAGCGCTACAGCATCCCGCAGGCCATCTTCGCGCAGCGCATCCTGTGCCGCTCGCAGGGCACGCTCTCCGACCTGCTGCGCAACCCCAAGCCCTGGAGCAAGCTCAAGTCGGGCCGGGAGACCTTCCGCAGGATGTGGAAGTGGCTGCAGGAGCCCGAGTTCCAGCGCATGTCGGCGCTGCGCCTGGCAGGTAGGAGCGCGGCGCGCCCCGGCGGGGCTGGCTCGGCCTCCCCAGCACCGAGCAGGGTGGCCCGGGGCACCCCAGCCCCTTCTCCCGCGGGCCCAGGACTCCCCGGCAGGAGGCCGGAGTGCGATCTGTCCCCTGCCCGTCCGTACTGTCGCCGCCGAAAGGGAGAAAGGGCTTGCGCCGCCTCGCCCCGCGGCAGCCCGGCGGCCCTCCCGGCTGGGGAGGGGTCCCCGGCTCCCTCCACGCTGTGGGGAGGGTCCCCGAGGCCGCCTGCAGGGTGGCCCATTGTGTGTGTGCTGTGTGCAGGGGGCGGCTGGAGGCGCCGCCGCAGCCCCGCGGCCACTCCCCTCCTCCCGCAAGGCCCGGCTGCGCTTCCCGCTCGGGGAGAGCCGGACCCCACCGGCCGCGGCGCCAGGAGGCCAGGCCCGCCCGCGCTCAGCCCTCGGCCCAGAGCGCGCTTCTTTGTAGCTCGGCCTGGGCGATCGATAGCCCCCTCCCCCTCTCCGGCCGCTGGCAAAGGTCACCGGAGCGGCGGGGGAGGGGCGGCCCCGGGGACCCTCGCCCCGCGGCCCGGAGGCCTTCACACCCCGGCCGCCTGCCCCCCGAGCGCGGGTGCCAGGGCTGGGGTGCGCGCCCCCGCGGCCGGCTTTCCCCTTGTTTCCCTCATCTCCACCTCTGTCGGGGCAAACCGGCGTCTATTTATTTTTCACTTGCTCTGGCTGTGCTCCCGCTCCTCGTCCGTCTCCCACTCTCCGTCCCCTCTCGGTCCCTCTCTCTGGCTGACTCTCAGCCCCCGGCCCTTGGGGACCAAGCTCCCTCCCCCCTCCCAGCTGGCAACAGCTGTGTCCACACCTGCCCCTGGCGAGGCGGCCTGGCCGGGCTCCCTTCTCCTGGGTGCCTGTGGGGTGCAGGAGAGCCCCTGCCACTGTCACCAGGATGGGCCTGCCCCGGAGGGGGTGTCTATCCTTGGCGGCAGGGGGAGGGGGCTGCGGCCGCCCCTGCCTTGGGGACAATAGCCGGCTCGGGCTCTGGATCGATCGCTTCTCTGCACACAGGGGCAAGTGGCGCTGGAGTGGCTGCCTCTCAAACTAGGCGCCCCTGTAGCAGGGAGGGGGGAAGGATTTGTGTCGCGAGTCCACCCGGCGAGGGAGGGGGCTTGGAGGGGGGCGTAGGTTGAGGGATGGAGAGGGGTCTGTGTTCGTTCCCCCCCTCCCCCGGCATACTGGGCAACCCCGGGGAGCCTGCACTCACACCCGGCCTCAGTTTCCCCTTCTGCGGAGTGAGGTGACAAGCTGAGCCTCCCATAGGCTTCTTAGATTCTCCACTTGAGGGAACGGGAAAATAAATTCTCCTTCCTCTGTGGCAGGTGACCCAGCGTGCAGGGAGGTCGCTGTGACATGTTAGAAATGGCGTTAGGAACCTAGGCGGGTTTTGTGGAAGGGCAAAGCCTGCTCCCCGTCACCCGTGCAAGGACGTGGGTGTGCTCACGGAGCACACTAGTCACACCAACACACACCCACAGCCTGCTGTGCCACGGAGGTGACAGTGGTAGCCTAAAGGACACCCGCATGCCCCACAGGGCTCTAAGGTGTTAGACACTAAGTGACATCCTCCAGACCTGGCCGACAGGGGCATTGGATGTGTGGCCATGGCAGCCACCTTCTACCTCCCCCCCTCCCAGCGCATGTATTTTGGGGGACATGGTGTCTGGCTTGGGTGCACCCCCAAAGAATGGAGGTCACTTTCCATTTTTCTCACAGACACGTATGGGGCCACACAATTCAGGGCTCCCCGGAAGGTGCGCCAGGGTCCCCCAAGCCACAGACCCACAGATCGCGGGTCGGGCGACCCCGCAGAGGCCCATGTGCACTTGGGGCATCCTTTCCGGCTGCTGCTAGCACTGCAAGAGGGGAAACTGAGTCCTTGTTGGCGTCCTGGCCAGGTCTCCTGGGCTCTTGTGGCTGTGGCAGCAGGCTCACCTCCGCGCCTCAGTTTCCCCTTCTAAAGAAGGAAAATCGAATCCGTGGTGGGGTCAGGAGCGCCTGAGGGGTGAGGGGGAGCGCAGGGGTCGCGCCCGGGGCGGGGTGCTCGGCCTGGGACTCTGCTCCTCCTGCCGCTGCCCACGCGGTGACCGCACCCACCCGCGGGCTCGCAACCCGCACGCTCCGACCCGTCTACACTGCGGGGCTCGGCCTGCCTGCGAGTTAGAGGTGGCGGCGGCCCAGGGCGAGGGGTAATTAGGCGCCGGCGGCTCAGAGGCCTTTAGTTCCGGTCGCTGCGCAAATGAAAAGCGGTTAAGTGGCGGCAAATCGCCCCGGTTAGGGGGAGGCAGCGGGGCGTCCCCTCCCCGGCCCACGCCCGGCTCCCGGCCTGGAGGGCTCTTGCCCGCGCCTCCCCCTGCACACTCCCCGCCCCCGCCCCCTGCACACTCCCGGGCCCCCCTCACCCCCTGCA
This sequence comes from Canis lupus baileyi, assembly GCF_048164855.1. Lineage (NCBI taxonomy): Eukaryota > Metazoa > Chordata > Mammalia > Carnivora > Canidae > Canis > Canis lupus. Next base: position 58,905,983 of record NC_132856.1, on the reverse strand, counting down.
CACTCCTGGGCCCCCCTCACCCCCCTGCACACTCCCTGCCCCCACCACCACCCTGCACACTCCCAGGCCCCCCCACCACCCTGAACACTCCCGGGCCCCCCTCACCCCCCTGCACACTCCGCCCCTCCAACACTCCCGGCCCCCCCACCCCCCTGCACACTCCTCCCCCCTACCCCCCTGCACACTCCCGCCCCCCACCCCCAGGACTCGCAGCCCCACGGCCCAGCCCGGTGCTCAGCTCTCCTGCCTCCGGCGAGGCCACTCGGTGGCCGTGGGCACAGGCACAGGGGCCACGAGACAGACAGGGCCCACGAGGGAGGAGGACACCTGCGGAGAGATGGACTCGCGGAGGCAGAGACGGGTCGGGAGAGACAGAGACAAAACAGAGAGAGAGAGAAGATAAAACTGGAGAGACGGAGAGACGGAGAAGCAGAAACAAAGATGGGGACGGAAGAGAAACCGACGCAGAAAGAGAAAGACAAAGAGAAAGGGAGAGAGACAGAGGCAGAGACGGGAAAGCTCCGAGGAGGGGGGGCCCGCAAGGGCGGTCGCGCGGGCCCCCCCAGCCCCGTGGGTCCCCACCGCCCCCCAGCTTCCCACCTCCCTCCTTCCCAGATCTGGGCCCCGGGCAAAGGGCTGGTGGCTTTGCTTCTGTAAGGCACCTGAGGAATCCGGCCAGGGGGCCTCAGGGCCCCCCTGCTCTGTGCGCCTCAGTCTACCCATCTGTAAAATGTGTGTGCGGGGGCGGGGGCGGGGGCGGGGGAGCCAGGTTCTGGGTCCGAGATTCTGGGACGGGACCGCGAGTCCGGAAGGCCCATCCTGCAGCCCCCTAACCGCTGGGGGCCTCATCTGCCCACCCCACCCCAGGGTCCTCACAGAAGCCTCCCTGGCTCCAGCTCAAGCAGTGATTCTGGGGGGGCCTGGGGGAGGGGGCTCTCGGCTCTCGGGGCGGGGTGGTCGATGAATTCGAATTACCGTCTCTAATTCATCACCGCCGCGGGTCGATAGCTTTGGCCGTCTTCAAATATTGTTTAAATTGCAACTCTGGAGGAAAAGTATGTTTTGTAACTGATCAGAAAAAATATATATAAAATAAATATCGGATGGAGGCGATTGGCCTCCTTCTTGCCTCGCTGGTGAGTCAGGTGCCCACAGCCCTGAGGGGTGGTGGAGACCAGCAAGGGGAAACTGAGGCAGGGAGGGGACCATGTCTGGAACCAAGTTCCTGAGGGGGGGTGGCGGCGTGGGGCCGGGCTGCGGGTCTGGGGGGGAGGGTAATGGACAGGAAAAGGCAAAGGGCCTCCTCCACCAGGGTAAGGCCGCAGTGCCCCCCAGCCTCCCCCTGCACCCACCCAGCTTCCACTCTGCAGCTCTACCCAGACTGAGGGGCGGGGGTGTCTTGAACAAGAAGGGACCCAGCCCACAAAGTCCAACAGCGTCCCCCTGGGGGGGCTGGCTGTGCAGCCTCCGTGAGCACCCCCAGGACCCTGTACCTCTGTAAAAACCTCCGCGTGAGCAGCACGGGGCCCACGCCTCTTACACATCCCGCCAGACCTCCCAGCGGGGGCCTTGAAAACCTGGGACCCCTGGGCTCCCTCACTGACAGGTGGGGTGAGGGTCCGAGTCTCAGTTTCCTCATCTGAGAAGTGGATGGAATAAGATGCCACCTCGTGGGCGCTTGTTGAGGTTTTTCTCCCTGTGACGGCCCTGGGGGTGCCCCCACAGGCTCTGCACCCTGAGGTCACCTTGCTTAACTGCTCCCCACACGCACAGGTCTCCTCATCTTCAGGGGGGCCCAGGGCAGCCCGGGATCTGGAGATGCAGAGAGTGGACAGGGAGACGGGTCTGCAGGGGACCCCTCGAGCCCCCACAGGGGTGCATGGGGTTATGGGGACTGCGTCTCGGATTGTGTGAGCTCTGCAACATGCCCAGGGTGACCCTGGGTCCCCACCACACACACCAGGCCCTCCTGCAAACCACAGGACCCCGTCTGGGACTCGGTAGGACCCTGCCCCCATTCAGTGCTTCTGTGTCCCTGCCACACAGACAGGGGGGCAGAGGGGAGGGCAGGCTCTCAGATGGGGAGGGGGCTGGCTGGGGGGCCTGAGGCCCTCCCCCTCTCCTTGGCTCAGCCACCAGGGATGAGAGATGGAATCATCTGGAATGACCACTTAAGCTGGATGTGATTGTCGTGCCCACTCTGCAGACCAGCAGGCCGAGGCGGAGGCGGCGAGAAAGGAAGGCAGTTGCCCAACCCCCACCCCTCCCCGCACACCCTGTGAGAGGGAGTCCGTTTCCCGTGGGGGCTGAGTCCGGAGGGGCTACCTCAGGGCTTGAGAGGCCCGGGCTCCCACCTCCTGCATATGGGGGGACGCTCCAGGTGGGTGGTCCAGCGGGGACAAAGGCTAGCAGAGGCCTCAGTGCCCTGACGCCAAGGACAGTGGGCATCTGCCAAGGTCACGGCAAGTTCTGGTCTGTAAGCGGCTCCGAGGACCGCAGGTGGGCGGTGGGGTGGCTGCTCCAGCCTGAGGCTTCACCTCGGGGCCCCTCCGCCGCCGGTGACGGGACCCACGTGGGCCCCCACGGACCAGGTGTGGGGCCCAGGCCCCAGCTCCCTCGCATCCGCCCACAGCCACCCCTGGATCCCTGCCTCTGCTTCTCCCTGAAGCCTGGGCCCACCCTTGGCTTTACAGCCCTGCTGGAGCCCGATGCCCCTCCCCGCCTGCAGGACAGGGGTGGTCACCCCCACATCAACACCCCCCCACACCACACTTAAGCACATTGACAAGCCTGCAGCGTGCAGGGGGTGAAGCTGGTTTCTTACTCCTTTACTCTGAAATCCCCTTCGCCTAAAATCCCCGAACGGGCACTCTCCTCCCTAACTTCTCTCCCTTTCCTATGCTGCTTCCCCATCAGCCATCACCACTCTAGTCTGAGCGACCCACCCAGCTCCGGGCGGCCCACGGTGCCGCTCCTTCAAAGCCGGAGGGGGCTCCTTAGGGTCACTTTGGGGCTCATCACATGCCTGCTCAGCGTCCTGCCACGCGGCCCCTTGCGGCCGCCGGGATGTAGGGGAAGCTCCCTGCCCGCGGCCCCGGCCCCGGGGCGCCCTAACTCCGGCTGCTGGACCCTTGAGGACAAAGGACGCGGCGGGGAGGCCGGGCAGCTGCGCGGCCTGGGCTGCTGGCCCTGCGGCTGCCCTGCCTGCGCCTTTGTATGGAGCAGCAAGCCCAGCTACCCGGGCAGCTCAGGCTGGTCTGAATCAAGTTTTTAATTAAATGCGGCCCCTGATCAATAAGGACGGCAGTGCTGTGGGGGAGGGGACAGGCGAGCCGGGAGCCAGGGGCTGCCTGGAGGCCCCCCGGGACCTCGGGCGGCGCAGGGCACCTGCGGCCTCAGTTTCCCCTCTGCCCAGCGGGTGTAGGTGTGGGTGCGCTTGAGAAGCGAAACCCTCCTGCCTGTGGACTCTTGCCTTGTGCGCAGACGTGGAGAGGGGTCCCCTTAGACCCAACAAGTCACAGATTCCCAGCACATGGACACAGGGCCAAGGAGAGGCGCTGGTGACCAGCACAGACTGCGGAAGGGAGGTGCGGGCCGCAGATGGAGGTGCGGCGGAGGCTGGTGTAGACCTGCCCACGTTCACAGCGGGACAACCGGGCGCAGACTCAGGCTCAGGAACCCGACCCTCTCCGTGCTCGGATCCGGATCTGGCCTGTTCGAGGAGGCCTGCGGCGCTGGACTGCGGGAAGGGTCCCCGTCTCTCCTGGGACCTGTGTCGCCACCGGGAGCCGTCCATGCGCGCCAGCTGGGCTCGCTGGAGCACCTGTCTCTCCTGCATCTATGCAGTCGTTGGACTCACTCCGCAGTGCGTGGGGGTTGAGAGGGGGACGCGTCCACCTACAGTGACAGGGAGGGTGAAAACGGGGCAGCAGGGGCCCCGGCTCCGTGTTGGGGGAGATGTCAGTGTCTCAATGTCCCCCGCGAGGCGACCGCCACCGGGAGCTGTGCCGCCTTCTGCACGACTGTCCTCTGCTGGGTGGGGGGGTCCCCTAAAGCGGAGAGGAGCCTGGAGGGCCCTTGCCTTCCACAGCCTGGCGGGGTGCGCGCAGCCCCACAGAGGCCCAGAGCCCTGCAAGGCACACACGCCAGGGCGGCAGGGAGCGCAGGGCACGGGACCCGGCCGGTGGCGGCCTGCGACGCTGGTGACGCCAGTGGCCGTGGACAGTCGCTTCCCCCTGTGCACTTCCCAAATGAAGACTGGAGTCCCCAGGCCCAGCAGTGGCACCTCCACAAAGCCTGCCGCCACCCCCCCCCCCCGCCTCCCCTGTTTTATTATTTCCAACCCTGGACACATTCGTCTGGCTCCAAATTTATAGAGCAGGACGGCTCCTCCGTCACCCTCCTTCCTGCGAGCCAGTGTCCGCTTCTCCCGGAGGCTGCCCTTACTCCCGCCGCTCCCAGGGCGCCTTCCTCCGGTTTTCCTTTTCCTCTTTTTGGACAGAAAGCCCGGTTCTGTTTTGCTTCCGTCTCCTCGACACCCAGAACTTTCCACAGCAGGAGAGAGAGCCTCCAGGGTCATTTGTGCTGGCTACTCTTCTCGTGGGCCATCCCCCTGTCCCCCCGACCACCCCGGCCACCCCCTTTCCGGAGGACAGTCAGGCCGGTCCAGAGGGTTCTCCCCACCCGCGCAGGTGAACGCAAGGGCGCACGGAACCCGGTTCTGGGAGTTGATCTGTTGACTAGTGTCCTAATCACTGACGTGCCGGGTCACGCCCCCCTTTCTGGGTTGGCCTCTCTGTTCTTTTCTTTCTTATCACTGCTTCCTTTCCGGTCATCTTTTTCAAATCTATTTTCAACCGCTGGCCTCGGTGACTTCTTAATAGGTTTTTAAAAATCCAAGCCGTGTGCAAGCTGGGTACGGGTGTGTCCGTGCACCAGCGGGTCTGCCCCTGAGCGAGGGTGTCTGAATGGGGGGGGGGACTCTCCGTGGCCGACCGTCTAAGTGTGAGCTGCCCCTAGACACCCCAGGCCCCCACCCCGGTGGGGGGGGGCGGCCCAAAGTCCTTCATTTGCCTGATTAGTCTTTGAAAGGCTCAGAACTCCCCTGCAAAGGTGGCCGTTAAAGCCCCGTCTGGCGGAGCAGTGGGGAGGCCTCCCCTAGGCTGGGCGCTGGCCCAGGTGCGCTCAGGAGGCCTGGGAGGGGGAGGGAGGGGGAGGGAGGGAGGGGCAGAGTGGGCGCCGGGGAAGGCAGATGAGGACGGGCTGCCGAGGTCTCTGAGGGTCCTGGCCTGAGGGCAGGGCCCGCTGTGCACCTGTCTCCTTGGAGATGACTCCGCCCCCAGCAGGCGCCCCTTTCTGGCTCCCTCCGGGGTACAGTGTAGATAATCAGGGTCAGTGTCCCTACTCCAGGCCTCTCCTGGGACTCACTGTGTGACCTTGGGCAAGTCATCCACCGTCTCTGGGCTGGGGAGGCCTTGGCGGATGCCCAGGGCAGCTCAGCCCAGTGGGGACAAGCCGTCAGGGTGGGGGCATCCGTGCTCCCCACATCTGGGGCCGGGGCAGCTGGCGGCTGGGGCGGGACGCGTCGCCAAGGAAACCGGTCATCATCCCAGCCGGAGACCAGGCTCCGTATTGAATTGTCTGCTCTGCGAAGCCTAAGCTGAGCACAGGAGGTGGCCAGAGGGGAGGGGACAGCCCTCGGCTCCTGCTCCACACCCCTGCACACCCGAGCCTGTGCCCAGGTGGACTGCGGTGGGGGAGGGACAGGCCCTCGGTGCAGGCGGGGGCACACGGGAGCGCCCGCTGCACACGGTGTCCCAGCTGAATTCTGGTGCCCTGGTCTAGCTGCTGTCCTTCCCTGGCAAGCCCAGCCCTCCCGGTGGCCCTCTGGCTCTTCCCTGTCGTCCCTGTCGTCGTGGGGCTTCACGAGACGCCCTCCCCCCAACCCGAGACCCGGGCTGGGTCCCCAGGCCCGCAGTGCTGCATCCCCAGCTCCACCCCACCTGGAGGCCTCCTAGAACCCCGGGCTCAAACCTTCCCCCTCCCCCGAGCCCTGGTGCCACCCCACCCTCACCGCTCCGAGGGGGAGCCTGCACCCTGTCTGGGAACAAAGTCAGCCCTGGCTTTCCACGTCTCCGTGTCTGTGGGATTACTAGCGTGACCCCTCTTACCCATGAGACCGTGGGTGCGTGAGGGGAGGGGGCGTCCTGCCCCAGCTGTCCCCAGCAGCACCTGGCACACAGTAGGCGCTTGATAAATGCATGAAGCAGGCAAGGAGGGAAGGAATGGGCCGGTCCAGCTCGGGGGCACATTGAGAGTGTGCCTGAGCCTCACGACGGCCGCAGGGTGGGACTGACCCGCAAGGACGGCAGGATCACGGGGTCGCTGCCTTCATTGGCCTGGTGAACCAGGAGACCCACGTCCGCAGAACGTGTGTGCAAGCCCGGGTGTCCCCACCTACCGGGCTGGTGAAGGGGGTGGGCGGGGCCGGGCAGGTGGACGGAGCGTCCTGAGGGCCTAGGCGCTTCCCCTGGGGCACCATCCGCCTTGGCTGTCACCCGCCGCGTCACCTCACCACACCATGTCCCCTACACCCCCGTGGCCAGCTGCAGGCAAGCGTCAGGCTGCTGTCCGCTGGTCCCGGGCCTCCCTCACTGCCCAGCGACCCAGCCACGCCCTGGGGCCTCTCCCCACCCAGCACCCTCCAGATCCCACACCCCTGCCTGTCACGTGCAGACTTGCTGGGTCACAGGAGGTCCCGGGGCTCACGCCCCTGTGGTTTGTTTACCTGTGGACACCCGCAATGGTAGTGAAGTGCACTGCACACACCTCAATGACACGTAGCCCCTCACCCGGCCAGGCACTCGTGGCTGCTCCACGTGGACACCCCAACACGATGGGGCGACAGACAGATGCCCGAATGGTTAGCCCAGGGATGGCCCAGGACAGGCACAGCAGCAGCACTACCCTGCCCCCAGGCACCGACCACCCCACCGAGCACCTCTGGGAGAGGGGATGGGAGGAGGGGGAGGAGAGGAGCAGTGAGAGGAGGAGGGAGAGGGAGGAAGGGGAGGAGGATTGGATGGGAGGAGGGAGAGGGGGAGGAGAGGAGGGGGAGCAGGGAGAGAAGGAATAGCGCATCTGCGAGAAGAAGATGGGGGTGACCAACCAGCGACCCCGCTCCCGCTCCCTGCACTGCAGACCCCATTGCCAATTGTCCCCCACCCGCCGGCCACGGGCAGGGGCGGGGGAGGCTCCGCCTCAGCCGCCCAAGCTGCTCCCTCCCTGACTGCGGATGGGTGCCCACTGCGGAGGGTGCCCAGGGGTCGCCCCGGGGGGTCCCACAGGGGGCCATGAGGGGTATAAGTCGTCTCCCATCGGGGAGGGAACTCAAGCTCAGGACTGGGGACCCGGGCTCTTCTGGGATCCAGAGAAGGGTTTCCTGGGGGAAGGTCACCACTGCAGGGCCTCCTCCGGGTGGCCGAATCCCTACTCCCTACCTCAGTTTCTCCATCTGAGCTCTCTCCCAGAAGATTTGGGAGACACAGAAGTCTGAGGCTGAGCCTGAGGTGGGGGGGACCTTATGGCCATTCTCCTCCCAAGACCCCCTAGATGGACCCCGTCCAGGGTCCAGGACGTTTCTGGCTAAATCCCTTCCCCTCGCTGGGCGCTGGGTGAGGCAGGGACCAGGATTAAGAGCGTTCAGTTGAGGAAACGGAGGCACAGAGGGCGGACGCAGCGCGGTACTGCAGGGGGGCAGGGCCTGACCGCCCTCCTGGCCTTGGGGGGACCTGAGGGACCAGATGGTCTGCAAGCCCCAGCACTTTCCAGGAAGGCAAAACAGAGAGGCTATGGGGGAATGGTCCAGGGGGTCTGAGGTGGCACTTGAGGGTCCCCCCATTCACCCACCCTGGCTCCCACCTGGATGAGGACCAGGGAGCCCACCCCTCCTCCCTGGAGCCTCGCCCTGGGCCAGGCCAGGCCCTCCTTGGCTCGGGGGCTGGGTACCCCGTGAGCAGCTCAGACTTGGGAGTAGGCCCGTGGTCCCTCCTGAGCCACCTGTAGTCTCTTCCCAGGGCCTTGGGGACCCCCCAGGACCCAGCCGCAGCCCAGCATCATCCCTGGATCATCCCTGGACTCCAAAAAGACAGAGGGAGGTGGGATGGGGGAGACACCAGTCTCTCTAAGATCAGAGCATCTCCGAATTGGTGTTCTTATTATCAGTTTCTGAGTCCCTGGAGGCATGGAGAGGGGCCCCAAACCCACATTTGAGGGGGGCCCTGGATAGAGTGGAGGCATCACTGTAATGCTATGAAGAAAATAAAGGAAAGGAAAAGGGGGCTGTGGAGATGAGAGCAGAGAGGCGGCGGGGTGGGGGTGGTGGGAGGAGGAGGAGCGGTGACGGTGCGCTGAGGGTGCGCTGAGGGACGTGTGACGGGTGTGACTTAGGCGGAGGGTCCTGGTTTTGCAAATGAGGAGCCTGAGGCCCTGTTGGGGGACCGGCTGGCCCAGGGTCCCTGAGCAGGTCTGGTGGCCAGCTGGTTCCTCCCCCAGCTGCCATGGCAACCGTGGTTGGTGGTGAGGGTCTGTGCCTGGGGCCACTCCCTGTCCCCTAAGCACAGGCCCCGGGGTTGAGTCCTCCTGTGATGGGCTCTGCCTTGAGGAGAAGGGCGTCGGAGGAGGTGCTGGTGCAGGTGGGGTAACAGGAGGTGGGATGGAGGGAGAACTCTAAAGAGAAAGGTGGTGTGGGAGCGACTGCAGGGGAGGCCATGAGGGTGGGGCAAGTAGAGGAGGTGAGAGGTCAGAGGTGCCATAGGTGTGGTGATGGAAGTCCAGGTGACAGAGGTGATGGTGTTGGAAGATGTGGTGGTGCTGGTGATGGTGGAGGTGGAGGTGACAGGGGTGCAGGTGGAGGTGGCACTGATGGTGGAGGAGGCGATGATGATAGGATTGGCACAGGTGGTGGAGGAGGCCATGGAAGTGGAAGTGACAGTAGAGGAAGCAATGCAGGTGGAGGTGATGGTGGTAAAGGTGATGCGGAGGAGGAGGTGATGGGGGAGGTGACGGGAGGTTATGGGGGAGGCGATGGGGAGCAGGTGATGGGGGAGGCGATGGGGAGGATGGGGGAAGCAATGTTGGTGAAAGGGATGCAGGTGGAGACAATGGTGGAGGAGGGGATGATGGTAGGATTGGTGCATGTGGCAGCGGCGGAGGTGATGCAGGAGGAGGTGATGGAGGTGGAAGGGACGCAGGTGGAGGTGGTGACGGTGGCGAAGGTGGTGATGGCAGAAGGGCTGCAGGTGGTGGAGGAGGTGATGGGGAAGGTGATGGTGGCGGAGGTGATGGAGGTGGAAGCCACAGTGGCGGTGCCCGGTGGAGCCCATCACGGAAGAGGTGGCCATAGCGGTGGCATCGCTGTAGGAAGCCGGTGGTTGGCGCTGTGGGTAAGTCCGGGTCCCCCAGGCGCCCTCCCCGCCCCACCGTGGGCACGCGTCCGCCAAGGGGCTCCCGCCACAGCCTGTCCTCCGCTTGGGGCGCCGGTGGGGGCATCTGGGTGCCGGGCGGGTGCCGCCCAGGGGAGGGTGGTGATGGCGACAGTGCCCCCCCACCTCCGGGCTGGCCTCGGGCTGGGCTCCGGGCCTGTGGGGGATGGACGCAGGACAAAAGCGGCTCCCGGTAAACAGCTCTGACTGGAGCCCAGATCGATCGGGCTGTGAGGAGCTGTAATTAGATTGAACACTGGGAAGGGGGAGAGGGGAGCCTCTTTTTGCTGCGATCGACAAAACACGAAGTTTTTTTCATGACTCTGCTTGGCCCAGCCCCTCCCCCTGCCCTGGCCTCTGGGGCCCCCATTAGGACTTGATTGGAGAAGGGGAGAGCGCTGGGTGGGGAAGAGGGGAACCCCGAACCCGAGTCTTACCTCCCTCCCCTTCTGGGCTCCGGTCCTGCCCCTGCTGGGACCTTGAGCACGTGGCTCCCCTTCTCTGAGTAAATCAGGAGAAGGATCCCTGCCTCCTGGAATTATCATAAGAGTAAAAGATAAGAGACGTGCAGGGTTCTTGACGTGTAAAGCTCTTTTTTTAAAAGACGTTATTTATTTATTCATGAGAGACACACACGGAGAGAGGCAGACACACAGGCAGAGGGAGAGGCAGGCTCCTCACTAACCAATGTGGGACTCGATCCGACCCCTGGATCGCGCCCTGAGCCAAAGGCAGATGCTCAACCAATGAGCCCCCCAGGTGCCCCCTGGGGTTTCTTTATGCAGACAAAATAGGAGCATATGTTCCTGCTCCCCAAGGGCTGCCTGGTGCACTCTTCACCTGCCACGGTTCGCCTCCGTCTTTGCACATCCGTACCACACTCCTTCCCTCTGCCAGCTTCGCACTACACATACAGTCTTTTGCCTAAATCGATATTCAGAATTGCATCGTTATGCTTTCGGTGAATATTGTCCACAGCTGAGCCACACAGAGCACTAGGATTGCATTTTTCAATTCTTATCTGACTGTTTGTTTTTCCAGGAGTTAGTAGTTGCCGATCACAAGTTCTTCCCACAGTCCCCACACAAAATGCAAACCAACTCAGGATTTTTCCATACATCTTAGGTCATGTCCCCTTTCCACTTGCCTTGGTGCTAGATGGGGCTGCACCCCATGACCTGGGTGCCTCTGTTCCACAGTCTTCTAGGCTCTGCCCTCCTTGTCATCTAGAGGACTCTTCCCTTTTCCTGAAGGTTGAGTCTCACCTCCTGGATCCCAATTTTTTTTTTTTGGATTCCACTTTTTTAAAATAAAGATTTTATTTATTTATTCATGAGAGACGCAGAGGTACAGGCAGAGGGAGAAGCAGGCTCCATGCCAGGATCCCAGGATCACATCCTGAGCTGAAGGCAGATGCTCAACCACTGAGCCACCCAGGTGCCCCTGCACACTTTTGTTTTTTAATTTCCCTCCTCATTTTGGTGAAACACATCCTCCAGGAGCTTCCTGAGAAAGGGTACACAGAAGTCGATTTTTGGAGGCCTTGATTTGGCTGAATAGGTCTTCACTCTACCCTTCTGCTTGATGTTTGGCTGCGTATCCAATTCTAGAATTTCTGTCAGAATTTTGAAGGCATTGCCTCACCATCTCCTAGTTTTTTTTTTTTTTTTTTTTTTTTTTTTTTTTTTTATTTATTTATGATAGGCACACAGTGAGAGAGAGAGAGGCAGAGACACAGGCAGAGGGAGAAGCAGGCTCCATGCACCGGGAGCCTGACGTGGGATTCGATCCCGGGTCTCCAGGATCGCGCCCTGGGCCAAAGGCAGGCGCCAAACCGCTGCGCCACCCAGGGATCCCGCCATCTCCTAGTTTTTGAGAAGCCCAAAGCCACTTGACTCTCATCCCTCCCAGAACATCCGGCTTTCCTCTCCCAGGAGCTTTTACGCCTTCTCCTCTCTCTGGGTCTCAGAGAAGTCACAGGGATGAGCCTCAGGTCATATCTTTATTCACCCATTGAGTTGAGCACTTCCTGGGCTCACTTATTTATCTATTTATTTATTTTTAAGTATTTTATTGTGCACTTGTTTGAGCAAGAGAGAGAGAGGGAGAGTGCATGAGTGGGGGAGGGGCAGAGGCAGAGGGAGAAGCAGACCCCCCCTCTGAGTAGGGAGCCTAGGGGACTCCATCCCAAGACCCCGGGACCAGGACCCCAGCCAAAGGTAGATGCTTAACCAATCAAGCCACCCAGGTGTTCGTGGGCTCTCTTACAGAGGGACTCTTGTGTCCTCCAAACATGGATCTTTTTCATTATTTACTTGGCAGTCTTTTCTTTTTTTTCTTTCTTTCTTTTTCTTTCTTTCTTTCTTTCTTTCTTTCTTTCTTTCTTTCTTTCTTTCATTTTTTTTTTTTTTTTTACTTGGCAGTCTTTTCATCCAGTTTTCGGTTGCCTCTGAATCAGACGGCCGGCCTGCTCCATCCACCCTGTATTATGCCCTTTCTCCCATTTCCCATCTCCATGTAGGCCCTGTACTATTTCTGGTGGGGGGTGGGGGGGTTTCCTGGCACTGGCTTCCAGTCCTGATGTTGATTCCTTCCAGCTCTTACAGGTTTCTTCCTAAGAGCACAGTCTTCCCTCTTCGTTGCCCTTTGTGTTGAATAGCAGCCTGTTCTTGTTTCGTGGATACAGTACTTTTACCCTCTGAGCTTTGCCTCTTCTGACAGCGTCCTCCCCCTCTCCTCCTACCATTTTTTTCTCATTTGTCTACTCTGTTTCTCCTCCCTCTTCCCTCCCCTTTCTCTCTCCCTCCCTCCTCTCCCTCCTCCCCCTCCCCTCCCGCTTCCTGTCCCCTCTCCTCTTCCCCTCCTATCTCTCTTCTCTCTCCTCCTCCCTCTCCCCCTTAGAGGCTTTTCTAAACTGCCCAGTAATCTCCAAACACAACCTTTATTCAACCATAAAACCTGAAGGAGCTGTTGGGAGCTTGTGTTTCAGGTCAGAGGGAGGCGGAGTGAAGGGGGTGTCAGATCTCAGGGGAGAACCCGTTGTCTCTGAGAAATGAGCCACCACTACAGGGACGATTTATCTACTTTTGCAGACGTGTGTGGACATTGATCTGGCCCGCCATCTGGTTCTGACTCTTCCAGAACCAAAATAAGCCAGTGTGGTGTGTGGTCCCTGTGGTCATGGGGGCTGGTGGCGGGCATCTCCTAGGGTGGCCTGCACCACCAGCATGTGTGGGGGTGACAGCGGCTGGGTGAGAGTTGTGGGGAGGCTTAACGGGGCAGGCTCTGTGCCTTGTGCAGCCCCTGGTCATGCACGGCAGGGAACCAGAGCCTCTGACAGTTTGGTGCCTGAGCCTCCCCCCCACCCCTGCCCTGGAGGGAGGTGGCCACCCCAGCGCTGGCTGGCCCCGCCGCATTGAGGGGAGGGCTCCACTGTGGAGCTGGGGCCCAGAGGAGCCTGGGATCCTGCTTGGGGCCCTGAGGGGGTTGCCACCTCCTATAGGCAAACACCCATCAGCCGGCAGAATTCTCTGTGCCACAGAGGGGGAGCTGGGTCCTACGTGCCCCCCACCCCTCCTTAGATCCCCCACCTCCAGGGGATCCCTTGGGCACTTGAGGGAGGCCAAGCCCGGGCCTCAGCCTCCAGGGGTGGGGGCAGGGGTGGGGGCTCAGCTGTGCCAAGCAGGGCTGCGGCACTGTGGGCCTGATGACCGGCCCCTGCGCGCATCATGCCGGGGAACACAGCCGGGGAAGGAGGCACAGACTGGTCCCCGGGTCACCGGGCGGGCGCGCCCCCAGGACCCAGTAAGGCGCGCTTCTCCGGCGGGGTCTACACCGAGCCTCCCCGCAGGGAGGAAGCAGGGGAAGCGGGGCCTGAGCGCCGGCGGCGGTGGGGCTGCGCTGACGCTGTCCCGTCTCTGTGTCTCCCGCCCCCCCCCCCCCCCCCCCCCGCAGCCTGCAAGCGCAAGGAGCAGGAGCAGCAGAAGGAGCGCGCGCTGCAGCCCAAGAAGCAGCGCCTGGTGTTCACCGACCTGCAGCGGCGCACGCTCATCGCCATCTTCAAGGAGAACAAGCGGCCGTCCAAGGAGATGCAGGTCACCATCTCGCAGCAGCTCGGCCTGGAGCTCAACACCGTCAGCAACTTCTTCATGAACGCGCGGCGCCGCTGCATGAACCGCTGGGCCGAGGAGCCGGGCGCCGCGCCCCCGGGCCCCGCCGGCAGCGCCGCCTTCTCCAAGGCCTGAGCCCCGCCGCGCCGCCCAGTGCACAAGAAGGGCCCCCTCCCCTCCAGGCCAAAGGGAGCCCTGCGCCCCCCGGAGGGGAGGGGCGGCAGGAGGGGCTCCCCAGCCCCCTCCTTCAGGACGCAGAGGGCCTGCGAAAGCCAGGGCTCCCCCGTGTCCCCGAAAGCGGGTCAAGAAGCACATACTAGAAATATAAACCGGGTATTTAACAGAAGGAATTTTGAGAATCACCCCCCTCCTCGGCCGGGCCCCCCCCCCCCAGGCCGGAGGAGCCCTCCTCCCCAGCGGCCCTCCCCTGCCAAAGTCGCCAAACCCCGGGGGCTGGGTCCCTCCAGCGCCCCGCCCCCCGCCCCAAGACCAGCCCCTCCGCCGGCAGCACCGCCCACAGCCGAGACCCCACCCCACCCGCCCCCACCCCCGCCCCGGCGGCCAGGGTTCCTCGTGCCAAGAATCGCCTGCCTTAACGTCTGGGGAGGGGGCGCCGCGGAGCCGAGGGCGCACGGCGGGCCCCCCCCCGGAGCGGACGGCCAGCGCACACATGCGGGTACAGTCCAGACGCCTCCCCCGCGCCCCCGGACCCGTCAGGTCACTTTACCTTCAGGCACCTTGATGACACAGGGAGACACGGATCGGGAAACAGAAACAGAAAACCCACCCGCCCGCCCGCGCCGCCCCAGCCAGACTCCACGGGGGACGAGGCGCACGGACGGAGCGCGGGGGCCCACCCGGAATCCGCGCGCGCGCCCCGCGTGGAACCTTGCAGAAGCCCGGCGCTGGGGGGGGGCGGGTACCGCGCTGGGCCCGAAGAGGGGGCAGGGGCGAGCCGCGCTGAGACTCTCTCTCCCAGGGGACAGGACGGAAGACGCTGGAGACGGTGGAATCCGCTTGCCCTTTTCTTTTTTTGTTTTTTCTTTTTTCTTTTTTTTGCCAAAAAAATTGAGGAGGGGGAAGCAAGGGTGAGAAGGGACGCCGGGCGGCACCCCGAGCCCGGCGCCTCCCCTCCGGGTGACCCCCAGGGCTGGCCGGCAGCCGGATCCCGAGAGCCCCGCCCCCCACCGTTCAACATCTGGAGGCGAGAAGGAACTTCACCCCCGAGCCCCCGCGCGCCCGCTGCCTCCCAGGGAGGTAGTCAGCCCCTCCCCCCCGAGAATGCAAAAGACATTTCTAGAGAAATGCCCTCCCCCTCCCCCAGGTAAAGGCTACCTCACTCTAACGTTCTTGTCTGTGATTGGATAAATCACGCCTGATACCAAAGATTCCCCCCAAGGACCTGTGCTGGATGCTGGAATTCCCGCGCCTGGGACCAGGGGCGCCCCGCAGGTGCGCCCCGCTCCCCCGCCTCGACGGGGGGAGAGAGAGACAGAGAGAGAGAGAGAGAGAGAGAGAGAGAGGACGGAGAGGAGGAGGGGAGGGGAGAGAGAGAGGGAGAGAGGATACTGAGGTCGATGAGTGCCTTTTTCTGGAACCAAAGATGTGTGTGACATGTTCTCTTGTCCTTATCGACTCGCTATTCTCCCAGCTTTTTAAGCAACCGATCTGAGTGATGCTTCTAGAACCTCTGGGTGTTGGGGAAGAATCCTAAGCGTCCCTGTCCCCGCTCAGCAACCACACACGCACACGCACACACGCACACGCGCCGCTGCCCTGCAGTCTGGCCGCCGGGACCCCTCCTTGCACCTCCGCTGTCCCCGGGGCTCCGGGTCGGCGCACCTGCTGGCGGGGGACAGGGCTGGGTAAGGCGCTGCTCCCCCAGCATTTAAGATCCGAGGCTCACACGCCACAGGTGTCTGTTGTGGCCTCTGTTGGAAAGTTAGGAATTGGGGGGGCCCTGCTGCTGGTGGAACTCTTGAGCTCTGGTGACCTGTGGTCAGGGCGGTCACGCCCCACCAGCTCCGGGCACAGAGGCATCCGTGGACTCCCGGGTCCCCATCAACCCCCCAAACGCTCACACGCATACACACACACACACACACACACACACACACGCCTTCCCCCACCCACTCCCGAGCCCCCTTGGGCCCCACCCCGCTGTCCCCAACACCCAGCTGGTTGTCACAATACCAAAGACCATTCTCCACGCAGGGAATGACACCTCCAGCACAGCTCCTTAGAGCCTTTGACAATTTTCTCTGAAATACCTCAAAATATTTAATGTATAGTTTATGTGATAAAAAAAAAATCCTTAGCTAGTTTTTGGAATACGTGACTTGAAGCTTTATACCGTTAAATTATAATTTTGCAGACGATGGTATATCATTTCTTTGAAGAGTTCCGTGGGAGACACATTGAATGTCAGGGCAGCGAGCCGGGTGGTGAGAGGCCGCGGGCGAGGCGGCGACAGCAGAGGCCGCGGGCGCGGGGACCGGCGTTTACAGATTTCTTACTCAAAACGAGTCCTTTTAGGAAAGACAGGAAGAGAGAGAGAGTGTACCTTTCTGTTCTCCGGCGTGTTCTGTTTCTCGTTTTTTGGAGTCGTGTCTGATAAGAGTATTTATTATTCTATGTGTTCTGTGTTCAAATGTAATTTAAGAAAAAAAAAAGTAAGAAAAACCCCAAAAAAAGACAATGGAATTTGATTTGCTGCATGACTAATGTACTCTTTCTTGACGCTGATGTGCTGGGGGGGCGGGGGGCGGGGCGGGGCCCCGGGGTCCGTGTCGCATGGTTGTGTTTCACGCTCCAGTTGGGTCGTGCTCCTTTGCGCTGCTCTGTGTTCGTGTCCCCCTGTCTGAGGGTCTGTGTCCAGCGGCGGGAGGGGGGCGAGGCCTCGGGTTGGGAGGCCGGGGAGTCGCAGGGCCTCGGCCCCGAGCCCCGTCTCCACCTCCCGGTACCCACGTGCCACCTGCCTGTGCCAACCAGGCGGGAGTTCCTGGGTCTCCTGTTCCTGGTTCTTGGGGGGCCAGTGGGTGTGGCCGCCACCCCGGACCCCCTACCCCAACCCAGCTGGTTTCACGTGAGCATGAATTCCCAAGTGTCTTGTTCAGAGGAGAGAGACAATCAGCCAATTCGAGTCTTGTTGCCCAGGGTGGTGGGGGCCGGGGCGCACCCCGACTTCCCGAGATGCCGAGGGCCCTCCTGAGACAGCCCCCCACCCCCACCCCCGCCCCGGGCAGGCACCCAGGCTCCAGGCCCTGGGCTGGACCTGAGTTCACCTCTCTGTCTGGCCTGGGATGGGGGGAGGCCCAGCCCCGGAGCCCCCCTCCCGGCTCCTCCCAGAAAGATTCCCGAGAGGGGGCTCTGGGGCAGTGGCCCCGCCTCTGCTGAGCTCCCACGGGGAGGCCCCCTCGGCCAGGCCCCAGGAAGGGGGCTGGGGAAGGCGGGATCTCACTCTGAAGGTCAGGAGGCCCCCCTGGAGGCTGGGGTGGGGGGCAGGCTGCAGGGCCCCTCCCGTCCAGCCCAGCACCGCCTGGGATTTGGGCCATTCCACTCTGGAACCAGAGCAGCGTGAGCCCCCCCAGCACCCCCTCCTGGGCTTCCCCGCTGGGGCCCTGGCACCCCAAGGGCTGGTCTTTGGGGGGTTCTCTCCGGCAGGAGGGAGGGAGCGCCAGGAGCCCATGTGGCCCTGAGTGTTTAATCAACACTGGACACTAGGGCTGCTCCCAGGGGGCACCGGCTGGGTCACCCGAGTCCCCCCCCTGGGCTGGAGGGATCAGAAGCCCTCCCCCTCCCTCCCTCAGGTGACAGGCTGAAAAGTTAAAATCATCGTCATTGTTAACCATTGCTGTGCTGGATTTGTTGTTTTTCTCCAATAAATTATTTTCTACTCACTCCGCTGATTTGCGTGTTGGGGGACGGGGAGTGGTGGGGGGCGCGGGAGCCTGTGTCTCCCCGGGGGTGTCTGCCTCCCGCTTGGGGCCCAACGCGGTTGCTCTGAGGGGGCGCCTTGGGGCAGCCTGGTTGGGGACGACCTAGTCCCAGGAGAGTCTGCAGGGCGGAGCCGCGCTGGTGGGGAAGCTGCTCCCCTCCCCGCTCCCCTCCCCGCTCCCCTCCCGGCTCCCCTCCCGGCTCCCCTCCCCGCTCCCCTCCCCGCTCCTCTCCCCTCCCCTCCCCGCTCCTCTCCCGGCTCCCCTCCCGGCTCCCCTCTCCGCTCCCCTCCCTTCCGCGCTCCCCTCCCCTCCCCGCTCCCCTCCCGCCCTCCTCCGCGGTGCACCCCCAGGCCTCTTCCTGCAAATCGCCCCTCGGGCCAGCAGAGGGCGGTGTTGGGGGCGCCCGCGCGGGACGGAGCGAGCCGGAGGAGCCGGGAAAGGTGCATTATTGGTTTATTAGCAAAGGAAACGCGCGCGGAGCGAGCGCGCCGTCACTGCTCCCCGCGGGCCGGGCGCTCGGGGTCGGGCGGCCCCCGCCGGGCCGGCTGCGGCAGGCTCCGCCAGCTGGAGGGCCAGGTCCCCCGGGGCGGCGGCGGGACCCCCCACCGCGACGCCTTCCCCGGGGCCTCGGGCAGGGGCTGCGGCGAGCTCCCCGCGTCCTGGGCCGCGCCGGGCTGCCGGGCGGGCCGCTGGTCCACGGTGGCGCAGGAGCTCGCCGTGCGCGGCTCGTCCTCCGAGGACACCCTGCCCTGCCGCCGCCTCCCCAGGACCGACAGCGTCCGCGGCAGCCGGGGGGCCTCCGAGACGCCGGGCGGCGGCTCCCGCGGCGGGGGGGCCTCGTGCGCCAGCAGGTCGCTGTCGGGGCCCGGCGCCCTCCGCAGCATCGTGCCCCGCGTGATCAGGTCCGCGTAGCCCTCGCGGTGGGAGAAGGCGTAGCTGGAGCGCCGGCCGCGCGACTCCCGGCGGAGCTGGGGCCCCTCCGCCGCCGCCCCCGCCGCCGCCGCCTCGCTCGGGGCCGCCTCCGCCTCCGCCTCCGCCTCCTGCGCGGCACAGCCCGGTCACCGACCTCCTCCCGGGCCCCGCCCCCGGGCCGCCCCCGCCCTGGGGGACCCGACCCTGGACCGACCCCCGGGTGCCGTGGGTGCCCCCTGGTGGCGATGCCCGGACAGGTGGGCGCGGGAGGCCGAGTGTGCAGCCTGAGGGCAGAAGGGGGCAGGTTCGGGGTCCCCTATTCCGCTCAGCCCTGGGGCCCCTCTAGGCGTCGGTCATGGGAGCCCCTAAGCTCCCACACACACTTCTTTTCTTTTTAGCAGAATACGTGTAACACAGAACCTACCACCGTAACCCCCTGTAGGTGCACAGCTCGGGGCTCGGAGCACGCTCACCCCCCGCACCCCCACCCCCACCACCGTCTCCAGAACCTTCCATCTCCCCGCATGGAGACCCCGTCCCCAGGAAGCACTGGCCCCGCCCCACCCACCCCTGGCTCCCACCACCTCCTCTCTGTCTCTGTGGACGGGCCTCCTCTGGGGACCTCCTGGGAGTGGGGTCCTGCAGGAGGCGTCCTTCTGGGTCTGGGTCCCCTCCCTGAGCCCGGTGTCCTCGGGGTCCCTCCACGTGGGGGCAGGTGTTGGGGTCCCTTCCTTCCCGGGGCCGGGTCGTATCCCAGGTATGGATGGGCCACACAGTGGGTACCCGTTCCCATAGGGTGTCAACAGACCCCAAGTTGCTCTGTCCTGTGGATCCCCAAGCCTGACCATCTGGGGGTGACCCCAGGGCCTGTTACTTGGTGTCCCCCGCTCCAAGGGCACCAGATGTGTGCCCGGCTCTCCACTCCTCCCACCGCCCCCTGTGTCTTGGAGCTTCTGTCTTCCCGCACAGGCTGTGGCTGAGGGGTCCCAAGAGGGTGCAACAGGGACCCCAGGCTCTCACCTTGGGGCGAGGCTTCTTGAGGGCTTGGTAAATGACACGCAGGGCCAGTGTGGGCAAGGTGTTTAGTGACACATTCAGCAGGATGACCAGCAGGATGGAGGGGTGGGACAGCACGTTTTGGTCAGCATCTAGTGACAGGGCAGGGTCACAGGGCAACCCCGGCTGGAGCCTCCACAGAGCCTCCTGACACCCCATGCCTTCCCCTCCTCCCATCCCCCTGCATGTATCCCTGGGGCAGCTGAGAAGACAGAGGCTCCGAGAGGGGCAAAGCGGGTCCCCCTCTCCAGGGCCCACCACCCCACCCCCTGCTGGGGGCTCACACAGAAACGGGAAGGTCTTGGGTGAGATTTGGAAGAGCCAGAAACTCTGGGTGACCCAAGTTACAACCACATAGAAGAAGAGGCTGAGGACGATGGCCAGCACGGACAGGACCGTCCAGTACTTGATGATGAGTATGACCTGAGTGGGGAGACAGGACGAAGCCAGGGTGGCACCAAGGGCTCCAGTGGGGGCCAGATCCCCGGGGCCCATGAGTGGCACCTGCTAGGGCCCCTGGCAGGGTCACTGCACCAGGAGACGGCGGTGCCTCATGTCCCAGGGCCCCGGGTGGGACCAGCTGGTGGCCCGCCTACCTCCATGGTGATGGATAGCAGGCCCGACAGGGCCACGACCACCGCGAAAGACTGGTAGTCGCTGAAGCTGATGGGCCCAGCCGAGTCGTGGGTGACCCACAGGGTCATGAAGAAGTTGACCAGGGAGGTGACCATGCCGTGGGCAAGGGCCTGGACAAAGACCCAGTAGTTAAAGAGCTCGTCCTTCTGGCCAGCGACGTACAGCTCGGGCAGCTCCAGGCTCCGCTCGGCACTCACGTCCTGGGGGTGGGGCGGGGGCGAGTGGCAGGCTCTTGGGACCGGTGGGGAGTGGGGTCGGCCCCACGCCCTCGCCCTCGCCAGGGAGGGTGGACACCGGAGCGTCTCCAGGGGAGGGGGAGGCGGCGGCGGGGCCGGGGGCTGCTCACCTGCTCGAACAGGCCGATGTAGAGGATGGGGAGTGTGCTGTAGAGCAGGTTGAAGAGCGCCAGGAACCAGCCTTCATACAGAGGCTGAAAAGTCAAGTTACAGACCTGCTGAGACCAGGGGCGGCCTACAGGAGGCTTGATGAAGGCTGGGAGAGGAAAGGCAGGGAGGAGAGGCGGGCGTCTAATTACTGCCCAACTGCCCCCTTTCTGTCCTGTTTTTTTTTTAAGATTTTATTTATTTATTCATGAGAGACACAGAGAGAGGCAGAGACACAGGCTGAGGGAAAGCAGGCTCCCTGTGGGGAGCCCGATGTGGGACTCGATCCGGGACCTCGGGGTCACACCCTGAGCCGAAGGCAGACGCTCAACCGCGGAGCCCCCCAGGCGTCCCTCCGTCCTTTTAATTTTTAAGGCTGGTGGCTTCAACGCAGAACCACAGGAGGAAAAATGACCTGAGGATATGGGGTATTTTGTCCTTTTAGGTTGCGGGAGATGACCATGCGGAGGAGCCCTTGGGGCGAGTAGCGCTCCTGAGGACGAATGCAACCCCGCTAGCGGAATATGGGCTTCGGCTCTAAAAACCCCGTACGTGGCTCTGGTATCGAGCAAACAAGGGACAATAAAAAATCTTACAAGAATCAGGTTTCTCACTGTTGAGAGAAGAGAATCACAAATGAGAACGTGGCAAAGGCTACGCGGAGCCTCGTCCTGCGGGACTGGAATCACGCGGATCGCTGTGAGCTCATAGTTCTTAATATTCAATAAAGATGGACGGACGGATGGATGGATGGATGGATGGATAGACAGACACCGAGGGGACACAGGTGTAGACGTTCACCTCCACGGGGTTAATAGGACGCGGTTACACGGCAGGGCCGGCGAGCGCACAGCGCTGAGATCCCGGTGTCTCAGCACCGAGGGCCAGGGCTCCCCGTGGGCAGGGCTGACAGCAGCGCTGGGGCAGGAACGTACAAAATGAACACGGGGAGTCCTGCAGCCCCGGGAAGTGGGGAGAACGGCGGGCACGTGTCCGAAGGACAAATCAGGGACAATCTGAGCACAAAATACACAGTGAGTAATACCCCCGAGTGCACCCTGCTAGGAACGCACGCTGAATGGACAAGTAGAGGAGAAGCCGCGGCTCTTGCAGCTGACACGCGCGCACAGGAACCGCCGCTGTCCCGCCCGGGCCCGAGCACGCGCGACGCCTGCCTTCAACGCTGCGCTACGTCGCGCTGCGAGTCCTCGCCTGAGCCATCAGATAAGGAAAGGAAATAAGTGCTATTCAGGTAGAAAAGGAAGAAGCAAAGAGATCCCTGTTTGCAGAGGGCATCATCCTATACGCGGAAACTCCCAAAGGATCCACCAGGAAGCTGCTAGAGCCGATTAACAGACTCAGCAAAGTTGTGGGGCACAGACCAAAACTCAAAAAACCACTCATGCTTCTATACACCGGCAGCGAACAGTCCCAAATCAAAGCAAATCAAGCAAACAATTCCATTTATAGAAACATCTGAAAAACGGGGCAGCTGGGTGGCCCAGCGGTCGAGCATCCGCCTTCGGCCCAGGGTGTGACCTCGGGGTCCCCGGATCGAGTCCCACATCGGGCTCCCTGCAGGGAGCCTGCTGCTCCCTCTGCCGACGTCTCTGCCTCTGTGCGTGTGTGCGCATGTGTGCACGTGTGTGTGGGTGTGTCTCATGAATAAATAAATATTTTTTCAAAAAAGGAACACCTGAGGAATACCTATAAACAAGGAAGGAAAACAAACCCACACCACACGCTCGTGTCAGGGCCCTCTGGGCCACGGTTTCGGTGACGGGAGCTCATTCCCGCTGGCGCGGGCTCGGTGGCTCCGCCGCTGCCACCCCTTCCCAAGCTCGCGAGGGCGCGTGTCCCCTCTGCCGCGCCGCGGCCCAGAGCCCAGCGGTCAGGGACGCAGGCCCCGGCCCCCGGGGCCAGCGCACCTGCGCGGTGAAGCCGCTGTAGAAGGCGAACCAGATCTGCACCATCATGCTGGCCAGCGACTTGTAGACGAAGTAGCGCAGGAACTTGCAGACGCGCATGTAGGACCAGCGCCCGTGCACCAGCAGCAGGCGCCTCAGGAAGCTGAACTGCGCCAGCGCGTAGTCGCTGCTCTGCACCGCCTGCATGCCCTCCTGCCCCGCCAGCCCCACGCCGATGTCCGCAGCTGCGGGGACACGGCCGTCAGCCCCGCCGCGCCCGCCGCGCCCGCCGCGCCCGCCGCCCGCTACCCACTCTTGATCATGTTGACGTCGTTGGCGCCGTCCCCGATGGCCAGGGTCACCACGCGCTGGTATTTCTTGACCAGCCCCACGATCAAAGCCTTCTGCTTGGGCGTCACCCGGCAGCAGATGACCGCTTGGCACTGCGAGGCCAGCTCCACGAAGGCGCGCTCCCGCTGCACGCACAGCATGTCGCTGCTGCTGGAGTCCGCGGCCTGCGGCGCCAGGCCGGTGCCCCGCAGGGGGATCCCCAGGGCGCGCCACATCAGGGACATGCGCCGGGCCCGCAGGAAGTCCGTCTTCTGCTCGTCCAGCTCCTGCCAGGGCTCGTCCACCTCCACGTTCCCGCTGTGGACCAGCGCCCGCGGCTCCCTGCGCAGAGACAACAGCACCTGGTCCTGGGGGGGGGCGGGGGGGCGGGGGCGTCACTGGCTGCAGCCTCGGCTCCGGGGCGCCCCCACCGGCCCCTCCTCCCGGGCCAGGCGATTAGAGGCCGCGCCCCGGTACCCGGGCCCTGCCGCGGCCCTGAGGGGACACTGACCAGGAACTCCCCGGTAATGACCATGGCCACCTTGACGTGTGGCAGGAACTGGTTCTTCCAATGGCCCTTGCCCTTGCCGTGCGGCTCGTTGTTGTTGCTCTCCCAGTAGGCCTCCAGGATCTGCCTGCGGACGGACGGACGGACGGACGGGGGGTCACCAGGCTCGCCGGGGCCCAGGCCCCCCCGCCGCCCCCCCACCTCTTACAGTATCTCCCTCTCCTCCAGGATGAGCATGCTCTCCGACAGCAGCTGGCAGGCAAAGCCGATGTTCACCGCCGTCTCTGCAAAGGAGCCGGCTCAGCGCCTGCAGCCCCTGGCTTGGGGCCACGCCCACCCCGGCCCCCCTCCCCGCCAATGACGGGCGGCCCTGAGAGGTCGGCGCGGGTCCCCACCGCGGTCCGCTGGCCCAGGCTAGGCCCCCGAGGAGGGGGGTCTGGGGGCCGTGGCCAAGGAAGGGCTCATTAGACGTAGCACGGCCACCCATGGGCGCTTCTTGGCACCCACGAAAATGACTTAATTTCTTTTAAAATCAGAAGAAAAAAAAGAACATAACCCACTTGGGTATCTGTGTTTATACTATCGCAGCCGCAGGACGTCAGTGCAGGTACCTTGCGGGTCGGCGCCCGCGGCCTAGGTCCTGATGCGGCCCTGCTGGCCCCCGAAGAGCCCGCGGCGGGGAGAGTCGGGGCGCCCGGGGCCTGAGGCTCCTTGCTGCTGTGGCCCCGAGTCCCTGGGCTGGCCCGCGTCACACAGGGGTGACGGGCCCACACTCTGTGCCAGCCCACCCGAAGGAGATGCCCCCCTGCGCTGGGCGTCGCCGCCCTGGGACCCACCTTGCTTATCACCTGTGAGGACCCACACCTTAATGTTCCCCTGCTTGAGACACTTGATGGTGTCGCACACGCCGTCCTGCAGTCTGTCCTCAATGGCTGTGGCTCCCAGCAGCTGGGGGCGGGGGGCGGGGACTCAGCTCCGGGGCAGGCGTGGGGGCTGCGGGCACCCCCTGCACACGCGGCCCACCTGCAGGTTCTGCTCCATCTCCTCATACACCTGGTGGAGGGCCTGCGCCCGGTTCTGCAGCAGGATGCTGGCCTCCTGGTGCCGCTGGCGCCAGCCCTCGAACACGGCCTCGTCCACCTCCTTGTAGGCCAGGCACAGGGTCCGCAGGGTCTGCTCTGCGAAGGACTGCGGGCCGGGCCGGTGGGCCTGGCACCACCCTCTCGCTGCCCCCCGGCCCCCTGCCCCGTGGACCCCCGCTCCCCGGCCCCCCAGACCCCTGCCTCCCCAGCCAGGAATGAGGCCATTCGTAACAGACCCTAAGACCCTCCCTCCTGCCGGGGCTGTGGGGTTAGGGATGTCTCTGCCCCACTCAGCCTCCCTCTTCAAGGGCCCTCTCGGGGTGGGGGGGCAGGAGAGAGGGATCCTGCCTCGGGGACATCCTTGCACATCAGAAGAAACAGATAGGCCTTTGCTGCTCTCGTGCCTCAGTTTACCTCTTTGTTCCCCAAGGCAGTTGAGCCGAGCCATGTTGCCGAGCTCCTGGGCTCTGTGTCATTACTCTGTGTGCGTGTCCCCAGCTCAGAGTCGGAGACCAGAGGCCGCCCCCAACCCCCCACAGAGCAGGGCACGGGGGGACCCCCGGGGGACGGACACAGGACAAGCTCTCCCCAAACACGCCCACGGCCCCTGCGCTAAGTGATGCTGGACACCCAGCAAAGCCCTGGGGGCCTCACAAGGTCCGGGCTGGGCCAGGGAGGACACCCGGCAGGACCCGACAGCCTGTGTCAGGGCTGAGGCAGGAAAACCTCCCTGGAGGTGGGGGCCTCGCATCTGAGGCTTGAGGACCAGGAGATCCTGAGTGACAGACAGGAAGGGGCACGCCAAGCGGAGGGACCAGTGTGTGCGAAGGCCCTGAGGCACCACCTGAGGTGGAGGCAAACTGCCACCTGGAAACTGGGGTCCCAGGAAACCCTCTGGGGACAAGAAGCCACAAAGCTAGAGAGGCCAGCAGGAGACAGGCAGACGGAGTCTCAACAGCCGGGCAGAGGACTTCGGGCGTCACCCACGGACCAGAAGACTGGAGGCCAGGAGGCCGAGCCTGTGTTCCAGGCTGGGAAGAGGCGGACGGTGTCCAGGGCCAACGTCCAACCACAGGGTGTCCTTGTGAGACTTAGAAGAGGTGCCCTCTGGACACACACAGCTTAGAGTTCAGCTCCTTCCCAGCCTGGGGCGGGGCTTGTGCAGTGCACAACCTGGACACCTGGACATGGCCAGCCGGGTGCCTGCCATTCCTTGGCACACTCTCCTCCTCGGCCTCCTCTCCCGGTCCCTGTGCCCTCACCCCCTGCCCCCTGCCCCCCACAGCCTCTCCTCCCACAAGGACTCACAGCCAAGGCCTCCTCGGTAGTCCACTCTTGCGTGCCTTTGTTGCGCAAGCGCTGAAAGATGACCGTGTCAGCGCCTTTGGTGTAGAGGTAGATGGAGCCCTCGGGGTTGCGGACTGCAGAGCGGAGGAGGCCTGGCTGCCCACACTGTCCCCTGCCCCCGCCTCCCCCCTCCGGGGCCCGGGCGCTCACCCAGCACCGACATGCGCTTGCGTATGCTGTTGAAGTCCATCATGGCCAGCACCTGGTACACCCGTTCCTCCCCCAGCTCCATCACCGTGATGCTGTCCTGCGTGCGGGCCACGAACACGTAGCCAAAATTCCGGGCCGCGGTGACCAGCGCCTCCTCGTCGGGGGACGCTGCCTGGTACACCAGCCGGTCTGGGGGAGGGAGGCACAGGGTGGGGCGGGCGCCCTCCCAATCCCTAGCGGTCCCGTCACAGCTGGGGGGCGGGCAGACCCGGGGGGGACATGGGGTGCCGGTGTCGGGCTGCTGGGGCCTCCGAGCCCAGCGGAGGGGGCGGGCGCTGGGCCTCCGGCCTGGTCGCCCCCAGGGCCAGGGAACGTCTGAGGGCCCGCGCCCCCGGGCGGGGAGGGGTCGGCGCACGCACTGTCCCTCTCCTGCGCCATCACGGTGTGGCAGATGGCCAGCAGGCGCCAGAACTCCCGCACCAGCCTGTCCTCTCCCGCCCGGACGGTGCGCAGCAGCCTCGAGTTCCGGTAGAGCAACTTCCCGTCGGCAAACTCGTTCCAGAGGTAGGGGTCCTCCTGCGGGCGCGGTGAGGCAGGCGGGGGCTCGGGCCTCTGCCGCCCGGGCCCCCAGCACCCCGGGGCAGGGCGGCCGGGGCTCACCTTAGCTGGGGTGTCCTCGTCCTCATCCGGGCCTGGGGAAAGACCCCGCGTCAGGCCTCGGCAACCCGGGACCCCCGTCGGGTGCGGCCGACCAGCTGGGCCCGGGGCTCTGCGCTGAGGAGGGCCAGGTGCAGCCACAGCTCCCGGGGTCCCCACCGCCTGTGGGGCCCTCCTGGGATCGGCTCACAACTGGACTTGGCTGCCTACTTTGAGAAACTGGGCGACTCCGCATAAAAACCTGGGTCCCCAGCCCTTCTAGACACATCCGAAGACCTGGCCTGGGGTCCACGCCGCTCGCCACAGGCCCCGCCGCCCCGTATCGCCCCCCGACCCTGGCTGAGGGTGGGTGGAGTTCACAGGAGGGCACGAGCCACCGGGTCCCACCCAGCGGGCCCTCTCTCGACCCGCGCCAGTCTACAAGGCCCGGGGCCCGCCCACCACAGCCCTGCGCCGAGAGCCAAGGAGGCCAACCAGGGGGAAAGCCGAAAGGAGAACGCGGTCTCGTGACACAGGGAAAGGTTTCCGTGTAAAAACTCAGAACCCCCCCCACGTGTGGGCAGATGCCTTCACGGTGGACACCCAGTGGCCCGGGGAGGCCGACACCCAGCACCCCGGAGGCCGACACCTAGAGCCCCGGAGGCCGACACCCGGCGCCCCAGAGGTGCACAGCCCGGCTCCGCGGCCCTCGACGGGACCCGAGACCACGCCGGCAGCTCGGGCAGGTCAGGCTGAGGGAGGCTGTGGGGGGGCTGCCGGGGGTCCCCACCATAGATGACGCCCCCGATGCAGCACTTCTTGAAGGTCATGATGTTCTGGGTGAGCGTGCCCGTCTTGTCGGAGAACACGTACTCCACCTGGCCCAGCTGGTCGTTGAGGCTGGTGCTGCGGGCCTTGGCGGGCTTGTCCTGCGGCTCGTAGTACATCTGCACGTCCCAGTTGATGAAGATGCTGTTCCCCAGGTAGATGAATTCCACCCTGAAAGGCAGCCACGGGGTCAGGCCCGGGCCCAGGAGTGGGGGAGGGCGGGGGGCGGGGACTCACATGATGAACATGGCCATGGGCACCATGACGCTGAGCAGGATGAGGAAGCCCCAGAAGATGACGAAAGTCTCGGAGGCCACACTGTGCATGTAACTGGACGACACGTAGTGGTGCTTGGCCTTGAACTCGCTCACCTTGAACCAGAAGCCGAAGCTCAGCCCCATGGAGATTAGCACCAGCGACAGGAAGATCTGCAGGGACAGAGGGGCCGCTGGAGCGTGGGGAGTCCTGGAGTGAGGACACCCGGGGATGCACCCGCGGCGGCGGGGGGGTGGGGGGGAGCACGGGGGGGGGGCTGTGGGGGGAGGGGGCTGCACGGGGGGCTGCGGGGGCTCCTGGGGCCAGGCAGGGGGGCTTCAGGGAGAGGGGCCCTGCAGTGGGGACCTGGGGGGGCTGTGGGGGTGCCGCAGGGGGGCGGGCAGGGGCCAGGCAGTGGGGCAGGCAAGGGGCAGGCAAGGGAGCAGGCAGGGGCCAGGCAGTGGGGCAGGCAGGGGACAGGCAGGGAGACAGGTAGGGGGGCAGGCAGGGGGCAGGCAGTGGGGCAGGTAGGGGGGCAGGCAGGGGGGCAGGCATGGGGACACTCCTTCAGCAACAAGATTTCAAAAGAGATAAAACTAACGGGGCAAAAAATTAACTGCCAGTCAGGGGAGGCCGGCGGCTCACACCCTGCCGCTGCCCCTGCCCCTGCCCCTGCCCCCTGCCCCCTGCCCCTGCCCCCTCTGGGGCCTGGGAACCAGCAGCGTCAGAGTTCACCGTGGAAGGAGGAGACGTGACTGCCAGACGGCTGTCCTCCGGGATCCGTCCCAGGAGGCGGCCGCGCCATCCGCACGCAGGGACACTGAGGCCTGGAGGCGGCCGCGGGGACCTGGGGGACCCCTCCCGCCGCGGGCGCCAGGCCAGGCCCTCACCAGCACCACCAGCCGGTTCATCAGACGATCTATCTTGGTTCTCTTCAGGTGGACCTTGCCGCAGTTCTTCATGATCTTGGTGTCGAAACCTGAGGGGTTTGCACCTGCTCAGGCCCCCGCCCGCCGCGGGACAGGCACCGGCTCCCCGCAGACCCCCGCCCCGGGCACCGGGCGGCCCTACCCGCGTAGATGACCATCCCGTAGCACGTGTCCGTGTTGCGGACCTTGCAGCCGCGCAGCAGCAGGTTGCCGCTGTCCAGGGGGTGCTTCCTGCCCTTCCACTCCAAGCACCCCACGAAGTGGTGCAGCCGGCTGTTGGGCTCTTCACACACCACCTTGCCTGGGGGCAAGTGAGGTCGGGGCGCTGAGGGCCGGCCGCCTCCCCCGGGCACGCCCAGGCCGGCCCCTCCGCGCAGAAGCCCTCCCCCAGCCCCCTTGCTCGTGGATTCGGCCCTGGGGTGTCCCTAGGCATTGTTCGGGTGCTGGCGTCCCTGACGTCCGCCTTGGCCTCGCCAGCACCTGGCATCCAGCAGGTGCTCAACAAATGTTTGAGGAGGAGAGGAAGGGAAGCACACCGGCATCGGGCACCCTGAGACCACGGGGACAAATGCGGGGGGCACTGCGGGCTGTTCCAGCAGGTGGCGGGAGAGGCCCTTCCCCCACCGCGTGGCAGGCATGTCCAGCCCGCCTCTGTCTGAGAAAATCGGGGGTCACGGGCTGGCCCGGGGCAGGGTGAGGATGACGACGAGGTGGGGGCTGGGGCCCGGGGGGACCGAGAGCCAGCGTTCCTCCTGGAAGTGGACACGGGGGCTGCCCACGGCTGGACCGGCCGGAGAGCCAGGGGCCGGCCTGCGTCTCCTGTCGCCTCTGTGACCCGCTCCCCCCTCTGGAACCCGGGGCCTTGCCCTGTGGGACCTGGGGCGGCCGGGGCAGGTCGGGCCCAGAGGGAGGCGGCCGCCCCCCACACCAGGGAGGCTTTCCCCCGGGGTAGCGTGACAGACGGGCACCCGTCCGTGGGTGTCGGGAGGGGGGCTGTGGCTCAGGGCAAACTGCTCTGGAACCCTCTAGACTGACTGCCCCTCGCAGTGGGCCAGGAGAACGTCGGGCCTCCCCCTGCGGACAGAGGGACACTAGGGCGCCCACGGGTGCCCCACACGGCTCTCCCGCCCGCGGCGCAGGCGCCTTTTCAATCAAACTTCCAGCATCTTATACGTGGAACGTGTGCCTGATAATACGCAGCCCTGGGAGGGTGACCGCGGGCGACGGAGGGCCGTGGAACAGGCCGGGGCCAGCCGCCTCCCCCAGCAGGTGGGAGCTGGCACCTTGGAACGATGCCATCTTCCGGGGGCTGGTCAGCTCGTGGTGCGTGATGGGTGGCGCCTGCCTGAACTTCAGGTTGGTCTCCCTGGTGGCGGAGGGGGAGCGCGGGAGCCTGTGAGCGGCCGGGGGTGGGGGGTGGGGGGGCCTCCGGGCTCTGGCCCAACCTCCCGCCCGCCCGCTGGCAGGGGCAGGGGGACGCTCCAGGACGCGCTCACCCGTCGATGTCCGCGGTCTCCACGTAGCACAGGCTGCTGGGCTCGGTGCTGGCGAGCAGGAGCAGGTCGGCCTGGGGGGGGAAACGGCGTTGGGGGCGGGGAGCGGGGGGCCGCCCCCCAGCCAGCCGCCAGCTCACCGGGACCACGCTGTCTCTGTGCAGGCACACCAGGTCTCCCGCGCGCAGGTTCGCCCATTTCTTCCACAGGAAGCTGGGGGGGACGGGCCGAGAGGGTCCTTTGTGCAGGGGGCCGGCCCTCGCTGACCCCCCCCTCCAGCCCCCCGCCCCTCGCCGAGCCCCTGCGCCCCCGCCCCGCCGGCGCCTCACCTCTTCCCCACCAGGATCTGGCAGGGCCTGTTGTTGACGATCCTGTCGCTCCTGTGTCGCCCCTGGGCCGACAGGGGGCGGGTCAGAGGGACGGCCCCGCCCCGCCCTGCCCGGGCCCCCAGGTAAGGGCCAGGCCCCGTCCGCGCCCGCCCCCCACTTACGATGTCATCCACCAGGTCCCGGGCCGCCCGGATGATGAGGAGGCACAGCAGCGGCGCAAACAGAGTGAACCAGGGCAGCGTGGAGATCTCGGGGAAGCCCTGGGGGGCCGCGGGGCTCAGGGGCCGCCGGACGGCCCCGCCCCCGCCCTCACCTGGCCCCGCCCCTCGCCCCGCCCCTGACCTCGCCCCGCCCCGGCCCCGGCCCCGCGCCCAGGCTGAAAGGTCCACGTGCTGCCCACCTCGACGCGGGCCCAGCCCCCTCTCCGCCAGACCTGGGGACAACCACCCCTGTCCCTCTGGTCCCTCTGGTCCCCTCTATCCCTGTCCCCTCTAGTCCCTTTGTCCCTCTATCCCTCTGGTCCCTCTGTCCTTCTGTCCCTCTGGTTCCCCTCACTGCCCAAAACTTCTCCCCAGCACACTCTTCCCTTCCCCGCCCAGCTCCATGTCACCTCCTCCAGGAAGCCCTCCCAGCCCAAGTCCATTCCCTCCTCGGGCTGTCCCTTGTCCCTCTCACAGAGCACCCCCCCCAGCCCCACTCCTTCCAGTCATCCCTCAGGTCTGAGCACCACCACCTAGCACGGGACCTGCACACAGTAGGTGCTCAGTAAGCATTCAGTGGATCTTTACTCAGAACAGAGGGCGACGCTGGGTGAGGGTCGGGGTGCTCTGGAAACCGCCCAGGGCTGGACCTCGGCACCGCTGCCCCGCCCACCCCACCCAGGCCACCCAGGCAGTTCGGAGACCACCCTTGACCCCCGCTCCCTCCTCGCCCTGGGGTCAGCACCGCGAGGGCTGGGGCCACGGGTCCTGTGTCCCAAACTGTCTCCCCCGGGGGTGGGGGGACCGTGCCCTGCTGGCGCATAACGGAGCCACCCTTGCACCTTCGTCATTCAACAAACACTGAGCCCCTCCTGTGTGCCAGGCCCTGGGCCGAGCCGTCGGGCCCCAGCCACGGACCCACTGACCGTGCGCACCGCAGCCCAGGGAAACTGCCCTGGGTCTACACGGCGCTGGGGCAGGGATGGTCAGGGCGGGCTCCCTGGAGGAGGCGCTGCCCCCAGCCCGCCACACCTGGAGAACGATGATGAAGAGGAAGTAGAGATTGGACGTGCGGTGGAACTGCTCGTACAGGTTCAAGGGCAGGAAGGAAAAGACGTTGTACTTGGCCGTGCAGATGACGTTGCTCTGGAACGGAAGCCAGCACGAGATCGCCCGCGGGCCCGGGCCCACCGCCACCCGGCCCCGCCCTCCGGCTGCCACCTGCACTGACTGAGCGCCCACTGAGTGCAAGGTCTGGAGCCAGAGTCCACCGAGTGCCCGCTGAAGGCCGAGCCGTAGCCATCATTTCTGAGCCCCCTCGGGGTGTGAAGACTCAGGGGGCGGAGCCGTGACTCGGACCCCCCAGGATGACACACGCAAGGGGTTGGAGGTAGAGCCCCGAGGCCGCCCCGCGCTCTCCAGGGCCGGTACTAACTCATCCTAACGGAAACGGGTGCGGGGTGGGGTGGGGGGAGCTGAGCCCGAGGCCGCGGTCCTGGGGTGAAGGCGGGGAGCACGGCCGCGGGCCCGGGGCGCCCACCTGATGCTTCTTCTTCTGCCAGCACAGGAAGCTCTTCTTCTTGAACTGGCTGTTGTAGGACCTGCTGTTGGCCTGCACCTCCCAGGTGAACGCTGCGGCGGACACAGCGGGCATCGCGCACGGCCGCGGGCACACTCGGGCTAACGACGCCCCAGAGGACGGCAGGCGGCCCAGGGGACCCAGCGCTGGAGACGCTCGGCTCGCGGCCAGGCAGCCGGTAAACAAGAGGCACGGCCCCCCCCCGGCCTCCCCGCAGGGAGCCCGCCGGAATCTGTGGGGTGGCCCCTCGCCCGCCACCCCGGGCCCATCCCTGGGCTAAGAGAACAGGCTCTAGGAGATCCACTCTCACCTGTGCCCTCCACAGAGGCATAAACTGAGGCCCAGCGATGGGCTCCAAGGGGATGGGCTCCAGGCCCCGAATCCTGACCTAGCGTCCAGCCATCAGCTCCGGGGACACGTGTAACCCGACAGGAGCCCACACTGGGCCCGTTGCATGGGGTCCCCTTCGCCCCCCTGCCCGGACCCAGGACACACACCTGAGTTCTTCTCCTCCTCGAAGTCCTCTTGGTAGCGGAGACTGCCCATGCTGGTGGGGCTGGGGTGGGGGGGCAAGGTCACATGGGGGCCCAGCCCTTGCTGGTCCCCATCGTCCAATTCTCTGCCCTCCGGGAACTCACACCTGAGAGTAGACCCTCTAAAATGTCACCTCCCGTGTCTGTCAGCGGCCCCATCCCAGGGCTCAAGTTCCCACCACTGGCTGGGTCCTCTGGGTGTCCTCAGGCCCAGGGGGGCCCAGGCTGACCCCCGAGCCCACAAGGGGCTCACATCAGCAGCCCCGGAGGTAGCAACTGAAGGTTGCCTTGTCTTCCCCATTAAAGCCCAACCCCTGGATGAAGGCTCTTCTCAGGCCACTACTCCCACCCCGCCCCCTCCCCTGGGATGCCCACACCCACCTCCTCCGGGTGGTCCTCCGGGGTGGTCCTGCCACCATCTCCCGCCCCAATCCCCAATGCCAGACCCACTTAGGGGCTTGATGCGTGTTTGCTGACTAAGGGGGGCCCCCAGGTTCTATGTGGGATCTGGAGGGTGTGTGGGAGGGCTGAGCATGGTCTTGGGGCAGCCAACCACAGCTGGGGGGCCAGGGGGCAGACACCACACCTTCTCTGGAGCCTGGAACCTCCCACCATCCAGCTCAGGCCGGACTCTGGCGGTGGGCGCAGGAACCTGAGCCTCCCGCAGCAGCTCCCCCGGGGCCGCGGCCCCCACCCCGAGCCCCTGACCCGCGGTGCCCTCCACCCGGAGCAGCCTCGCCGCAGCGGGTGGGCGCCTCCTCACCCTTCTGCTCTCAGCTCATACTTCTCAGACCGGGCACGCGGGTCCCCGTGCCTCCTCCGGGCTCCCCCTCCCCCTGCGGCGTCCCCCATCCCAGCTCGGATCCCCCCTCTCCGCTCTGCTTCTCTCCCTGTCTGAGCTGCGAGCTGGAGTCCGGAGCGCGCGGCGCGGAGATGGCAGGCGTCTCAGGGCACCGAGTCCCCAGGCCCCGAGGGGGCGGGCCTGGCTCAGCGCCCATTCGCCAGACGAGGACAGGCGAGGCTCGGGTGAGCCCCGCGGGGCAGATGGTCGGGGAACGCCCAGTGGCCAGGGTCCACCGCAAGTTCAGGTGGGGCAGGAGGACGTCCCCTTCCTCCCGCTCTCGGCTCACCACAAGTCTCGAGCATCCCGCGGCGGCGGCGGCCCAGACGGTTCCCCCGGGACCCCGGGACCCCGGGGCGGCGGCGCTCCGCGGACTGCGCCCCGCGCAAACCTCCGGCGACGCCCCACCGAGGCCGCCGCGACCTCACGCCCTCAGGCTGGGCGGAGTCCAGAGAGGGTGCGCGGGCGCCGGGGGACGCACAGCAGCGGGAGCGCCGCCGCTCACCTGCGCGGGCCGGGGCGGGGGTCCGCGGGCGGCGGGGCTGTGCGCGAGGCGCAGCTGTTGGCCCCGAGCCAACCGGCCTGAAACGGGCGGCGCGGGGCGGGGCCGGGGGCGGGGCCAGGAGGGTGGGGGCGGGGCCTCTTCGAGACGGGCGGGGCCTGCGTGGGGCGGGGCTGCCTGTGGGCGGGGCCTGTGCCGTGACGCGCCCGAGGGGCGGGGCCGGGGCCAGAAGGCGGGATGTGGGTGGGGCCAGGGCAGCTCCGGGGGTGGGGTCTTGTGAATTGAAACAGGCGGGTCCGGAGTGGTCGGGGGGGCGGGACCCCCAGGGTGGGCAGGCCGGGGCTGCGCTAGGGGCAGGTTCTGTAAATAGTACCCAAGGGGCGGGGCCTTCCGGAGAAGGCCGGGGTGGGGGCGAGGCAGAGGTGGAGCCTGGGGAGGAGGTCTCTGCAGAGGTGTGCCCAGCCGAGGGTGGGCCCGGATCTAGGGTGGGCGCTTCGCACGGAGCGGAGGGGTGTCGAGGTGGGGGCAGGCTGGGGCTGGGGACGGTCAGTGGGCGGGCCGGATGAGAGGGCCTCTGTCCGGGCCAGAGGACTAAGGGGACCATGATTTAGGAGCAGGGCCTCGGTAGGGCGGGTTGGATCTAGCCAGGGTTGCGGAGGGCCAGAGTGGGGCTGGGAACGCGGGAAGGACGCACAGGCATCACAAGTGCAAGCTGCGTGCCGTCCTGTACCTGCTTAGGGAGCACCTTCTATGCGCAGGTGTAGTGTTGGGCGCAGCGTGGAAGCCCAGGGGGTGCCGGCCGGGTGTGTGTCCACCCAGCGGGCGGCCAGGGCTCTGGGAGTCTCCCTGAAGGTGACAGGGGTGGGAGACAGCCGTGCAGCGGGGCCATGGCCGAGGAGGGAGCCGGGGCGGGGGTATGTGGGAGCGGCTGCTGAAGCTAGGGCCCCCGGAGTGGGGTTCAAGGGGAGGGGCAAACTTGGCGGAGAGAAGTGGTGATTGAGCGCTGCCTTTCATATTTTCACTTTTAGACACGGTCTGAAGTGTGGAAATCAGGAAGGTGGTTGGTTCTGGGCTTCCCCACCCTCACCACCCTTCCCTCTGGGCCCTGGGACCCCTCCCTCTAGCCTGTTTCTAAGCCAGCAGACCTGGTACCTGCGCCTGATGCCAAGCCCCAGACGCCCGGCTGCCTGGCGACACCTGTGAGCAAATGCTGGGTGAATGAACGAATCAGTGAGTGCTGGTGTGGTGAGGGCGGCACACAGGATGTGACCCCCCCCATCAGGGCAGCCACCTCCCACTCCACACACCCTCCTGGGCCTGGGGAAGAGGGGGGCAGGTAGGCCTCTTATTCAATCACCGAGCACACATCCAGCGCCTATCCAGGGGTGTCCCGGATGACAGAGGAGGGCTTGCACAAATTGTTCTAATTTTGCCGGGACTGGCCCTGAGGAGGGGCCTGCAGACCCCATCCCGTCCCCAGGATGTGCAAAGGCCCTGCAGCCTCCAAGAGTCAGCATCTCTGGCCAGCTAGAAGCTGGCACCCATCCTCGGGGCCTCCCTGGGGGCTCGTTAAGCTCTGGGGAGGAAGGAGACACCACCAGGGTCACGGAAACCGGGGGCGCCTGGGTCAGTGAAGCACCCGACTCTTGATTTCAGCTCGGGACAGGATCTCAGGGGCGTGGGATCAGTCCTGTGTCGCGCTCCACGCGGGTCATGGAGCCTGCTTGAGATTCTCTCCCTCTCGCTCTGGTCCCTCTCTCTAAAAAGAAACAGAAACCCCACAGAAACAGGCCTGCACCATTTATTTAGGAAACTACTACTTGTTTTCAGAAGAGGTGGGAGAAACTCCAATGGTCACAAGAGCACAACAGTGGTTGGTCGACACTTGCCCCCCGGGACCCCCAGGATCCAGAGGGCAACCAGTCCTCTGCAGTGCTGGCCCAGGACACCTCGGGGGTAGAGGCTGCTGTGTCCTCAGCTTGGGACCCTGCTCTCCAGGCCTTCGGCAGAAGCCTACAGGGGCCTCCTCCGGGCAGCCCTCCTGCCAGCACCTTTGCGTTCCTGCCTCCAGACCCAGGGACTCCAGCGCCAGCCCCTCCCTCCGCGAGGTTATTTCTGGCTTCACTTTGCATTTTAAATGAACCCAAGGTGGACAGATGAACAGCCCTGGCCCCTCCACCCCCGAGAGGCACATTCACAAGGCAGCCGATTCCGAGGCGCCCAGGCTGGGCGCGATGCACAGCAGCACCTCCTGGGAGCTGCAGGCCGGGGCACGGTGGGCGGGGGCCACCCTTCCCTTTCTGTGGTAGCTTCTCAGACGTGCATGGCACAGGTGTGGCTCTCCGGGCCTCCTCACCCCCACCCCGCCGGGCGCAAACCCCCTGCCTCACAGGACTTGGCTACTGCCCCCACCATCACTGCACCCCACGGGGGCCAGAGCGTGACACGCCCCACACCCAGACCGCCCAGAGTTCTAGGGCCCAGAGCACCCCCGGGCCAGGGTGGCAGGTCCTGGCACTGCTCAGGCACCGACGGAGGTCAGGGCACGTCCTGACCACAGGGACAGCCTGCATGGGGCCTCGTCTGGCACAAGAACACCACCGGACGCCAGGGAGCTAAAATCCATACAAACATTTATTCCGTCCCTGCCTCGGGTTGGGGCTCGGGGCTCAGGGCCCTAGGGGGGCTGCAGGCCTTTACAGACAGCCCCTGGGGGAGGGCGGGGCTCTGGCAGGAAGACAGGGTCCAGAGGCTGATGGGCCCTGGAGGGGTCCGGAAGGCGAGGCCCTGGGGGTGGGGGGGCAGGGGGACTGGCTTGGTTCCCAGAGGTCACGGAGTCCAGGTGGGTTTGGGGAGGCCAGTTCCCACCCGTCCGGCCCAGGCCGGGCTGGACTCTCGGTCCTGGTGGCTGCCAAGGTGCCAGCTGTCGGCTCCCGGCCCCCCAACTCCTCCCCCTGCCCCGCCCCCCACAGGGAAGGCAGCACCAGGGCTTCTCCAGCTGGGGAAAGACAACTGTGCGAGTAGTCGTCAGATTTAAATTACAAATAATAAAAATAACAATACAAAATAAAAAAAAAGAAACCCCTGTCTCAAACACACCCACGAAAAGCCTGCCCGGCAGAGGGGCCGGAGCGGGAGGCCTGGCTGCCGGGGACTCAGCAGGGCCCACTGGGTGCCGGGTGGGGTCTGGCCCAGCCTCATGGGGCGTCAGCAGCAGTCTCGGAGGACAGAAGTCGGGGGCAGAGAGGCGGGGCGGCGCAGGGGGCCGGGTGGGGTCAGGGCTCCAGGTGGTCTCGGCGTGGGCACTCGGCCGCCGGCTCCTCCCGCTCTGTTTCCATGTCTCGGCGACGTGGACAGGGTTAGCTCTCGAGATTTATTGCACTGTTTTGGAAGAGGCCTGGGGTAGAGGCCGGGCCGGGGCTGCGGGGAAGGCGGGCAGGCGGCAGCGGTCACCGCTTGGTCTTGGCGTCTTCTCGGATCTTCCAGATCACCAGGTGCATGCAGGCGCTGGCGTCCTCGCTGGAGCTGTGCCCGTCCACTGTGGGGCAGAGCGGGTGGGGGATGCGTTGGCGTGGGTGCGCCCCGCCCCCGGGCCCCGCTGCCCCTGCTCACCACCGCCCCCTGCTCACCGTTGTCCTGGATGATCTGTCTGAGGTAGTCAGCCATGAGGTTCCGCAGGGAGCGCTTGTAGGGGAGGCCCAGGCGGTGCGGGAAGAGCACGGACGTGTCCACCACGGTGCTGTGGATGACCTGTGGGCGAGAGGCTGGGCAGAGACCGCGGGAGCCAGGGCCCCAGGGGGCGGGGGTAGGAAGGTGCCCGGGGCTCAGCCCGCCCAGCTCCCAGCATCCTCCCTCCGAGGACCCCGGGCAAGCAGAGCCTGGGGACGGCAGTACCTTCAAGGCCAGCAGGTCACTCTCCAGGCTGTGTCCGATGAGGACGGTGTCGGCGCTGAACATGCTCAGCAGGACAGCCTGGACGTCCCGGAGCGAGATGCTCGTGTCGGCGAGGTCAGCCTCAGTCACCCCTGAAAACCTGGGGCGGGTAGAGCAGGGGCCCTGAGGGTAGCTAAGGAGGCAAATCTCGGGTTCCCACCCTGGGAGCTGGGGCAGGGAGTGGGGGGTCGGGGCCATACCTGGTGTTGTAGTCAACAATTTCATTGTCCGGCTTGACGAAGGTGTCGTAAACCACCTGCATGTCCGTGTCCACCACCGTGACACGCGTCAGCTCCAGGCCATACGTGGTGTAGGACTGCAGGCCAGGAGGGGTCACGTGACCACATGCCCCCCCGCCCCCCACCGGCCCCCAGGACCACGGGCCAGACACTCTGCACCCCGAGCCCCAGGGAGCTCCAGGCCTTCTGTGGGAGCGGGGGTGGGGACGAACCTGCAGTGCCCTCACAAAGCCCCAACAGCCCCCTGGTTTACAAGCCAGTCCCGAGGACCTTGGCTGTGTCGCACGGTGCGCCTGGTGTGCCAAGGGGTGAGACGAGAGCTTCTACTCGGCGGTGGGAGAAAAGCTCGCTTTCAGAAGACGCCGGCATGGCAGCCAGACACAACCTGAGGCACGAGGGAGGCCAGCACCCCGCCGTGGTCCGCGGCTCTTCCCCTCACCTGCTCTATCCTGAGACCCACGCCGGCTCCAAGCTGCAGGTGCAGGTGCCTGGCCGCCATTGAGTGCACACGGTGCTCAACTCACCATTTCACAGTCAAGGGCGTAAATCCCCGGGTGGGCGTCTTCTGAAAGTTCTTTATCGAAAGTCTTCACAAAGCCTTCGAGGTTTTCCTTCCGGCCGTCCTGCACGTGTTGCTGCGAGCAGAGCGGTGAAGGCCCGTGAGGCTGGCGGGCGGGGGGCGGGTGGTTTCTGGGGGACGCCCCACTGTTCCTAAGGCCACCGTCAGAGGCACACGGATCAAAGGACAGGAAAGGGGGATGTGGGCTCTGGCCCAGGCTGCACCTCGTTTCCAGCCAGGCCGGGGGTGCTCCCCAGGTGGGGGAGCAGGGCCCCAGAGACCTACCTTGGCGACCTGACAGCCAGTGGAGCCGATGGCAGCCGAGCAGCACGTGTACTGAGTCTCCCAGCCGCCAGCCACTGAAAGGGAGGAGGAGGTCAGGGCCCGGCCCCCAGCAGCCCAGTCCCACGCCTCCCGCGCACAATCGTGGCACCTGATGTGCTGGGGCAGGGGCTTCTCAGCAGAGGAGGGGTGGCCCCTGTGAGGCGGGCATCTACAGCCTCCTCTCCTCCTCTCCTGGGGGGCACCAGGGCCCCTGAGGGAATGAGGATTCGGGACCCCGGAGGAGGGGCCCTCCCCCGGTGTGGCAGCAAGGACACATGTGTCTTGGGGATGGGGGGGGACCCTGGCACACCCACCAGTGGGCAGCAGGCGGCCTGCAAGAGGGAGCACACCACGTGGGGTGCTGAGGGTGGGAGCCAGGGTGCGTGGGGGCTGGGGGTTGTGGGGGGCCTCGCCACCATCCACACTGGGACACGGCTCAGGAAGGGAGAGGACACGCAGAAAGAAAACTGACCAGTGTTGGTGCAAAGGGACAGCCTCAGCCTGACCAGGAGTCGGCGGGGAGGTTGTGGGGTGTGGTGTCTGCAGAGAGGGCTCACCTCGGTTCCGGCGGAGCCGCCCCCAGTGGTAGTAGCACTCCTCCTCGCGCACACAGCGGCCCGACGCGGACACGAGGTACTCACTGCCACACCGGCAGCAGATTCTGCAGGAGGCTGTGGGGCGGCGCGGGAGCATCAGGCCCTGAACCCCCACCCTGGGGTGCGCCCCGGCTCACGGCACACTCCCCCTGCCCAGACGGCCCTCCGCAAGCAGGGGGGCACAGTCCACTCACAGTCCTTGGGCTTCTTCTCCTCAGCCGTGAAGATGACGGCGCCTCCTGGCCGCTCGGGGTGTGGGAAGGGGTACCCGTTCTCCTTGAGCTGGTCCTCCGTGAGCAGGTACTCCTTGAGGCGGCCGTACAGGGCGGCCCCTGGGGACAACCGGGCACGTAGTAAGCCCGCAGCAAGGCCACGGACGGCTAAGCAGGGGGAGGGCCTGGCTGGACGGCTGCAGGGACCAGGCTCACCTTTCAGATCTTCCACCCGGGGGCTGCTCGGGCGGCTGAGCGAGAAGCTGGTTTTGGTGGCCAACTTGCCCCCCAGCACCATCTCATGGGACACGACCCTCCGGCCGCTGGTTTCTGGAAGTGGGGGGACGGTAAGCCATGCTCAGACTCCTTCGTCCCTCCCGAGTGCACTCCCACCCTCCGTGGTGACCTGTCCCCCGGCCAGCTCCTCACCACCCTGTCAGACAGGCGAGACTGCCCCCGCCTAAACTCTTTAGGGACTGGCTGCTGGTTGCCAGAAGCCCCAGGGCACGTAGATCAAGGGGCCTTCCAGGGGCACTGTGGAAGCCTCCCAGGAGGAGCTGTGGGGGCCGAGGCGGGAGCAGGAGAGCAGGGAAGTGTGCGCACTGGCGGCTTAATGTGCCTTCAAGAGGCAGTAATGACGCGTCCTCCCGGAGCTGAATGCACGCAGCAGGCCGGGTGAGCTTCGCCTTTGAAGAGGCCTCCCCATTAGCAGGCGGCCCCCGGCTCGGGAGAGCAAGCTCGCTAAGGAGGGCAGTGAAGAGCGAGAAGATGCAGGAGTGAGGGTGTGGGGCGGACGCCACCTTCCATGGAAGCCCGCCGACCAGGAGCCAGCACCCACCTTTTTGTCTGAGAGCCTCCCCGCGCTCCGAGCGGCAGAAAGCCGGCTGGCCAGGGCCCCACGGCCTGGGGGAGAGTGGTCCCCAGCCACCAGCGCAGCCCTGGGCCCCCCCTGCTAGAGGCACAAACCCGACTCTTCCAGACATTAACGCCCCGGCCACCCCTCCTAGCCTGACTTACTGTTGAGACCAGGCACGGAGCTGGGGACCAGGCCCCGCAGCTTCTTGAGGGTGTTCACAGCGACGTTCAAGTAGATGTTCTTGCTGGGACTGCGGTCATAGGCCACCTTCTCCTCGTTCAGCGCCTGAGGACGGCACACTGCTCAGCCTGGGGGCCCCGGGCCTGGCCACCCCCGAACTTGGGCCAGCCGTGGCCCCCTCAGCTGACCAGCAGCCACCCGCCAGGGTCACGCACCTTCTCTATGGCTTCCTGGTTT
The DNA here is from genome assembly GCF_048164855.1 of Canis lupus baileyi. Taxonomy (NCBI): domain Eukaryota; kingdom Metazoa; phylum Chordata; class Mammalia; order Carnivora; family Canidae; genus Canis; species Canis lupus. The sequence continues at coordinate 58,864,882 of NC_132856.1, read as the reverse complement.
GAAGAGCTGAACTTGAGGCATTCCTCAATGAACAAGTTCAGATACCGCTGGCGGATGACCGTGGGGACTTTGCCCCCAAACTCTTTCGGAATAATGGGCTTCTTTAAACTCTAGGGATGACACAGAGCCATCGGAGGTGGCACAGCCCTGCCCGGTCTTCTGATGCATTTCTCAGAACACACAGGCTACGGCACACACAGGGCGGACCCCGCTGGAAACTCTGGGCTTCGGTGCCCGTGAGGGCTGCTACTGGCGCATCGGGGCCAACAGACCAGCACAGCGGTGTCGACCAGCGGGGAACCGAGGGCAGGCAGGGTGGCGTACGTGGCACCTGTGCCCTCTGCTCTCTCCGAACAGACACTGCCCCAGGGATGTATTCCTTAATGAACAGAAGAGTGGAGGGAGCGGGGAGGGTGCCAGCGAGCCGCAGGGAGGGGGATGCTCACCTGTAAAGATGGGCTGTGGGCAACGCGCTTGGGGGTGACGGTGGTGGTGGTCTTGGACGCCATGCCTGACAACGTGCGGGCCTTCAGGGGCTGGCTGCCTGGCTCGGGGCCATTGGGAGGCTGGCTGCTGCTGGCGGCGAGGGTCCTCTTGGCACCTGTGGGGGCTGGTGGGGCACAGGGCACGTGAGTGCAGGAGGAGAGCACGCCCATCACTGAGCTGCAGAGCACCAAGCAGCCGCGGTCATTGAGCGTCAGCAGGACGTGCATCTCGGAGCACAGGGGGAAGGGCTGGGCTGGGGGGCACGGGCTATGGAATGACATTAGGCTCTATCTGCTTTCGGGCAAGTCCATCGAGAAGGGGAAAACACAAATGGGGCTCCGGAGGCCGGCTCAGGCAACGTTGCCGCCGGGGTGGTCCGGCGAGTGGCAGGGCACATGTGGAGCCTTTGCCACATGTTCCGGCCCCCAACTCCGAGGCATTGACGCAGGAGGGAGGAAAAGGCCCTGGCTCCTGGGCTGAGGACCAGAGGGTATAGGATGCCCCCCGGCCCGGTCATTGTGACCAGCCGGCCTGCCTGCTGCTGCCTGTGTTCCCTTTGATGAGGTCACAAACCAAACAGTCTCCCGCCCCCCAGGGAGGAGGGTGCCCGCCTGTGGGGCCGTTTCCGAGGGCTCCGGGGCAGGCGAAGGGGACTAGGGGAGGCGGTGGGGGGGCGCACGCCTGCTTGAGCTTGGGGCTTCTGGCCGGCCCCGCGCCTGGGCCCCACCCTGCCCAAAGAAGGCGAACAGATGGAGAGCAGAGGGCCCCGACCCCGGCCTCCCGGGAGGACGACGGCACGCAGGCTGGCGCGGCTTAGCCCACACCGGGGCAGCCTCTGCTGATGGGGCAGACACGTGAGCTTTTCAGTAAGGAGAGACACCTTTTAGATTCATTCAGACACTTTCCACACAGCACTCGGGGCACACGTGGAAAGGAAAGCCAGTATGAGCTTCGGACGGGACTGCCCAGACCTCAGGTGAGTCCCCCTCGCTTGGGGAGGCCGCCACAGTGCCTATGGATACTGGACCACCTGCGGCTGACGCCACCCGCCTTGGGCACAGCGAGCAGTGTGCCAGGGTTGCCCCAGGCCATCGACGACCCGCGAGACCCGATTGCAGGCAGAAGCTGTGGGTTTGTGAGAGCCGTGTCCAAGGATCCACACGGTTCAGGGCCCTTTTCCCTTGGCCGCTGCTAAAGCCCCTCAGCCAACACCTCTCGCCATTGAGTTCTAAGGCAGGAGCTCCAGGGAGGGGAAGGTCAGATCGCAGACAGCTTATCCTGAAGAAGGTTCTTGGCACCAGGGAAAAGGGGGGTGGGGGAGTGGCTGCGGATGCCTGCATTTGTGGGACAGCCTTGTCGGGCCACACGCAGGCCCCGGTTACTCAAGGGAGTGTTTAAACCAACAGCAAGGGAGGCCCCTGGGAGCCGATAAGGAGGCAGGGACCTCTCCAAGTGAGGCTGACTCTACATGTGAACAAGCTCCCCCCCCCCCCCCCCCCCCCCCCCCCCCGGCCAACATCTCCTCGCTTCCAGAGGCGGCTGCCTTAGAGACTCACCTGTCAGACAGCAGAGGCATGACCCGGCTTCCCTAGTGGGGGAAGGTGCCCCTCAGAGCAGTAGGGCATCATGATCTAGCCCAAGCCCCTCCCGATGAGCTGAAAGCCTCCCTGACACCAGCTTTGGGCAGGAGCCTGGTGCCTGTCCCCACACACCACCCGGAGGCCAGCTCCCTGTTCCTGGCATCACTGTCTAGAGCCCGGTGCCCACACTCAGACCGGCCCCCACCAGGCCACCCGCCTCCAATACCCCAGGAGCCCGGGGGAGGCAAGGACACAAAGACCAGGGACAGAGAGAGTCACAGGGAGGCTTCTGGGTCAGGGCCTCTGAGGGAGGCTCTGGGTCTGCCAGACAGACAAGGGATGGGAGGAAGACAGGAAGACATCCCCAGACTCTCAGCCAGCCGCCCACTCCCAGCACCAAAGCCAGGAAAGGCCCAGAGCCGCTGGGCACTGCACCAGGCCCGACTTGGCCTCCTGCTAACTGTCGGAGAGACCTTTATCCCCATGTCACAGACAAGCACACTAAGGGCCCGGCCAGGCCACCATTGCTGGCAGAAGCGGAGCCCGGCCTGGGGTCCCTCCTGTCACTCCCGAGCCCCTGTGCCCTGGGACTCACCTGCAGCCAAGCGGGGGTTGGGGACATGGGCGATCCTCCTCTTCTCACCAGGAGCTGAGATGTGGATGGAGGATGGCTTCTCTGTTGGCTGCTGGGCAGCCTGGAGCCAGGTGGCTGAGTCCCTCTGGGCCTGCTGGGCCCGCCGATAGCACACCTCCTGGGCAGTGGGAGGCCGGGCAGGGGGTGCTGGGCCTTTCCTCACCGGGTCTGCCTGAGTGATGACAAATTCCAGGCTGGGGTCGTATGTGGGGGGCACCCAGAGCAGACCACGTAGGCCCGAAGGCTGACAGAGCAGGCAGGAGGGCAGGGGCGCCGGAGCCGCGGTGGAGTGGGCTGCCCTGGCGCCCTCCTCTGAGTTCCTGGATACCCTGGCAGGAACCGAGCTCGGCAGGTTAGACCTCAAACTCATGTTGCCTGGCTGTCCCAGGGCACCTCCGTGGTCCTGCTCTCTTGGCTGCTGCCTTCAGAATGCTCAGGCCGTGCCCTTGGCCCTGATATAGGCACAGCCACTACGTGGGTGGGAATCCTTGGGCCCCCTGATTGGATTGGCACGTCAATCCAATCACGCTTGATTCAATCACATCCAGCCTCCAGCCTCACCAGGGGAGGGGTCTGGCGATTGGATCAAGCAGAGCTCCCAGGTGCTTGGCCAGGAGCCCGCCCTCTGCCCGTCTTCCCTATGCCTTCCCCTATGCTCGCTCGCCTCAGCCACCAACATCTGCTCCTGTCTTCAGGGTGGAAACCAGGGCTCAGAAAGGTTGGGACTGTGCCTGCAACCACACAGCACACCTCACAGCCAGTGCTGGGCCCGTCCCTTAGGGGGCCCTCCCTGCTCTGTGCCCCGCTTTCCCCCAGCAGGGAGCACAGCCCGAAGACCGGAGGTGGGCTCCACACACTTCAGTGCCAGGACACAGGAGTGCTGGGTGTACGTGTGCTCATGGGCAGAGGGACACAGGGATCTGATTCTGCAGACGGGGGCCTTCCCTGCCCTGCCAGCCTCCCCTGGGGACCCAAAGGCAGACTGACCTCCTTGCCTTGCTTGGAGAGATGAGAAATTCTCCTCTTCTGCCCAGGGAACAGAGTGGTCAGAGCAGAATGCCCCTTGTCTTCGTTCTTGTCTTCCTTAGGGGGCTGAAAAACATCCAACCCTCAACGAGGCTCCCTCCCTCTGGCCTCTCCTCCCACACCCGTCTCGGGCTCCTCTGGGCTGCTCCAACCACCAACCACCGAGAGCCTAGATGCGGTGAGGTGGAAAGGCAGGAATGCACTCAAGGAAGGGGCTCCCAGGTCTTGAAAGAGATGATGTGGGACCCTCAACTCCAGCCAGGGGGCGCACCCCGCACGCTCGCAGGTGAGGAGACAGGACCCCCTGCATCTCCTGCAGACACACCCCAGCCCCGAGGGCAACATGGTCTCATGCCCAGACCACTGCCTCGGGCTCCTCTCCCTCACCCGCTCACATGGGGCAGCTCAGAAACGCAGAATGGGAGAACAGGGTGCAGAGATCTGACCGGCCACACCTCAAAGGTCTGTGAATGGAGCAGGGCAGTAAAGGACAGAGCACCCCAGGCAGGACCTTGCGACCCTCACATGAGATGTGGGTTTCAGAGCAGGGACCAGCACGGCAGGCTCTGTCGAACACAAGCTCCCTCTGGTGGCCGACATGGGGGCACTGGACAGTGGGTGTGGGGGGGTGGAGGAGGGAGGAGAGAGAGAAGGGGGAGAGGTGGGAGACGCGCCGCACGACTTTGCCTGATCTCTGCAGAGCTCAGAACACCACTGCGGGACCCTGCTGGGTGGGCCTCAGGGTCCTGGCAGTGGACAAGGGTGGGAGGGGGGATGGCACACAGCATGCAGCCCCCAAGGGCTCCTGACCGCAGGAGGGGAGCACCCCCACAGAAGCCACAGGCCCTGGGCAGGGGGCTCACCTGCCGGGCTAGCCGGCCCCTGTCCTCTGTCTTGACGCTGGTGGACTCATTGAAGATGCGCAGACACTCCTCCATGGGGTCGGAGTCGAAGTCAACCTCCTTTTCCAGAGCCGAGTAGTCCACACTCTCACTGGCCTCAGAGGAGGAGGAGGAGGAGGAGGGTGAGGCGGGGGCGGGGGTGGGGGCGGGCTGGGCAGGCGGAGGGGCCTTGAGGCGCTTCCGGGGCCCCTGAGCCACTGAGCTGCCCAGGCTGCTGTCGGAGTCGGAGTCAGAGTCAGAGTCCGAGTCGGAGCTGAGGCGGGGCGGGGCGGGGGGTGCTGTGGGCCCGGGGCCCTCGTCTTCGCTCTCGTCCCCGAAGAGGTCTGCGTGGCTCAGGGCCCGCTTCTGCAGCTTAGGGGCATCCCGGGAGGCACCCTCGTCCAGCGAGCGGGCCTTCCGCTCGGCCAGCTTCCCAGATGGGGTCTTCCCACCCGTCCTGACTGGCAGCTGGTGGGCACCCCCGCGGTCAGGCCGGCTTTTCCCTGAGCTGGCCACTGGGGTGGCCGAAGATGGCTTTTTCTTGGTCCCTTCGGGCTGCTCAGCCCTATGCCGGGGGCTGCCGGCCTGCGGGCCCCTCCGGTCTGCCCCGGGCTTCCCGGCCGGCCTCCCGTGCTCTCCGTCTCTGCCCTTGTCCTTCTTCCGGGCGCTGTCCTTATGGGTGGTGACAGGCAGTGCCCCACTTTTCTTCTTCTTGGGTCTTCCCTGCTTGGGGCCACCAGGCTCCCGGGTGGCCTTGGCGGGCGAGCTGGGCTTGGCCACAGGCGCCCCAGCAGGAGCCTTGGGGGGCTGCCCGAGGTCCTCCACGTCGTACTGCACTGCCATCTCCTTGGTCTCCCGCAGGCCACCTTCCTCAGTGTCCTGGCCCTCCCTGGAGCCGGGCTGCCCAGGGGCCTTGGTCTCGGTGCCCAACTGGGCCCTGGGGGGGCTGGTGGTGATGGGCCCGTCCACTGGAGCCGTGGCGGCATCATCATCTGAGTCTGAGAACCTGGCGTCGCAGCCGGCGAAGGGGTCGCAGGGCTTCTTGAGGGCAGGCGTGTAGGGTTCGCTGCCTCGGGAGCCCCTGGGCCTCTTGGGGGCCCTGTCATCCTTAGAACTGGCTCTGCTGAGCAGCCGGGCAGAGAAGTTGGACAGAGGGTCATACTCCAGGTCTGTGGACGGCTTGGAGTCATCCAACACGTACTTGCTGCTGGGGATGGGGCGGCCATATCGCTGGGGCTGGCTCACAGCCTTGGGGACGTACTCCAGGGCACTGCCACCCCCCCCACCATGGCCCTGTGCCCGATCCAGGGAGGCCAGCGAGTACTTGCTGCCTGCCTCGGCAGCAGTGGCCAGAGGGGTGGGCTGGTAGCTGGCATCAGGGCTCGACAGGCCGGGGCGGCCGCCAGGGTTGTAATCGAAGGACAGCGGGAAGGCGTCCTCATCCAGGCCAGTGGCGGAACAAGCGGTGGGGTCTCGGGGTGCCACGGCGGGGGCTTCGGCTGAGCTGTGCTCACGGGTCGTCTCCAGGAGCTCCTGGTACCGCCGCTGCTCAAGCTCCACCTCAGAGCGCACGGCCTCGATGGCCTGATTGACCAGCTCCAGCTCCAGGATGTCCGAGCGGGGCTCGTCCCCTCTGCCCAGGGCTCCATTCTCCCTCTGCACGGGGGGCTTGGGCAGCTCGGGGTTGTACGGATCATAACCGAGCCCTGAAACGGGAAGCAGGAGAGAAGAGTGGTGAGCGGGCCCCTAAACAGCGACAAGTTGGCCACCCCCGACCTGGGCGTCAGCCCCGAGGCCCGAAGCTCAGAACCCACAGAGAACCAGAATCAATGGGGGGCTGGGCCTCCAGCAAAGCCCCAGGGAGGCTATGCCAGAAGGTGAAGTTTTCCACAGTGGGCTCCCCCTCTCTGCCCGCACAGGCCCCAGCCCACGCAGGCTGCCAGGCAGGCTGAGGAAGCACAACTGGGCCCCAGAGCCATGGCCGTTTGGCCTGCACACCTCCTGGCACAGCACAGCTCGCGGTGCAGGTCGTGGCACTGGCACGATGGAGGAGGGACATTTCACCGGCTGGACAAGTGAAATCCAGGAGCTGGGGCCAGAATGGGATTCCCCGTGGGCCCAGCCCTCAGGGAAGCCGTAGCACGCTACTTCCTGCAGACAGGAGCTGGGCGGGTGTGCAGAGAGGGCCTGCCAGCCTGGCAGGGCACAGACACAGTGGGGCTGGCGGGGGGGGGGGGGGGGGTACATCCAAAGCTTTCCCTGGGTCAAGGCTTGGGTGGGAGGGGAGCAGAGGGCCGCCGCAGAGGTGTCACCTGTAGGGCTCTGTCCCACAAACACGCTCCCTGCCTCCCTGCAGTGAAGTCCATGGGGCTGTGCATATGCCAGGAGAAAGTGGAAGCCCACCACCGCTAGGGAGCCCGACAACACTTTTAAGGAAAAAGGTGAGGCAGGATGTTATCTGCTAAGGGTCTCACGGTGTAAAGAAGAAGAAAACATTGTACGTTCAAATTCCACTCTGAAAACACCAAGTGGGGTGGAGAGCAAAGCTGATGTCCTCATAACTTCTTAATTTTTTTTTTTTTTAAGTAATCTTTACTCCCACCGTGGAGCTCAAGCTCAGGATCTTGTCCTTTTATTTTTTTGTTTTTAAAGATTTATTTATTCACGAGAGACACGGAGACACAGAGACACAGAGAGAGAGACAGAAACACAGGCAGAAGGAGAAGCAGGCTCCTCACAGGGAGCCCGATGCAGGACTCGATCCTGGATCCCAGGATCACGACCTGGGCCAAAGGCAGGTGCCCAACCACTGAGCCACCCAGGCGTCCCAGGACCCCGTCCTTTTAATGTTCATATCAACCTGAAGGGTCCCCACCCCTAGCAGCGACGGTGGGATAGATGACTCCGGTTATGTACCATCTTCCAGGGCTTATGCCATGAGCCCAGCACCCATGTCACCAATGTCTGCACAAAACTCCCAGAAGACTCTCACTTATGGACAGACCTATGGACACTTTAAATAAAACATAAGCAAAAGAAGCCCAACATTCCAAGAAAAGGATAACATGCCATACTCAAAACACCATGTTCAAACATTCCAGAATTGAACGAGTTCATCATTAGAAATCCTATCTAGGGATCCCTGGGTGGCACAGCGGTTTGGCGCCTGCCTTTGGCCCAGGGCGCGATCCTGGAGACCCGGGATCGAATCCCACATCGGGCTCCCGGTGCATGGAGCCTGCTTCTCCCTCTGCCTATGTCTCTGCCTCTCTCTCTCTCTCTGTGACTATCATAAATAAATAAAAAAAATTTAAAAAAAAAATAAAAAAATACATTAAAAAAAAAATCCTATCTAAAATTTAACAACACAGGAGTCCAAGTCCCTGCTCCGCTGCGTCGGGTATACTTGGACCCAGTTTCGAGCTTGTAAATAAACCCTCGTGTGTTTGCATCCAAAAAAAAAAAAAAAATTTAACAACACATTTTATAAAGTGACATAATGACATTTTTGAAGCACTAAGTTGTACACCTGAAAGTAACATAACTTCGTGTATCAACTATATACTCAAATAACTTTTTAGGTCTCACCAGAGGTCACTCTGAAGCGTCTCAAGAGAAAACCTCCCTAGATCTCACGCCCTGCCCGCACCTGCAGGGAGCCCAGGGGGACCTATCCTGGACCTCCACCCTGCAGAACTGTCCGAGAAGGAGTCTTGATTTAAGGCCCCCCGTCCAACGTGACGAGCTACGGCAGCCCCAGGAAACTCCAGCACCACGGAGCGGGAAAGCCGTGGAAAGAAACCGGCACGGCTGGGCGCCAGCCTTCACCACAGGGAGCTTTGTAGGGCACAGTGGCTGGGCCTGGGGCCCCAGGGAGGGAAGGGGATCATTGTGGGCATGTTGTTTGGCTTTTACCCTGGAACCCAGGTTTAGATTATACTTAGAAGAAAGAAGCACGTAGCTTCACTTCTGACCACCGAGGACGAGCCAGGACCATGGGTCAGAGAGAGGGAGGCCGGTCCATCACCCACCACCACCGAGTGGGGCACTGGGGAGTGGTCATTTCCCCTCACTTGGGGCAGGATGCGTGGCCACCGCTGCTCAGAGGTGGAGGGACCAGCCAGATGGAAGGCCATCGTCCCAGCCCACGCTGACCCATCACCAGTCCAAATGCACGGATGGGAGGCCCACTCTGGGCCAAGTCCGCCGGAGTGAACAGAGAGGAGCCAATGCCTTCCCCTCGGAAGTCTGGGCTGCCAGCAAGGAGGAGGGGCCCACACCCAGCGAGGGGCTGGGTTGGCAGTTCTCAGGGGGCCTCCAATCCAGCCCAGCTCATTCCCCATCCTCCCTCCTGTGGCTAAGATTCCTGCCCCTGCTGTGGGGACGAGAGTGCAGCCTGCCTAGCGGGGATCCCCCTCCCCCAGGGGCTGTTTGGGATGAACGGAGGGTCCATCACTGGGCAGAAGGGCCACAAACAGTATGCACATCACCAGGAGCCCCTCAGCCGTTTCAGAGTGATGAGGTCCAAGTTCAGACCTCAGGCCACTTCACACTTTGAAAAGAAGGGTTCTCCCCCAAGTGCATCTGTGCTTAGGGGGGACCCCAAGGGAGGGAAGGAGGAGGGCCTACAAAAGAGGGGCCCTCAGGGGAGGGGACCTGAGGTAGGCCTGTCTTCCTACCCTGGAGCCTGTACTGACATTATAAAGGCAATCACACCTGCTCCACCTCCTCTAGCCTCCTGGCAGCCTGGCCTCTCAGATGGGAAGGGGCAACTGCACTCGGGGTCCCAGTGGCTCAGACCCTGAAGGGGGTGCAGCTCTTGGCTGAGCCCAGTCCAAGCACCCAGCCCCTGATAAGAGCATTCCCGAGCCTGCCAACATGGGGCATTTTCAGCCCCAGCTGGAGGCTGCCTCCCCCACCATAAGGCAAAAGAAACTGCCCTCGGTGTGCCTAAGAAGGTCAAAACCCTGCCCCACTGGGGCCTCAGGTCCTGTAAGACTTCATCAGCAGCCTAAGGGGCTCCAGACAGGTCAAGAAGCTTCGAGCATAGCTGCCAGGAGCTGCTACAAACCTGTGGCTTAAAGTGAGCACACGGAGCCCAGAGCTAGGTTACCTGAGGCTTCTGGGAGGGGGACCCTCGTGGCCTCTAGCCCCCTGCCCCACCCTGCTTCCAAGGGCCGGGACCGTGGGGAGCCTGTCAGGACTCAGTTGGTTTACGAGCTGCAGGTGCCCACGGGCCGTGCCCACCCACCTGACAGAGCCCACTGGAGGGCTCTGGGCGGGTGGCAGCCACAGAGGTTGGGAAGGGCCATGGGGCACCTTGGAAGGCATCTCCTAATTATCGCAGAATTAATCTGGATGGAAGCCAAGGGGCGGTTCCTTTGGGGGTTTGCACCTGGTAAGCATGCGTTTGGTAAACAAGATTAATTAGGCTGAGAAAGAAATCACGAACCCCTCTTCCCACACCCACTGCCCACCCCCAGCACACCTAGGCCCAGCCTTGCTTCCGTGCCCACAGAGGCCCCACACCCCCCAGGCCCTGCCCAAGGAGAGAGCTGCCCTTCCCTGGTTCCTGTGTCCCGACTCTCTGACCATTCGCTCCCGGGACAGGCTTCCAGCAAAGGGGGACGCCAGCACCCCGACCCCACAAGGAAAGGCCAACCCCCGCTTTCCAAGGCTGCAGATCCCTGAGTGCAAAAACTCACACAAGGCTGGGGCAAGGGTCACAGTGGAGACCACACGGGGCTGAGTGAGCAACAGACGGGGCAGTGGTGTAGCCGCCTCAAATCCCTCCCAACCTTACCTCTGCCGGGAAACCCCCGGGCCTGGGCCTCATCCGTGGCTCTGTGCCCCTGCTCCCACCGCACCCCACCTCCAGACAACACTACACACCCTCCCGTAAAGGCACGTGGAACTAACGACGGCCAAGCACAGAGGCCCCACTGGGGCGGGTCTGTGAGCCCCACCGTGAACCTCAGGAGCCACTCAGGCTTCCCCTCACATCGTCAGCCCCTCAGCCCATTCCACGGATAAGAAGGCCAAGTCTTGGCCAGCCAGGCCGCTCCCTAAGTTTCACCCAGCTGGTGAGAGGGCTGACCCCAGAGCCTAGGTCCTCTCCCACCTGGAAGGGAGACCTGGTGCTGCCAACGACCATCTCTGCCTTCCTAAGGGCTGGCTGTCGCCCCAGCCCTCCCACCACTCTGCCCAAGGTCCAAAGCCGATAAGCACACACTGCACAGTGGTCCCACCCCGGCTTCGTGCTGATAAAACATTAGTGGGACGGTCTTCCAACCCCGGTGGCGGCGGCCGTAGCCTGCTGACCCTGCATGGGGGTGTCAGGGACACAGGGAGGAGTCAGTCCCTCCAGCACTCGAGATAAGCAGGACACAAGGGCTCATCAGTGGAGAGACTAAACCCACCCAGGCTCCGGGAGCTGCGTAGGAGGCAGAGGCCTTACAAGGTGGTGGTGGTGGGAGGACGTACCCATAAGACCACACTGGTAGGTAGGGCACTGGCTCACAGCCAGCCCTGGCTTGGCTGGAATGCAGGGTAGGTGGCCAACTGGGGCTCAGAGGGTCCAAGCACCCAAGCACCCACCCCTCACTTTGGGCTCTTCTGGCCACTCCCCAAGTCCTCAGAGGCACTAGGAGCGTCACTACTTCCCTCCAGGCCCAAAGGCTCTATTCCTGAGGACCTTCCTTCTGTCCAGGCCCAAAGTCTCCCCTGGGTAGGACGCCCTTACACCTGGACATCCAAGTGCCCCACTCGACAGGGCAGGAGCCTGAAGCCCAGGATGAAAGTACCTGGCCATTCACCCATTCTGGAGCAGAGGGGAGAGTCCTGGGGCACGCAGGACCCATAGGAAGAGAACGGCGACAGCCAATGGATGTAGGTGCACACGGGGAGACACATGCTACGTGCCTGACAATGGGGCTGGGCTGTGCCTCGGGGAGCAGAGCCTGAGGTCCACCTTCACCTCCAGGACAGTCTGAGGACACCGGACAACCTCCCCTCGCTGCCCTCAGCTCTAAAGCCCACCCCCCAAGCAAGGACAAGGCCAGGGTTCCCAGGGAAAGAAAGAGGGCCCCTGCCAGGCCTGAGACCATCCCCCAGCTCGGCTCCCTCTGGGCATCACTGGCCACCCCGCTATGGGGCTGCCCCTCCCGAGGCTTGATCCCGGGAGGACCAGGACAAGAGTGCCCTGGAAGCAGCTACCGCCCGGCACACAGCCTGCTTGCCATCGTAAACACACCGGGGGCTCAGCTATGCTGCAAACATGCAGGGAAGCATGCGGGGCAGGATAAAAACCAAAGGAAACCCAGGAAGACACAGAAGAGCATGAAACAAAGAAGAAAAAAAAAAAAAAAGAAAACGCAGAAGAATGCCAGAGGGACCGGCTGCGGCGGCCACATGGGCCTCCCGGGGGGGGCCTGCTCTCTGCTGCCCTCATAACTGGGCTGGTTATGCCCCATGGGCTGTGGGGGGCACAAAATTGCTTTCACGGTCCCCAAACAGAACATTTTACGGATTCTCTCACTCCGGTCCTGGGACGCTTCCAACTCCCCAAACACGGGTGGCCAGTGGCTATCCTGGGGGTCACCTTCCTCCACACCACAGGCTCCTGGGAGGTGCCCCGGCCAGCGGGAGGCCCAATAACACTGCAGCATCCTCTTCCTGGAACATGGAGTCAAGACATGGGGGCAGCTAGCTGTGTCCCCCAGGAAAGAGCCCACACACCAAAGTAACACATGAGCATCAGTGCCTTTTATTATTTGACCACACAGGTAGGTGACGGGGAAGAGTGGTGAGGGTAGGCTTTCCAGGTGGGCCAGCCCCCTCCTCTCCTTCATACTTGGAACCAGCTTCCTGCCCAGAGCCTGATGGCCTCTACCTCAGCGACTCCTCCAGGCAGCCCTCCAAGATCCTCCCTGCAGAACTGGGAGGACTAAGCGGCTCAGGCAGGCCTGTGCTCTTCCCTAGGTACCCAGCACAATGCTGTAACAGTGGCGCCTGGGGAGGAGGCCCCAGGGCTTTCGGGTCCTGCCTCCTGGAATAGTACCCACATTCCTGCTCTTTGAGGGCTCTCTGGGCCACTCGGCTATAGAGAATCGGACACACGTCTCTCAGGACAAACAACTGTGATGTGTGACCAACTGGGTAGGGACGGATCTGGCCCCGAGGGACAAGCATGACCAGGATGTGCCTGGAGTGAATGCAGTCCCAGTGCTGCCCAGATGTGCCCTCCGTGTCCCCTGCTGTCCCGGAGCTCGACATGCTGACCACCTGGCTCCTGTCTACACCTCCGCCTCCGGTGAGCTGGCCGGCACAAATGTCTGCAAAGCTTTGTGGACGGAGGGAGGGAGTAAAAGAAATACTGGCCGAGGGTCACGGGCCCTCCATGCCTTGAGTGCATGCACTCCCGCGACACAGGCCCCTGTGGTGACTGGAGGACACGGTCCCACAGGACAGTTGGCCCCCAGCAGCCACACAGGAGATCCAGCGGCTCCGCGCACAGCCCCCTATTTCCGTCTTCCGGGGCTGAGTGGCCAGACAGCAGCAGCAGCAGCAGCAACAAGCTCCAGGACGACTGGGAGTCAGTGTGACAACAGTGACCCCTGCTGGACCCACTGGGGGCGGCAGCAATGCTGGGGAGCAAGTGCCCTTCCACTCCATCCCTCCAAACCACGCAAGAGAACATTCGGGCCTTCCACTGAGCTGCATCCCTGCCCCAATCCTGGATTACCATCCCCCCACTACCACCTCTGCTTCCAGCCATGAGGCAAACTTCTACTCATCCTTCAAAGCCCAGCTCAGTAACCATTTATTTGGGGAAACCTACCTGATGTCCCCGCAACCCCTATGCCAACTGCTCTGCCCTGGACCCCAGCCCACAGGTAGGTACTGAATTCAGACGCATCCAGAAGAGCCCTAGGAGGGTCCCAGGGCTAGCTCCCAATTTTGCAGAAGACCCCGAAGCCCAGGTACCCCTGTGTGTAAGCACGTGTCGGGCCCAAGCCCCACCACAGAGCACCCAGGTTCTGGGCCCCCCAGCAGCCTCCCACCCTGTTTTTGTCCAGTAAACTAAAGCACAAGCGGGCGTGCAGTTTCCCCCGGAAGTGCTCCGGGCTTTCCCTCCTGCCTGCCCCCCACCCAGCCTGCTGTGGCCAGGTGCTCACGCGGCTGTTTCCAGAAAACTTCAGTACCTGGGGAAGCCGCCAGACCAAAGGCCCTCAAATGGCAAGCACACACCTGCTTCCTAAAAAGACACTGGCCAACCACGGCAGAAAGTCTGAGGAAGGCTGCGATCGGGGAGGGGGAGAGCAAGCAGGCAGACACCACCCCCCCCCACGCCCTGCAGGCCCCAGATGGCTCCCGGGTCACTGGGGCCCCAGGGACCCGAGCACCTCCTTCCCCGTCTTCGCTTCCCTCTTAGCATCCGACTCTCGGGTGTGAATGAGACCACACCAGCCGGCCGCCCCGCTGCACACGCAGGCAGAGAGCTGAGACAATCCCACGCGCCCACCTCAGTGGCACCCAGTGTGACCCTGAAAGGGGGCCCTGAGTGCACAAGGGGTGGGTGGGGACGACGACGCAGGAGAGCATTCCCACGACACTGTCCCTGAGAGCCCAGGTCATCACCCGTTTTACAGAAGGCTAAGTGAGGCACAGGAGCCACCACCCGCAGCTGGAGGCCAGGCCAACCCCTCCCCCAAGACAGGCTCTTTGCACAACGGAGAGGGAGCCGGAGCCGGATGCCTGCATTTGGGGCTGCCCTCCACCTGCGAGGGCTGAAAGGCAGCCATGGTGCTCGCACCTCTCCTCTGGAGAACTTGGGGGGCACAGGTCTCCCAAGCTCCTCTCAGCTGCCCCAGGAGCTGGGTGCTCATCAGGTTCCTCCATCTCAGTTCAGGGCTGGACAAACCTGCGTGTGTTGGGAAAGGGGCACTCTGGGCACTGCAGGGGGCTGAGCAGCATCCCTGCCTCCGCCCAACCCCAGGGGCACCACTGAACTGACAACCACACACTTCCCCAGGCGCCACTCCTGGGGGCAGGTTTGCAGGGAGAGACCCAAGGCTCTGCTAACACTAAGCAGATACACTTTCAAATGACAAAAGCAGGGCAGCCCGGGTGGCTCAGCGGTTTAGCGCCGCCTTCAGCACAGAGTAAGATCCGGGAGACCCAGGATCGAGTCCCACGTCGGGCTCCCCACAGGGAGCCTGCTTCTCCCTCTGCCTGTGGCTCTGCCTCTCTATCTCACACGGATAAATAAATAAAAATCTTAAAATAATAATTAAAATAACAAAAGCAGCTTTCTGGGCAGACACAGCAACACGTGTGTGGCTCAAGCCTAGATCAGGGCAAGAAGGCTTTTTTTTTTTTTTTTTTTTTTTTTAAGGCTCCCAGGCCATCCAGAGAGGCGGCCAGGTGTGGGAACCCGGGAGGTACAGTCCCAGGATGGCCTCTGGCCTCAGAAAACAGAATCCAACTTAATCAGTGCACAGGATCACGACTACAAAGGGCACAAAGCCTCTTCTATCGAAGGCGGGGAGGGAGCACAGCAAGCTGGCAGGGGCAGGACTCGGGGCGATTTACAAAACACGTTTCTTCTGACTTTTCAGTATCGTCCAACGTTTTAAGGGATCCCTGGGTGGCGCAGCGGTTTGGCGCTTGCCTTTGGCCCAGGGCGCGATCCTGGAGACCCGGGATCGAATCCCACATCGGGCTCCCGGCATGGAGCCTGCTTCTCCCTCTGCCTGTGTCTCTGCCTCTCTCTCTCTCTCTCTCTCTCTGTGACTATCATAAATAAAAAAAAAAAAAAAAAAATGAACGTTACTCTAAGCCCTGAAGAAAAGCGCTATGAACAGAAGCAACGGGTGGGCCTCACCGGCTGGGACTCTGCCCAAAACCACAACTGTGACGCAGCCCGCGGTAAGCGGTGAATTCAGCGCTTTGAACACCCCAGCACCTCGCCTCTAATCCCATCCTTACGAAAGCCAAGAGCTACAAGACAATGGAAGCACCGACGGTGCTGCAGGCTTCTCCTCTGGGAGCCTGCACAGCTGGGTCCCTGGGGACTGTGGCTTCCTGGGGAAGCAGGGCGGGGGGGGGGGGGGGGGGTAACGCTTGAAAAGAAAGTAAAGGGGCCTCAGCAAGAAACAGCCTGTGACCAAGAGACGCCAGGCGATGCCTAGGGACATCTGTCATCATCGCAACCAGGGTAGGGGGCGCCACAACTGGGGGTGCTCCTGGCATTGAGCAGGCGAGGGCCAGGGATGCTGCCCACCCAGAGCAGGCCTGGCCCCAATGTCCAGTTCCCACTGCTCCTCCGAGCAGCTTCAGAGTTCCCACCCCAGACTAAGCAGGAGGCCCCAGTGGGCCGAACTCAAGGCCACGCTGCCCACCGGCTAGCAAAGACACTCCAGGTTCCTTGCAACCCCCCGCCGGGCCTCCAGGCACAACAGGCAACGCTGCTGGCTGCTGAGGTCCTCTCAGGATCCGTTCTCTCTTGGTATCAGGGGAGAGAAATCTCCCCAGCATTCACTGGCGCTGAGAAAGTGCCGGATGCAGGAGAGCACACTTCCACTGCATCTCTGAAGAAATCATCACGTGACAGTGAGAAGTCGCCCCCACATGAAACCCGCTGGCACCCTGCCAGAGGAGGGAGCAGCTGAGGGGCAGCGTGGCCTGCGGATCTGCTCAGGCGCAGCCATGCCCCGGGGACTGCCTGTTACTGTGGCTGTACCCCTCCTGCTCCAAGCCAGCTCACAGAGGAAAGAAATTCCACCCTCTGCTCGAAGCCTTAGTTCTCTGGCTCCATCCCCCTCTCTGCCTGACCTTCCGGGCTCGGAGCTTCCCTGAGAAACAAGGCTTGCTCTCCAGACCATAAGCTCCCCCCAACCATTGCCTAATAAGAGGCCCAGGGAGGGGGGGCTGCCCCCACCACGTAGTCATGACCACCCCTGTCCTCAAGTTTCAGCGCTCACGTCCTACTGCTCTCTTTCCCAGGTCTCACTGTTCCCAGCCAGCCCCAGGGCAGAGCATGGGCTGACACACACGGGGTGCTGGGGTGTGTGTGGGACTCATAGGTGCTCAGCAGCTGGCACTGGAAGGAAGAGGTGAGTGGGGCAAGGGCCTGACTGCCCAGACTCAATCCCATCCCCCACTTACCAGCCATGCACACACAGGAGAGTGGCTCCCCATCTCTGGGCCTCAGTGTGCTCATCTGTAAAATGGGGACAATCATCCCTACCATTGAGAGTCCTAGAGCCTACCCAAGGGTGTGCTGCCAACTGGACAATACCACGCACGAGACTGGATAGCCTGAAGCCCACATGGAGTGGGCTGGGGGCAGGGCTGGAAGGGACAGGATCCCGGCCCAGCCCCCTCACTGGCCTCAGACTCCACTGCAAGGCTCAGGTGCCCACTGGCCCAAGACTGGAGGTGCTGGGCCTCACAGGGACCCCCACAGCCCACCTGCAGGCAGCTCCCACCCAGCACTTTAGCAACTTTGTTGCTTAAAAATGAGTTCAAGCAAACCGGGCCCAGCCCACCCTTGCCAGAGCACCTCTGCTTGGGCCTGCACATCTGGACTGCTGCAGCCTCTTCCAGCTGAGAGGAAACGGGGCCTGTCAAAATCTGGAGCAGGGGAATCAGAAAGGGAGGGAAAGGACGAGGCACACCCGCTCCCCTGGCCTCCCAAGAGGGCAGCGACCCTGTGAGCATGCCACAGAGAAGGAAACAGAGAGGCTCCCCAGCAAGAAACAGGCTGAGCTGGGAACTGACCCTGCCCCTCTGCAGGGGGACGCAGGGTTCTACCAGAAAGCAGACCCCCTTCCTTTCCTTTCCTGCAAAAGGAACACGCAGATGGGTAGGCGGCTGCATTTTTCCCCCACGGCAAGCGGGGCAGACAGGACCACATCACTAAACAGGTTCCCCAAAATGATCCTTCGGGAAACAAACTGGCCATCTGTGAGGCCGGAAGAAATGTAAAATGTGACTTACCGTGGGAAGAACGCATGAGGCGAGAAATCAACACCCCAGAGTTTGGGAGGCTGGAAGGCAACATGTGAACTTGGGGCCGAGTCACCGTGTCAGAGGCCTAAGGGTGTGGTCCTGCCCTCTTTGGACTCACCGAGAGGACCCCAGAAATCAGGGGGCTCTCTGCAAAGCGCTACATACACCACCAGGCGGTAAATAAACTGCGCTTCAGCGGGAGAGCTGGGCGCCGACTCCCCGCCCTCCCTGGCCCGCACCGGAGCCGGGAGTACCATGATCCGGCGTCCAGGCACCAGCGGGCACACGTGTCCTTTCTCCCCGACACCAGGTTCCCCAGGGGCCACACCCGTCGCTCACGCAGCTCTCAAGGCCCCGGCCCCCCGCACAGCTGCAGAGGCAGACAGGGAGGGACTGCTCCCATCGGGCTGGCTGCAGACAGCTGCAGGTGCCAGGGGGCCGAGCATATTCCCGTGAGATTAGAAAATCCTACTTTTCTTTTCCTGACCACACGGGGCAACAGGCCTCTGGGTTGAGGCTAGCCGTCGCACTCCCCTAAGGAAGAAGGTCCTGAGACGATGATCGCTTTTTTGGGGAGAAAATTCGAAGCTGAGACAGGATGAGGAGGTCTGGGTCCGAGGGAAAGGGGAAGTGGTCCTGGAGGGCAGAGGTCACCCGAGGGAGCACGAGCCTCCCCCAGAAGGGAGGGGCATGGCAGCACTTAATCCTCCCCGTCACACCTCCTCCAAGGAGCCCACCGCACCCCCGGCCTTCCGCAAAGTGCCATGACGGTGACAGCCGGCGCGAAGGGACGACGCGCAGTCCACCAACGTCCTCTGCGCAAACCCAGGGAGGCCTGGAAGCCCGCGCCCCGCCCGCCCAGCCGCTCGGCTGCGGCCGCCTCCCGGTCCAGCCGCGTCGACTCGCAGCAGGTGCTCCTACGCCCGCCGGACACGGCAGCGGCCGCCGCGGGGGGCGGGGGGCGGGGGGCGCCGGAGTCCGGCCGCGCTCGCCGTTCGGCCTGCGTTAGTGCCTGCGCCCTCGCGACGGCCCAGGACGGCTCCCCGCCCGCCGTTCACGCCGTGCGCCCAGGGGCACCGAGGCTCCCGACACCCCGCGCCGGCCCCGGGCTCGGCTCCCGGGGGGGGGGGGCGGTCCCGGCCGCGGAGACGACGCCCGCCAGCGCGTGGGGAGGCGGCTGGGCCGAGGCGGCGGCGCCGGGAAGGCCGCGGCCGTGGAGTCCAGGCCGGGGCCGGGGAGCCGAGCCGGCTCGGGCGTTACCTGCTGCGGGGGGCGCCGCTCCGCCGCCGACCAGCGCGCCGGGGCCCCGGGCCCCGCGGTGCCGGAAGTGGCAGTAGGGCCGCCGGCAGGGCCCCCCGGGCGCCCCAGCCCAGTAGGGGCAGTCGATGGCCCGGAAGAAGCCGGTGGAGCGTAGCATGGTCCGTCCCGAAGCCGGACCCCGGCCCGGAGCCGCCCGGGCCCCCGGGCCGCTCACTGGCGCCGCGGTCGCCGCCGCCCGCGCCTCACGGACCCCGCCGCCGCCATCTTGCTCCGAGGCCCCCGCAGGCCCCCGGGACGCCGCCGCAAGGGACCTCGGGAGCGGCTGCCCGCGGCGCGCCTGCCCGGGAACGCGGGCCCGCGAGGGACCGAGGCGCGTCGCGCACCCCTGGGCCGGGACAGGCGGCCGCGGGAGCGGGGATGGGGGCCGCGCGCGGCCTCCGGGAGCTTCGCCGGCGCCGCCGCCCGGCCCTCCGAGGCGGCCGCACAGCCATCTTCGGCCCGAGGCCCCGACGGCGCCGGGGCTGTCCACCGCGCGCCTGACCAGAAAGAAAAAAAAAAAAAACTCCCTCAGGACCCAGCTGTCATTCACTTGCTTCTAATTTGCGTTTTATTAGTGCTGCCCTGAAGTGCCCCCTGCTGGAGGAGGCGAGTCCTGCGGACGCATCTCCCTGAGTTCCCCCCAAATCCCACCCCGGCCCTGCTGTACAGTTGGCTGTCAGGGAGGGCGTCGTGCCTCCCACCTGCACGCCCCCTGCACGCCCACCTGGGCTCCCACGTGCACGCCTACATTCACGCCCACCTGGGCTCCCACGTGCACGCCTACATTCATGTCCACCTGGGTTCCCACCTGCACGCCTACATTCACGCCCACCTGCACGCCCACCTGGGCTCCTACGTGCACGCCCACCTGCACGCCCACCTGGGCTCCCACGTGCACGCCTCCATTCACGCCCACCTGGGCTCCCACGTGCACGCCTCCATTCACGCCCACCTGGGCTCCCACGTGCACGCCTACATTCATGTCCACCTGGGTTCCCACCTGCACGCCTACATTCACGCCCACCTGCACGCCCACCTGGGCTCCTACGTGCACGCCCACCTGCACGCCCACCTGGGCTCCCACGTGCACGCCTCCATTCACGCCCACCTGGGCTCCCACGTGCACGCCTACATTCACGCCCACCTGGGCTCCCACGTGCACGCCTACATTCATGTCCACCTGGGTTCCCACCTGCACGCCTACATTCACGCCCACCTGCACGCCCACCTGGGCTCCCACGTGCACGCCCACCTGCACGCCCACCTGGGCTCCCACGTGCACGCCTCCATTCACGCCCACCTGGGCTCCCACGTGCACGCCTACATTCACGCCCACCTGGGCTCCCACGTGCACGCCTACATTTACATCCACCTGAGCTCCCACATGCATGCCTCCATTCACGCCCACCTGGGCTCTCACGTGCACGCCTACATTCACGCCCACCTGGGCTCCCACGTGCACGCCTACATTCATGTCCACCTGGGTTCCCACCTGCACGCCTACATTCACGCCCACCTGCACGCCCACCTGGGCTCCCACGTGTACGCCTCCATTCACGCCCACCTGGGCTCCCACATGCACGCCTACATTCACATCCACCTGAGCTCCCACATGCATGCCTCCATTCACGCCCACCTGGGCTCTCACGTGCACGCCTACATTCACGCCCACCTGGGCTCCCACGTGCACGCCTACATTCATGCCCACCTGCACGCCCACCTGGGCTCCCACGTGCACGCCTCCATTCACGCCCACCTGGGCTCCCACGTGCACGCCTCCATTCACGCCCACCTGCACGCCCACCTGGGCTCCCACGTGCACGCAAACATTCACATCCACCTGGGCTCCCACGTGCACGCCTACATTTACATCCACCTGAGCTCCCACGTGTACGCCTCCATTCACGCCCACCTGGGCTCCCACATGCACGCCTACATTCACATCCACCTGAGCTCCCACGTGCACGCCTCCATTCACGCCCACCTGGGCTCCCACGTGCACGCCTACATTCACGCCCACCTGGGCTCCCACGTGCACACCTCCATTCACGCCCACCTGGGCTCCCACGTGCACGCCTACATTCATGCCCACCTGCATGCCCACCTGGGCTCCCACGTGCACGCCTACATTCACGTCCAACTGGGCTCCCACGTGCACACCTCCATTCACACCCACCTGGGCTCCCACGTGCACGCCTACATTCACGCCCCCCTGGGCTCCCACGTGCACACCTACATTCACGCCCACCGGCACGCCCACAGGAATCCTGCTCTCACTCATTTGCTCACAAGAAACCGAGTGCTTGCTGTATGTGAGCCTCTGCCCTAGATGCTCCCTTGAAACAGACAAACCAGGGACAAGGTGGGCCGAGGGCAGGCTCACAGCCTGGTGGGGAAGGCCAACATCCTAACGAAATATTGAAAATGGGGTGTCAGGTGGGCTCAGTCCACGGGCCCTGTGACTCTTGATCTCAGGATGGTGAGTTCGAGCCCCGGGTTGGCCATAGCATTTACTTAAAAATTTTTTGAGACTGACCCATTGCTTGATGGTGGGATTACAAAATGCTGCAGCCAGTCTGCAACACAGGATGGAGGGTCCTCAAAAAGTCCAAAGCTAGAACTACCATATGACACAGCAATCCCACTTCTGGGTGCATATTGGAGAGCATGGAAAGCAGGGTCCCGAAGAGTTATGTGCACACCCCTGTTCACAGCAGCAGGATTCACAGTAGCCAAGGAGGGGGAACAGCCGTATCTATCAACGGGTGACTGGATGCACAGAATGTAGATCCAGCTAATGGACTGTTACTATTCACCGAAGAAGAAAGGAAGGGGCCCGGACACCTGTCCCCACGTGGACGGACCCCAAGGACATCGGGCTCAGGGAGGGGACCCAGAACCAGAAGGACGCCTCCTGCAGGACCCCACTCCCAGGAGGTCCCCAGAAGAGGCCCGTCCACAGAGACAGAGAGGAGGTGGTGGGAGCTGGGGGCGGGGTGTCAGTGCTTCCTGGGAAGGGGCCTCCGTGTGGGGAGATGGAAGGTTCTGGAGATGGGGGTGGGTGGGGGGTGCACGGCGGGGTGAGTGCTCCGTGCCCTGAACTGCCCTCAGAGACGGTTACAATGAACATTTTATGTGACGTATTTTTACCACAATTACAAAATAACTAAGCGGTACAGTGATGGAGGGCAGGTGGGATGGAGAGGGTCAGAGATGACTGCTCCAGAGGACACAATCTAATTTTTTGTCCAAAATCTGTCTTCTGGGGACCCCTGGGAGGCTCAGCGGTTTAGCGCTGCCTTCAGCCCAGGGCGTGATCCTGGAGACCCTGGACCGAGTCCCACGTCGGGCTCCCTGCATGGAGCCTGCTTCTCCCTCTGCCTGTGTCTCTGCCTCTCCATGTGTCTCTCATGAATAAATAAATGAAATCTTTAACAAAAACAAAACAAAACAAAACAAAAACAAAAAACAAAAATGTCTTCTGGCTAGCCAGTGAGCCCTGGGGCAGAGACCTCTTGCCTCGACGGGCCTATCAGCAAGAGTCCCTGGTTTGCAATGCAGTGAGTGTTGACAGTGGAAGGCTGCGTGCAGTATTGCGGGGGGTGTGGGGGGGTTGTGGGGGGGTTCTAGGCATGAGACTTTCTTTTGTTTAAAGATTTTATTTAGTTAGTAGAGAGAAAGCGCAAGACAGAGCCTGAGCTGAGGGGGAGCAGCAGAGGCAGACGGAGAAGCAGGCTCCCCCCTGAGCAGGGTGCCCGACGTGGGGCTCGACCCAGGACCCCGGGATTATGACCTGGGACTAAGGCTCAACCAAATGAGTCCCCCAGGCCCCCCTGCCTAGGACTCTCTTGCACAGGCACCCAGGCAGGAGAGCTTGGGGCTGTGACTGCGTGAAGGTCCTTGTCCGAGGCAGGAGGGCGTGGGGAGCCACACGGGTCGCAGTGAAGGACGCAGGTGGATTTCTTCCCGCGACACTCCCCTGGCTCCCCGGGACGCGCACCGGCACCCCACAGCCCCGCAGGCCCCGCTTTCGACCACGTGGGGATTTCATTCTCACCTGCCAGCGGTGCACTCACCGACCCGGGACCTCAGGGTCGGCACCCAGCCGGACACGGGGGCTACGACGCGTCTCTGTAAAATGGGTCAATGACTGTGATGCAATGAGCATGGCCTCTACTCTAAGGGGGATGCAGAGGACTGCATGTGACACATGCCCCCTGGGCTTAGACTCTGGTGGGGACAACAAGAACCGCAGGCAGAGGCGGATGGAAGGCAGGGTCCCCCCGGGCTTTATTCCACTCAGTGGATTGTTCCTTTGTTTTATTTAGAGGAAGTTCACATTAACAAAATTAATTACTTTATTATTTTTTTAAATATTTTATTTATTTATTCATGATAGACCTAGAGAGGGAGAGAGAGAGAGAGAGAGAGAGAGAGAGAGAGAGAGAGGCAGAGACACAGGCAGAGGGAGAAGCAGGCTCCATGCTGGGAGCCCAATGCGGGATTCGATCCTGGGACTCCAGGATCACGCCCTGGACCAAAGGCAGGCACCAAACCACTGCGCCACCCGGGGATCCCCTAAAAGATTTTATTTTTAAGTAATCTCTACAGCCCCTGTGCGGCATGAACTCACGGCCCTGAGATCAGGCGTCACGTGCTCCGAGCCAGCCTTGCGCCTCCAAAGGTAACCATTCTAGAAGTGAAAATTCAGCGGCATTTGGTACATTCGCTATTCTGCGCAACTGTCACCTCTATGTCATTCCAGAATATTTTGAAACCAAAAAGAAACCCCGTCCCCATCAGTGGTCACTGCTCCATCACCCCCCAGCCCCTTCCCCGTGCGTGGACGAGCCCGTCCTGGACGTGTCACACACGTGGACTCCCACCCCATGGGGCCTCCTGTGTCTGGTGCCCTCCCTGAGCATCGGGAACTTGGGGTCCGTCCCTGGGGCGTGTGGGGGCCTCGCTCCTGCTTGGAGGCCGGGGACGTGCCCATGGGAACATGGCCCACGTCCTGCGTGTCCGTTCATCTGTCGAAGGGCACCTGAGCTGTCACACCTCCAGGCATTGTGCAGCTGCGGACGTGCGTGCGTGTGTTTTCAGTGTGTGTCTGGGCACCAGGAGTTTTTTTTTTTTGAGAACGAGTTTTTCAAACGACGCAGATTTGTTGGTCGCCCAGGTTTAAGACCCGGGGAGATGTCGCATAAACAAGGCAAGTCCCAGCCGTTCTGTGAACAGTTGGCCCCTGGGGCCACCGGCGGTTGATTGCCTTGGGCCCCCACACAGGGGTCCCCCAACACCCATCAACACCGGCGGCAGGGAGGCAGGCCCCGGGGCGTGTGGGGCGAAGCCAGGTGCCCCTGCGAGCCCACCTAGTCTCCATCCATGCTCCCTGGCCGTGGCCATCCACGGGGCAAATACTCACCGAGTACCCACACGTGCCAGACCCGCTGCTGGAAACGTGGGCGAACCAGGGAAAGATCCCCACCCTGGTGGAGGTGGCTCTAGGCCGCGGAGGCAGACAGCTGGAAATGCCTGAGGTAGCGTGACCCCAGTGCTGGGGAGGAGAGTGTCCGGTACAGGGCATAGACTGAGAAGAGGCGGCCCACCTAGCAGTCTGGGCAGGGAGGGTGCGATATGAGCAGTTCTGAAGAAGGTCAAGAGGGGGAGGGCAGCCCAGGCAGCGGCACAGCCTGTGCAAAGGCCCTGGGGCAGCACCGGGGCTGCGTGGTGGAGGAACAGAGAGGAGATCCGCGTGGCTGGAGCAGAGAGAGCACGTGGGAGAGGAGGAGTGCAGGGCGGGGGATGGGGGCAGGCCGCACAGGGCCTCGGGGACCCTGGTGGGCCCCGGGCTTTCCCCCAGGCAGGCGGTAGGGGAGGGGGGCGGGACCTGAAGGGCGCCCCCCGGTGGCCGCCGCGGGAAGAGCGGACTGGGCGGGGACGGCGGGGACGCGCGCCCAGAGGGACCAGGGGGAGGACACTGCCCGGCCCGGGTGGGCAGAGCGGCGGTGCAGGACGGGGTGCAAGTGGGCCGATTGGGGAGACGTACAGGAGGAATGGCTGTGGGGGGCCAGCCGGGGTCAAGGTCGGGTGACCCCAAGGATTTGGGCCTGCGCGCCTGGTAGGGCGGAGGTGCCAGTGGCAGCCTGGAGCCGACGGTGAGGCCTCGCGGGTGTCGTGGGCACCACCGGAGGTGTGCGCCTGCTAGGGGGGCCGGAGCCCGCGGTTGGGGGGACCCGGGAGAGTCAGGGGTCCCGAGGCCGCGTGACCGGGGAGCGCCCAGACGGTAGGAGGGGACCCCCTCGGGCTGTTCGGAGCCCGTGGGACCGTGTCCGAGAGGCGGGAGGGGGGGCTGCGTGCGTGCGCCCCGAATTCCAGGGACTCTCCCCAAGGGGCGGAAAAGGCAGCTGGAGAGGGAGGGGGCCAGTAGGACAGGGGCCCGAGGAGCAATGTCCGCGGGCCTGCGGGGCGCAAAGGGGGAGAAGTGAAGCACGGGTTAGGGGGTGCGACTGGGCGGCCTCCGGAGCAGGGGCGAGGGCCCTGCCGGCCTGTGGGCCCCCTGCGGTCACCGCCCCCCCCCCCCCCCCCGTGCAGCCCCCTCCAGGGACAGGCGGAGGGCGGGGTCCCAGGCCCTGGGGAGGCGCGGCTCCCCAGCTCGGGCGGGGGCGGGGTGCGGGAGGGGGCGGGCGCAGTGTCACCGCGGTTGCCGGGTAACGAGCGGGAGGGGGCGCAGCTGCGAGGGCGTGGGTGGCGCGGGGCGGCAGCCCCCTCCCGCGGGGCCTTAGGGCCGCGGGGGCTACGCGCGTCCCCAGGAGGGGGCCGGTGACCCGGGCCACAGGGACTCCAGGCAGAGGAGGCAAAAACGACGCAGACACCAGCAGACACCAGAGTCGGGTTTAAAAAAGGGTTTAATTAAATACAAGGAAGAGGCCAGGCAGGGGGGGGGGGGTCACCTGAAAGCACGAGTCCCTGGGAGCCCCTCCCCCTCCCCCCTCTCGATGCCACAGCTCAGAGGCTGCAACCAGGTCCCAGTGGCCCCGAGCTCCTTGGGGGAGGAGGGGCACGGGTCTCTCCAGGCCCCTGGACGCGTCCTCAGCCTCCTGGGCCCCCGGACCCACGGTCCCCCTTCTGTGAGAGGCACCAGCCAGGGATGGGACGATCCAGAGGACGTCCATAAGACACAGGGGGAAAGGGGACCCCAGCCTGCCCCCGCAGACTAAGGCATCTCGCCGGGCGCTGGGAAGGAAGGTGTGGGCACAGACGGGCCCGCCGGGCAAGGATCCCCCCCCCAAGACTGGCCAACGAGACCCTTCCCAGCGCTGCTGCAAAACGGGGGCCTTCCCTGGCCCCCTCCCCAGGACCCCAGGCACCCATCCCTGGATCCTGCCAGGCCGGGTCCAGTCTACACCAACGCCACCAGCCCTCAAAGGGGAGACAGAAAGGTCCTGGAACCCGCGTCGGGACCACAAAGCTCCAGCAGCCAAGAGCAGGACACAGCCCAGGGACGGGGAGGGGTCCTCCCCCTTCTAGGGCGGGGGGTCCTCAGTCCCTGTCCAGAGTGAAATACAACCAGAGCCACAGCGGGAAGACCCCAGGAGAGGCCACGGGGCTCACCCCTGCACACCCCGTTCAGGTCCCGCAGACCTTCCCCCAACACCCACACCCCCTGAGGACAACGGACCACCCACGGGGCCCAGATCAAGAAAGGGATTGGGGCCTGAAAAAATATTTTACCCGGTCCAAAAAAACGAGCTATCCCACGGGGTTCAGGGGTCAGCCCTCGCGCTTCCTGCCCTGCAGGCAGGCCCTCGACCTCCGTCCAGGGGCACCCGCCAGGAAGAAGGGCTGGTGGCAGGATGGAGCCGGCCCCGGGCCTCCACCTGCCGGGAAGGGGCGCCTGATGCTCGATGGCTGTCCTGGTCCCAACGGAGGGACTGATTGTCACGCGATGCTGTGGAAGGCCAAAGTTGGGGACTGTGCCCTGCCAGGAGCGGGCCTCACTCACACTCACATCCACCCACCCACGGGGGCCGCTCGCTGACGCCCCCTCCTACCAGCAGAGACAGAGGAAAATAAATAAGTAGGCATTTGCTGCAGCGCAGCCCGGTATCCACCTCCCCTCCGTGTGAGTCACATGCTCTTTGGAAGAACCCGTCTCTCCCCCTCCCTACCCCTGTCTTAGGAGCAAAACCTGGACCCTCCTGCCTCCCCCCCTCCCTGCCTCCCAGCTGCCCTCCCGCCCCCTGCCGGGGAGCTGGGTGGCAGGGGAGAACCTGTGGACACCTGAGATTGAGTACCCGGATGGGGGCGGCCGGAGCCACACCCCGGATCCCTGAACATCTCCAATGGCTTTCAGTGGGGTGGGGGTGGGGGGCCGCGGTGACCCCTGGTTCACCTATGGCTCTTTGAACACGTCGTCCCTACCTGGAGAGGGGGGCTAGGGGGCCAAGTCTGAGCACTGCTTAGGTGCACCCCTCCTGGGCCGCACCCCCCCACACCCACCCTCTCCGAGGCTGGGCGGTGGCGGCGGGGGGAGGGGAGCGCCTGCTGGCCGCCCCGGGGTTCCTGGTTAACACAGAGGAAGAGTTATCCAACACGGCTATTTACAGACCGGCGCCCCCCTCCCGGGCCACCTGCGGTCCAGTGCGCCGTGGCCGGCCCCTGGCTGTGGCCAGCGGGCGTTTTGCTGGTGCTCGGGGCCCAGGCCCAGCAGGGGTGCGGCAGGGAGGGCTGGGCCAGGGCCCTACAGGCCGGAGGGCGCGGGGCTGGGCGCGGGGCTGGGTGCGGGGCTGCCGGCCAGGCTGCAGGGCAGCGAGTCGCTGGGCGAGGTGCTGCGGGCGCCGGGGCGGCGGAGCAGGTCGGGCCGGAAGCCGGGGTGGCGGCGCGCGTGCTTGGTCAGGTGGTCGCTGCGGGTGAAGCGCTTGGAGCAGAGCGGGCAGGGGAAGCGCTTCTCGCCGGTGTGGGTCCGGTGGTGGCGCGCCAGCTCGTCGGAGCGCGCGAACTTCTTGTCGCAGCCCGGCCAGTCGCAGGCAAAGGGCCGTTCGCCTGGGCAGAGAGAGGGGAGACAGACAGACAGACAGGAGCCGTCAGCGCACGGCGGTCTCGGCAGATCCCTGGGGTCCTGGGCATTGTCCCCCCCCCCCACCCCCGTGCTGGGGGCTGCGCTCTGGGCGAGAACTGAAAACGTGTCACTGTGCAAAGAAAAGCCCCTACGAGCGGCCCTGCCCCCTGCCGCCTCGGAACCTGCAGGAAGCCCACGGCGAGCGGGCGCCCCCCTCCCAGGGCACAGGTGCCGCTCAGCGGGGCTTCTCCCCATGCAAATGGGTCCTGCTGTCCCCACCCCCGCTGTCCCGCGGGGCATGCAGGAGACTCTGGGGGTTCGCCACCCCAGCAACCCTCTCTTTGTGAAAATGACCACCTCGGTGCAAGGGCGGGTGGAGGGGGGTGTCTGGGCAGATTCCCACGCCGGATCCGCCCACGGACCCTTGGGCCCCTCTACAGCTGCAGGGACACGTGAAGGGCCCCGGGGCCACCTGCAGCCCCACAGACCGGCGCGGGGGTGGGGGAAAAGGACACAAGACCCCGGCAGAGGCTGTCCCCGGCATGTCACAGCGGGGCCAGGAAGGGGAGGGCCTGCACGGCGCCACCGGCCTCACCCCGCCCCCACGGAACAGACAGCGGGGAGGGGCGGGCGGGCGGGGCGGGCCTTCACCCAGCGACTTCCTCCGCAGACCCCTCCCACCTCCCAGGCCGGCCTCGCCCATCCTGCCCCGAGCTGCCTCCGCCAGCCCCGAGTGTCTGTCCCCCCACTGCTTCCCCCCCTCCGCCCCCCCCCCCGTCTGGGCCCCAAAGGGTTCAGCCCGACCCAGCGAGCGCTGTCAGCACCTTCCCGGCGGACCCGGGGGCGCCCAGGGCCCACCTTCAGGCTGGGTGCACCGAGGGCCCCCCCCAGGGCCCAGGACCAGAGGCCGCGAGGATCCCGCAGCTTGCACCCCTGGGACCCTGGACTCCCCAGCCGCCCTTCACCCAGGAGTTGGGAGGGGGTGTGGTGGGGGGGTGGGCAGAACGTGGCCCCGAGAGTCGCGGCGCCCACCGCCCCGTGCAACACCCTTGGTGACACTGGACGGGGCAGGACAAAGGCAGCGGGCGGACTCCGGGGCAGCCACGCGCTCAGGCTGGGCACCCGCGGGTTACACACTGGGCCGCGCTGGGCGCTGTGGGGACTCAGGGCGACCCTGGGAGCGTTCCCAGAGGGGTGCTCCGCCTGGGACCTGAGCAAGGCCCCCCCCACACACACAGGCCCCAGGGGGGCCTAGAGGTAACCAGGCCTGGCAGGCAGGACAGCGCCGCGGGGGCGGGGCCTGGACCCCCAGGGTGACGCAGTGACACCCCTGCTCGAAAGCTAAGGGGCTGCCCCGCGGTGACGGGCGGGAGAGGCAGGGCGCTCCTGCCCCCCAGGGCCCAGGGAAGAGCTGCACCGAGCGCTCCCTGCCCCTCCCTGCTGCCGCCACCCCCAGCACCCCCAGCACCACGGCAGGAGCGGGGCTCCCGGCCGCCAGTGCCCCCCTGCGGGCGCCCTGCCAGGAGGCTGTGACCCGTGTGCCAGTGTCACCTGCGGGGGGAGGGGGCAGGGGCGCTCACACGACTGTGCGCCAGACCTCGGGAGCGCGCGCCTTCCCTGGAACAATCCTGGGGGCGGGGGACAGGTCCAGGGAAGGGCCCGGCTGGCGGCCCGGGTCGCGGCGGTGGCGGGCGCTGTCGCCATCTTGCAGGGCGCAGGGGACCGGCAGGGCCGCGGGCTCCCTCCCCCGCCGCCCCTCCTCCCCTCCGCCGCCAGCAGGTTGCAGGAGCTGCAGGAGCGGGCGCACGCGGCGCCGGAACACAGCTGCCGCACGTAGCCCGGGGACAGCGGCCGGCTGGCTCACGTGGCCCCTCCGCTGGGGGGGCGACTCCCGGCCCCGCCCCACGCCCTCCCGGGAGCTCACGTGCGCACGTGGGTGGCCCCGGTGCAGGCCCAGCCCGCGGACACCCGCCTCCCCTCCCACGGTGGGGGGCGCCCAGTAGGCTCAGAGGCCACAGCCGAGGACGTGACCTTTTGACTCGGGCTGGGCTGGGGTGACCCGGGGGGCAGCTGGCGTCACCGCGGTGCCAAGCAGGCTCCGAGACATACAGGCCAAGAGGTCCTGGGGACCTGATGCGGGTAACACGAGGGAGCCACCTGGGCCAGGACCGCTTGGCCGCCCCGGGGTGCGGGCCCTCCAGCCTGGCTGGACAGCCAGCCTTCCCCGCGACCTCCTGAGGTCATCCTGACGGGGACAGAGGAACATGTGACCGCAGCTGACCTCCACGAATGCCCCCTACCAGGTGGCCCGAGGAGCACGGGGAGGCTGCTGCGGAGGGCAGGGAGCGCCAGGGGCTCCAGGAAGAGGCCCGAGGAGTCCCGAGAACGCCCAAGGAGCAGTTGAGGGGTGCAGCGGACAGGCTGGAAAGCTGCGGAGATCCGAAGAGCAGGGCACGGTCCACCCGCAGGTGCTCAGGTGCCCGAAGTCCTCCCCACGCCCACCGCGGGCCGGAACTCGTCACTCTGAGACCAGGAGTCTGATGCTGCAGCCCGGAGCCAGCCCCTGGCCCCGGCCTGCCCCCTCCCCCGCACACCCAGGGCTTTCCACCTCCCCCACCTTCTCCTTTCAATCCCTGTGCTGTTGCCATGGCAACCTGAGGCGGGCACCTCCTGGCCCACCTGAAGCCCTGGTCTTGGCCTGCATGGTCCCTGGCAGCGAACCCCACCAGTAGCCCCTTCCCGCCACCGCCAGCCCCCACGGCAGCTTGGGACTCCGGCCCTCTCGCCCGGACTCACGCAGTGGCCGTCAGCTGTGGCTGAGCCACCCAGCGTGTGCTGTGCCCCAAAACCTCCCAGGGCGACTCCCTGAGCCGAGATCAAAGCCAAAAGGATTACCTGGGTCCCCTCACCGTCCCTGGGCTTCTCGGCAGCCCCACCACCATCCCTCTCCCCAGCACCTCCTCTCCCACCCCAGGTGCTGCACCCCACTGTCTCCTTTCTCAGCTTCTCTGACCTTGTGCGTGGCCTCTCCTAGGTACCCGCCCCCTCACCTGGCGGCACAGGCCGCACATGCCATGGGCACCCCCGGGGTCTCCGGGCAGAGTCCGGCCGCAGCAGCAGCTAACGGTCGTCCATCATCTTGCTCCCCCCACCCCATGAGCTGCTGTCCCCTCCGATTCTTCAGAAGCCCGGCCCCTGCAGCCCGTCCCCTCCAAGGCCCACACTGCCTCGGCCCGCCGCCCACCCAGACTGGCGTCTGGCACAGGGGCTCGCCGAGCCTGCGGTGAGGGGTGACGACTGCCACAGCCCCCTCCCCGCCCCCCAGCACGTGTGACAGGAGACCTGCTGCCCTGGAACAGCCCGGGGCCGCGGTTAAAGGCCGCCCCCCACCCCCCACCCCCCTCACGCCCAGGGAAGCCAGCTCCTCGCACTGGTATCATCCGCCAGCTTCCAGGCCATCTGGGCCAGCTTTATCAGGGAGCCTGGGTGGGGGGTGGTTATCGCCCCCCACAATGTTGGGGGCCCTCCCCCACTCCCCAGTTCCAGCTGCACTCTGCCTGCTGGAGGTTAGGTGGAGCTCACAGGCCACTCCCACCCCCCAGGCCTGGCACTGCCCTTCCCTGCCCCCCCTCCAGGCCACCAGTGCCCTGGGCCCACCTGTCCCTAAAGGAGCTCCCTGCGCTGCCGGGGGCAGGAGGGGAGGGTCTGCTGCCCACTCAGCCCTCGGAGGGCTGTGGCTATCGCCCCATTGGGCCTCAGTTTCCCCATCTGCCTCTCCCCTGGGGCTCTCTTCAGCCAAGAACACTGCCGCTGCCGCCTTGCCCCTCTCAGGCTGCTCAGAAACACTAGGGTTTGCCCAGGCCGCCTCCCACCCTCCGTGCCCTGGGGCTTCTTCCTTGCACCCAAGTCTGTGGGCTGGCCCACCCTCTCCCTCCCAGGCCGACAGCCTGCCCTCCTCAACTCCTCTCCAGGGACCCTAATCCCTGCTCCATAAACGGATTTTCCTCTGCAAAGCCGGGCCTGCCTTCCTGCCCACCCTCCACCCTGCCCTGGGATTAAATGGAACCCTTCACCTGCTCTGACCCTCCCCACCTCACACCTCATCCTCAAAACTCAGGCCCCAGGGCCCTTACCACCAGCCCCTGCAGCCAGGGTACATACAGTCCCCTGTCCCGGGACACACCCCTTCCCGCCCCACAGGACCCCTCGGCATCACCAGGAGAGGCCTCTTCTCCATCCCTGCTGTTGTCACCTCCTTCCGTAGGCCCAGCCCTGGGGCCCAAGGGCTGCCTTGTCCCCACAGTACCCTGCACACACTACGTGCTCACCTAATGGTCCTCAAACTTCAGAAGACAAGGTTTTAGAGGAAAACCGGGGGTCTCGCCTGGCAGTGAGCCTGCAACTCCCTCAGGGGGCACTTGTCACTGTCACAACTGGGGAGGTTTCTGCACCGAGTGGGTGTGGCCAGCGATGCTGCTGAAGCCCCCACGTGCCTGGACGCCCGCAGAGAAGGCTGGGCCCTGGGGATCAGACCTTGGCCTAGAAGCTCCACGTCCACATCCGAGCTCCCTCGGGCCTGGAAGGAGCCTGAGACCCCGGGAGGCACACGGCTTGCCGCCTGCTCGGCACCAGCACTGGCACCGGCGGGGGCTCCAGGGCAGGACAGGGATGTGGAGGTTGGGAGAGCAGGGAGTAGACAGGCAGCCTCTCCTCCGCCCCCGCCCCATCTCTCCTCTCTCCGTCTCCATAGCTACAGCGTCAACTTTTCCTGAAGCTTCTAAAGTCCCGCCCCACCCCGCATAGGAGAGCTCCACACTGGGGCTGCAGGCCAGACCTGGGGGACCACACGGCAGCCCTGCCCCTGCAGCTGGTGGCCCCGCCGAAGGGCCCATGGCCCACCCGGCCTCACCACCCCCCCGGTGCCACACGGAGCGGGGACACGGGGTGCCACACTCGGCTCTGGCCAGGCTCTGCTCCACGCCTCGGTCTGCTCCTCTGTAGAACGGGGCGAGGCTGGACAGGTTCCCTTCACAAAG
This sequence comes from Canis lupus baileyi, assembly GCF_048164855.1. NCBI lineage: Eukaryota > Metazoa > Chordata > Mammalia > Carnivora > Canidae > Canis > Canis lupus. Next base: position 58,831,865 of record NC_132856.1, on the reverse strand, counting down.
AGGGGTCCTCAGGCAAGAAGGGAAGGCAGGGCGCTCTCCCCAGGGCCCTCTGCGGGTGACCCAGCTGACCTCAGGTCACCGTTCCTCATCAATCTGTCGCCAGGCCCGTCCCTGGCAGTGGGCTGCACCACGCTGGCCTTGGGACGTGGCGCCCAGCCGGGCAGAAGGGCACCGTCCCCTCTACCAGGACCAAAAACGCCGAAAAGGGCCTTTAGGCCTCATAGCCCTGGGGGTGGCGGAGACGCTGAGCGCACGGTCTCAAGAACACGGGTGCCTGGAACCCTCGGGAAAGAGCGCCCAGGGCGCCCACGTCAGGACTTCCAACCTCCCTGGCAGCAGCCGGCCGGGAGCTGCGCCCTCTGGGTTCCCCCGCCACAGCACAAAGGGGGCTCACACACAGGACCCCAGAGCCACGGCTCCCCGGGGACTAGGGACCCAGCAGGGATGGCGCCCCCCCGGACACCCCCGGCCCGGCTGAAGAACCTCAATTCCTCATTTAAAACATGAGCGGCTGGGGATCCCTGGGTGGCCCAGCGGTTTAGCGCCTGCCTTTGGCCCGGGGCGCGATCCTGGAGTCCCGGGATCGAGTCCCACGTCAGGCTCCCGGCATGGAGCCTGCTTCTCCCTCCTCCTGTGTCTCTGCCTCTCTCTCTCTCTGTCTATGATAAATAAATAAATCTTTAAAAAAAAAAAAAAAAAAAAACAAACATGAGCGGCAACGTGGAGAGAGGCGCCCCCACTGCTGGACCCACAAGGGTCCGCAGGATTCAGGGACACCCTGCAGAAACGCCTCCCGGGATTCGAGCTGGGAGGTGGCCTGGCCGCCCCCTTCTGCCCACCAGAAACTTGGACAGGACCCAGAAGAGGGAAAAACAAATCATGACACCGGGGGGGGGGGGGGGGGGGTCGGGTGGGTGGCTCACCATCCGACAACTAGCGAGGACTGGTGACAGGACAGATGCGGGACGACAGGAGGGTTGCGGTCCCTCTCCGGCCAGCCTCCCACCGCGGCACCCCTGCACTCAGACGGGCCAGCGGGGCCCTGCTCAGACCCCAGTGCCCCCCCTCCCAGGAAGGAATATCTCCCCCGAGCCCCAGAGAGAGCCCCCCCCATCTCAGGGACTCCAGACATCCTTCCCACAGACACACACACCTCACTGCGGCTCAGGGAAGACGGGGGCTCCAGGAGGACACGGTGATGCCACCCCACGTCGGCCCTGGCTGTGCTGCCCTCTCGTGTGTCCACAAGTGGGGCAGAGCATCTAGGCCCCGTGGACAGGGATGAGGGTAGCCCAGGAGACAGGCGCGCAGCCCGAGGTTGCCTGCCTGGCATGGGAGGCCGTGCAAGGGGCCTGGGGCTGCCCAGGCTGCGTCCCCACCACACCCTAGGGCCAGCCTGCTTTCTTGAACCCTCTATACAGCTGGAGCATCCACAGCACCAGGGCTGCTCACGACCCCCGCAGCCACCCTCGGAAGGCAGAGCCCACGCACCCTTTACACAGATGAAAACACTGAGGCCCGCAGTTGGTCACGGGCCTGGAAGCGGCAGAGCTGGAACCCGAGTGCATCCTCCCAGCCCGTGCCCAGACGCCCACCCCTGCTCCCCTGCCCTTCCCGGAGGGCAGGACCCCCCTCAATCCTCGCGCCCTGGCCAGGCACCGAGGCCCACCTTCCCCGAGCCCCCACCCAAACCCTCAGGGTGCACGATGGGGCACCCGCAGGAGGACAAGGAGGATGACAAGGGTCGCTGAATCCTCCCTGCCACCTACCGCGAGGACCTGACTCCCTGGAGGCCGCCCCCCACCCCGCCCCGGCGCGCACTCCCAGCCCCGCCCCCCGCCTTATTAAAAACAAGAACCGCGGGGAGCGCCCCCAGCCCGGCCCCCGCTCCAGGCGCTCTGCTGCCTGCCGGGGCGGATCCTCGCTGCCACCCCGGAGGCGGCCTCGCGGCTCCTCCCCCGCTCCACAGACGGGGAAACCGAGGCAGGGGCCGGGAGACGGCGCAACCCGCGAGCTGCGCGCCCCCGCCGCGGTGTCCCCTCCGCAGACACGAACGCGCCAGGACAGAAGAGAGAAACGGGGCCGCGGGGGAGGGGACGGCCCGGCGCCCCGGGGCCGCCCACCGACCTCGCCGCGCCGCGCGCCCCGCGGCCCCACCGTTCCGCCCGCCAACCGCGCGCCGCCCGACCGCGTGGCCGCCACGCCCCCTGCGCGCGCCCCACCCACCGAGGCCCCGCCCTCCCGGCGGCGCGGCGGCGGCCCGGGCGCGCCCCCCTCCCCGCCCCCCACGCGCCACGCAGTTTGGGGGTCCCGGAGGGGGCGGGGCGCGGGGGGCCGCGCGCGCGGGCCGGGGCGCCGGGGCTCACCTGTGTGCGTCCGCAGGTGCGACTTGAGGTGCGAGGACTTGTAGTACGCCTTGGCGCAGCCCGGGAAGGGGCAGCGGTGGCTCTTGGCGGCGGCGGGCGCGGCGCCGGGGGCGCGGCCAGAGGACGGGGACGAGGCGGCCGAGGACGAGGAGGCGGGCGAGGCGCCCCCCGGGGCGGCGCCGGGCCCGCTGCGCAGGTCGGCCAGGATGCTGGCGGCCAGCAGGTGGGGCGCGGCGGCGGCGGCGGCGGCGGCGGCGGGGCCCGGGCCGGAGGCGGCGGGGGGCGGCGGCGGCGGGCCCGGGGGCCCGGGCGGGGCGGCCTCGCGGCGCGGCGCGCGCACCTCCAAGCCGGCGGCGGGGCCCGCGCCCTCGGGGCCCGGCCGCCCGCGGTGCACCACGGCGCCCGAGGAGATGGCCATGAGCACGTCGGCAGCGAAGTAATCCACGCACGCCACGGCCGCCGACATGCCGGGCAAGGGCGCGCGGCGCGGGCGAGCGGGCAGAGAGGAGGCGGCGGGAGCGGTGCCCGTCCGGCCGGCGGCGGCTGCTCGAGTGCGGGAGGCGGAGGAGGAGGAGGAGGAGGAGGAGGAGGAGGCCGGCGCGCGCCGCCGCCGCCGCCGCCCGCGCTCGGCCCGCCCCGCCCCGCCTGACGCGCCCTGACGCACCGGAGCCCGCGGGGGCGGCCGCGGCCCGCCCCGCCCGGAGGACGCCCCCTCGGGGCGCACGGCCACGCCCCCCGCCCGGCGCGCCCTCCGCCGCCCTGCCCGCCGCGCGCGGCCGCCGGGGGCGGGATCTGGGCCGCAGGAGCCGCCCCCGTCGCGCCCACTCCGCCCGGAGCGCGTCCCCGCCTGCTTCCCGGAGCGCGCCCTCCCCACGCGGGGCCCCCAGCCCGAGACCCCGCCTTTGGGGCCTGCGGCGCGCGCCCCCGTGGGCTCCTCGGAGCACCCCCTCCCCACGCCGGCAAGCTCCGCCCGTGCCCGGTGCGCCCCTCCCTCCCGGGCGCGCCCCGCCCCTCCCGGCACGCCCCTCCCGCCCTCCCGGCGCGGCCCTCCCTTCTCGGCGCCGCCCCGCCCCCTCGCGGGCGCGCCCACCCCACGCCAGGGCGCGCGGCCGGCGGGAGCCCGCCCCTTCCCCGGACGCTTCCACCCTGGCCCGGGGCGCGCCCCCGCTCTGGATGGGGGAGGGCTCCGCGCCCCACGTGGCCGGGTGGGGGTGCGGAAGCGGCCAGCCCCGCCCCCCGGCCACGTGCGCGACCCTTCCCCCTCTCCTCTCCCCGGCCCCGGGCCCTGCCTGGCCGCGCGCCCCTTGCCCCCTCGCCCCCTCGCCCCCGTCTGCGGGAGCCCCGTGCGCCTCCCCGGAGCCCGCGGCTGGGCCCGAGAGGACTGGGGCGCCCCGCCCAGCCGGCGCCGGAGAACCTGCGCTCGTTCCTCTTCCTGCGCCCCCTTGGGGGTCATTTGTGCGCACCCCCCGAGGAGTAGGGGGGGCCGGTGTCGGCCGGAGGCGGAGCGGGGCCCGGGGGTCGGGGCGAGGAGCGGGTGGGGTCGGGGCGCCTCGGCGAGGCGGAGCCTTCCGGCCCTGCCCAGGACCCGGCGCTGGGGACATCGCGCCCCGCCGCCTGGACTCGGGAGGCCCTGGGGACGTCCGGGCCGGGTGGTTCAGTGGCGAGGGCGCCGACGGCCGGGGCGGCCAAGCCCGCCGTGGGGGGCGGGGGTCACGCGGAAGTGGGACGACAGAGTGGCCCTCTCCGCGGCGACCGCGGCCCCGCCCCTTCCTAGGCCGCCGGTGGGGGCCGGGCGGTGGCGGGCGGCCTCCCGGGAGGGGAGCGGGAGCGGAGCTGCCTCTGCGTGCCTGCGGACGGCGCCGGGACCCTGGCCCCATCCCGGACTCCCGGCCGGCTCTGCCCCGCGCGCCCCCCCCCCCGCCCCCATCCCCGGCTTTCCCCCGCGTGCCCCCCCCCCCCGCCCCGCACGTGGCTGAGCGGAGGAGACCCGCAGTGTCTAGAGGCTGCCCAGAGCAGGAACAGCCTCTTTGGCAGGCCGGTCCCTTTTTCCAGGCGGTGGGCTTCCTAGGTGGGCGCTGGTAGTCGTCCTTCCTGCCGGCCTGGGGTGGGGGGCACCCCCTGTGCCTTTGAAGGCCTAGGTGAGCCGCCGGGGCCAGTCCCCAGCACCCCAGCACCCCTGCCCAGTCCACGCAGCAAAGGCTCCCCCTGCCCACAGCCCGCACCAGGCACCAGGCGCGGGGCAAGCAGCGAGACAGGAAGGAGGCCAGGACCCATTCGTTCCCTTCCAGGGATGTTTACTGTGCACGCAGGGGCCAAGGCGTAGGGCAGGGCAGCGGGGAGTCAGGACAGGGCCCCGGTGGGCGCAGGAAGGGGCTGGGGGCAGCCCCACTGGGAGCTGAAGCGCAAGGAACCTCCAGCAAGCGGGCAGAGGGCTGCGGGAAGTGAGGTGATGGCTGAGGCGGTGCCTTCCCACCCGTGGGTGTGGAGACAGGTCAGGGCTGCGGGCCTGGGCGTCCCCGGCAGGCTGTGTGGCCTGGGACAAGGCTTCACTCCGGCGATAACCAGGATCTCAGACGTGTGGGCCATGCCGGCCCCTCTGCAGGCAGCAGTCCCCGTCGGGGGCCCATGCTCCAGCCAGGGCCCGTGCGCTCGCACCCTGGGCAGCACCCCGGGCAGCCAGCGTGTGTAACAGCCCTGGTGCCCCAAGATCCCCACCCACTCGGACTCCACGCTCTGCCCTGCTGTGTTACTCTGTTCCCGCCAAGACGCTTCAAGGGACCAGGGCTGGTAGAAGCCAGAGCTGAGGCAGCAGAGGGTCTGAGGAAAGTACGCAGGGGGCCCCCCCACCGAAGCCAATCCCTTCTTCCCGCCCCTAACCTGCCCTGGTGGCACCGGCGAGGTCAGGGGGCACTCACCCAGCTGCAAGGTCAGGGCAGAGCAGGGGCAGTGGCTGGCTACGGAGGGAACGCACAGGTGAGTGGAGGTACCGGTGGCCCAGGGATGCCCCAGCCTCTGTGCCCACAGGGAAGGTGCCCCACACGGGGCAGGGTCAGAAGCCAGGCTGCAGCGTGTGTATATGTATGTGAACGTATGTGAACATGCGTGTGCCTGTAAACTCGCCGGGCTAGCCCTGTCTTAAGACAGTAAAGACTTTTACTTTTTGTTTTAGTACTTTTAATAATATTTTCTTTGCCGTTCAACTCTTTTTTGAATCCATGCGTATTTTATTCCTTTTTTTAATTTTTTTTAAAAGATTTTATTTATTGGGGGATCCCTGGGTGGCTCAGCGGTTTAGCACCTGCCTTTGGCCCAGGGCGTGATCCTGGGGTCCCGGGATCAAGTCCTACTTCTGGCCAGGACACTCTGTGTGTGTGTCTCTAATGAGTAAATAAATAAAATCTTTAAAAAAAATAAAAAAAATAAAAGATTTTATTTATTTATGAGAAACACAGAGAGAGAGAGAGAGGCAGAGACACAGGCAGAGGGAGAAGCAGGCTCCATGCAGGGAGCCCGATGTGGGACTCAATCCCAGGACCCCAGGATCACGCCCTGAGCCAACAGCAGGCGCTAAACCACTGAGCCACCCGGGCTGCCCTTTTTTTTTTAATTTTTAAAAGTAGGCTCCATACCCAGCACGAAGCCCAACGCAGGGTTTGAACTCAGGACCCTGAGATCGAGAGCTGAGTGGAGATGCAGTAGGAGGCTTAATGGACTAAGCCACCCAGGCAACGCCCTCCACACCTTTTGTTCTCTTTAAATACCAGCAGATTCAAAGCAGTGTAATTACAGGCCATGTGTCCATTTCTAGGCTTTTCTATATGAAAAATTATTTTCTAAATAA